>NC_000074.6:118892747-119192747 GCF_000001635.26 Mus musculus | reverse complement strand
AAAAACATTTTAATTTTACTTCTAACTATGTGTCTGCGTGGGGATATGTACACAAGAATGCAGGTTCCTTTGCATGCCTGCTGATGACACTGGGTACCCTGGAGTTTCAGGTGGTGGCTGTGAGCTGCCATGTGGGTGCTAGGAACCAAGCTCAGGTTCTCTAGAAGAGCAGCAGATGTTTTTAACCACTCAGCCAGCTCTCTGGCCTTCATCTTGGTTTGAGACTGGGCCTCTCACTGGAAACTGAGGTACACTGGTCAGTAGTCGTAGGGATCCACCTGTTTCCTCCCCCAGCACTGGGGTTACAGTGTGCACTACCTGCCTGGCTGCTCATGTGGGTCTTGGGGGAATGGAACTCAAATCCTCAGGCTTGGAAAGAACTCAGCTGACTGAGCCACACCATCCAAGGGCGAGATCTCCCTCTCTAAAGAGCTCACAGGTCAAGGGTGAGGAAGCTGTGCTCACACACGACGCAGCAGAGTACCATCCATGCCAAGATGAGCTGAGTGTGAATCCCAAGGAAAGCAGACGAAGGGCATGCCAGCCTAACTCTTGTTGCCTAAGTAACTGTATGAATAATTCTAAAAAAAAAATGAATCAGTCAATTTCCATCTCCCGAAGTAAATACAACTTTATGGCTGTAATGGGAAATGGATTGATTAGGGCAGTAGGAAATCAATCAGAGTATGAAGTAGACGAATTGTAGAGGTTGGATGAGCTGTTCCAAAAGTCTCAATTTTTCTGGCAAACTTAAAGCTTACACCGACTTAAGTTTTTATTGCTAAAGTCCTGGCAATCATTATAAGAGACTAAAAACGGGCAGCCATTTTGAAAGTGGGAAAAGAGGAACTACCTCCTTCTTCTCCCTCACTCATTCACAAGTCCTCAAACACTAAAAACAGGCAGATGTGGGACACCCCCTCCAATTCGCACATACACACGCATACGTATGCAAACACACAGACATGTGCATGCACACACACGCTTTGTCTGTCTGTCTGTCCGTCTGTCTGTCTCTGTCTATCTCTGTCTCTCTCTCTCTGTCTCTGTCTCTGTCTCTCTCTCTCTCTCTCTCTCTCTCTCTCTCTCTCTCTCTCTCAGTTTTTGAAGCACAAACCCTGTGCAGTCCACTTCATAGGGCAAGTCCTTCAAAATTAACCCACCTGGCTCCCGTCAGCAAGCCAATTGCTTCTATGTTTTCACTGTGGAGAGCAACCCGTGAACCCAAGTTTGGATAGCCAGATTCTGGGACGACTGAAGAGCCACAGGGAGAGTAGAGGAAACACCCACAGTTCTCCAGCAGCTCCCAGACCCCTCTGCGCCCCTGCCGTGTGGGATGCTGCCTTCTCAAGCATGTGGAGAAGCGCATTCCCTGTGAGGGGCACTCTGAACCTGAAGGGACGAGACCACCACTGTCTAACTGCCCTGCGTCTATACAAGTCACCTAAAGAGGGAGGTGGATGGTCTCTCCGGGCCGGGATGCCTATGCCATAGGCCTCTCTCGAGACCCCCATCTACTTCGTTCAAGGATTACAGGGTAGACATTTGAGTCAAACGGATTCTGCAGCACCTCTGAGCTGAGCCATGCAAAGGTCACCATCACGGCTGGAAAGACACAAGCCTGGGTGTCAGGGTTTGCTGCCCCTAAACTCCAGCTCTTCCTTTTTTGTGTTACACACCCCAGTCTTTATTCAAGATATTCTTTTGGGAGCAGAAGCAGCCAGCATCAGTTTCGCTTGCTAGCAACCAACAGCGCCTGTGGTGAAGGCGAAGCCATGGTTCCACCTCCTGCTTCCTCAGGCTTGGAGAGCTGACTCTAGACTGTACTTTCTGGGTCTCCTGACCAGATGAACACACATGACTGATACTTGTCAATGGGATGAAGTGGTACCCTTGATGTGGCTCTGGAACCGTCTACCTAACCCCCGGTATTTCCATGTCGCCTGCAGCAGAGATCCTAGATCTGTGACTGGCTGCGTGGATAGAGCCCTCAGCTATCAGGTTTCAGAGCACGGACAGAGTCTAAGCTGTCATTTAGGACAAAAGCCATTTATCACCTGCTTCTACCAACATGAGCATTTTTCTGTTTGTTGACTCATGTGTGCACCAGTCCATGTGTGCATGTGTGTACAGATGTGCCTGCAGGTGTATGCAGAAATCAGTTGATGCAGGGAGTACTCTTCAATTGCTCTCTACCTGACTCTGAAACAAGATCTCTCATTGAGCTTGGAGCTCGCTGCTTTAGCCAGACTGGTTGTTGAGCATGTTTCAGAGACCCTCCTATGTCCATCTTCCTGGCTCTGGGGTTATAGGTGCGCACCACCAAACCCAGCTTTTCTGTGGATCCTAAGGTCCTCATGCTTGCACAGAAAGCAGTTTGCCGAATGAGCCATCTCCCAGCCTGTCCCACTTTATTCTAACTACCTGTTGACTATTTCCCTAAGTGCATGACCAAGGTCTCCCAGGCAAGGACCACACCTCTGGCCCCAGCACCTAGCCAGTACTCGGCATGCAAGGTGAGCTTTGTATCACTGTTCTTGATAATGAAGATGTAATGCTGTGTCCTGACCACATTGCATCTCAAAGCGTTCGCTGTCCCAGCTTCCTTGCCACACCAAGTCTGTCTGTTCTCAGGGTTGGCTCCTACTTCAGGGAGCTGGGGTTTCATCTTGCCTGAGAAATACATAGTGCCAGTCTGGGAGAATGAAATTGGCTGTCCTGACTTTATTTGAAGTGATCTGATCTGCAAGACGCAGCTAAGAGAGTCAGGCTGCTCGCCTGGCTTGAGTTCCACAGCAGCGCATGACTGCTACTGCTCTCTGGGGTCTCTCCCGGGAGTCTCCCAGTTGCTGTTGTGAGATATCCCAGCAACTGAAGGAGACAGTCTATCTGCAGCAAAAAGCCTCCAGTGAGTCTCCGCCAACATGGGCTAGGTTCACTGATCACGCTGATTTGAAAACCAAACGTTTCATCTTGAGGAAAGAATCAAGCCGTGCCATTAAATACGGCAGCTAATCAATCACAGGGCCCCTGATGTTTTACATGGCGACGATGACTTCCACACAAGCCTGCGTTTAATGGAACATTTATCACTAATAACAAGCATAATGGTAGCTGTGGGGGGGAAATCAAGGAATCGATGTCACCCGGAGGAGGAAGGTTTCGCCATCACCCGGCACAGCCCCCATCCTCCTCCTGCCTGGTCCCCACCGTCTCTCCTTGTGTTTGCGCAGAGACTGACTTCTCTGCTAGGTTAGTCTGCCTTCATCTCTACTCCCTCCAGGCTAATCAATTCCTGATCATTTGCTGGGGTTCATTACTCTGCGCTGTAGCCTTCCTGAAAGGCAGGGGTCCGAGTGCTGAGCAGGCACTTGGGGAGCTGCATTCAGCCAGTGATCATTCCCTCTGATCCACTGGGCTGTGAGGCAGTAGGTGTCCGTATGGCTTTTTCATACCCCCTTCTTAACTTTCTTCCCAGCCCCGCCCTCTATTTCCCCAATCCTCCCACCAACTGCAGCTGAGCAATCTCAAGCCAAGCGACGTACAGTCCCACCACCTCCCTTTCCTCCCTGGTCAATGGGACAGCATTACGACTTACTGGGTGGGTGAGGATTATAAGAGGCCTAAGTGCTAAGTACACAGTCTGTACGTGCCAATGATCAATAGAGTGGGTATCAATGACTTTCTCATTTCTGTGACTGAAATGCTAGACAGAAGCCTCAGAAGGGAGGTAGGACTTATTCTGGCGCATGGGTCAGAGAGTACAGGCGTAGGTATGGGGTCGCCTCCTGTCCACAGCAGCAGGAGTCTGCAGCGATGTGTTGTACCTTGGTGGATCAGGATGCAGAGAGGTCTGGCTGGAACCAGAAGCAGATATCACCTTTAAGGATTGATCTCCACTTCCTGTAGCTAGGCTCCGCCTCCTAATGGTTTTGTGACCTTCCCAAACAGCACCATGAGTCGGGAAACAAGATTTCAAACACCTCGCCTTTAAACCACTCCGGATGGCTACACTCGCTCAGTGGACTCGCACAGTGTCTTCTGAAAAGATGGTGCAAAGCTGAGGCCGACGGCCACTGAGCGAGGTTGGACGTGGATCCTTCCTGGCTCAAACCTTCTGATGGAACCGCAGCTCCTGGACCAACCCATTGGGTGTGACTCAGCATAAGCGCAGTAAACACAGTTCATGGTCTAGTAGCACCCAGACTCCTGGACACAGGACCCGTGAAGTCGGCAGTATCTATGGGTTTGAGTGACTATGCTCTGGGGTCGCTGGTTATGTAGTGATGCAGGACAAGGGTTGCCTCTTTCTCACTGTGCTGTGATGCTCTTATGGGATGCTCACTTGTTTATGCTTACCCTGACCCTAACAATTGAGTTCCACTAGATTAAGGGGCCATGTCTCATTTGGAGTCAGCTGATGGGGACCACATGATTTTTAGGAGCTAATAAATCACTCAGAGTGGCCTATCTGTTCAGTTACACTACAGTTTTGCCAGGGGGAGGAGGCTCACTTTATAGCGTGCTTCTGTAGAATGGTGGTGGTAACGATTTGATGTCAGGATTTCGGAGGTGGCATCAGGAGGAAGTTCAAGGCCACCCTCCTTGGCGAGTTTGAGGCTCGTCTAGGATCCATAAGATATCATCGAAACAAACAAATGACCACAGCTCTCCTGATTGGTCATGCTAGTGTGAATGAATGTTTGAATACTCTATCCACAACTGGTCTGATCTTCTACACAGGTGGAAAGAGACGCTCAGTTAGCCAAGGCGAACTGTCAGAATGGGCCCCAGAGTGCCAATTTTGCACAGAAAGTCAAAGAAAGGGCTGAGGCTGGAGCCCAGCGATACAGCACTTTTCCTAGTATTCATGAAGTCTTGGGTTGGGCCACCAGCAAAGTAAAATCAGTAGGAGAGTCTGTAAACAGGTACGTAAGTAACATCTATGGGTAAATAGAGTCAAGGAGGGTTTTCAGGAGGAACTGTTAAGTATTTAAAGGTTTCTTTCTTCATTACTTTTATGGATATGCGTATGAGTCTGCATGAGTTTATGTGCACGACGCACAGAAGCCCGTGGAGGTGGGAGAAAGGCATCAGGTCTCTTGCAGTTGGCCTTGTGGGTAGTTGTGAGTGCCCCAGCGTGGGTGCTGTGAACCAACCCCAGGTGCTCTGCAAAAGCAATTAAGTGCTCTTAACTGCTGAGCCATCTCTCCGGCCACAACTGTCCAGTATTTCAGGTATGTCCATTGAGAACCATTAACACTTCTACCATAATCCCTTTATCTACGTATGCACCTGCTTTGCCTGGACATGCAGGGGTCAATCAATGCAAAGCTTCCTATACCAGGCATTGCAAGTGGGAACTATATATATATATATATATATATATATATATATATATATATTTTTTTTTTTTTTTTTCCTTCTGGGCTGGCTGCTCCCAGTGCCTGCTCTGTAAATATCACAACGGACTGGCAGAGGTATTATCTGTAGCAGAAAAAGTTGCTGTCTGTCTGGGCTTTGATTTATCCACTTGGACCACAGAAGGCTGGGAACAGGCTGTCTCTAAATCCAGCAGGTCCCCAATGTGTTTCCTTATAAAATGTGACTTATTTCCTACTGTGAGTGAGGGCCTTCCCACCCCGGGCAGGAAAGGTTTGAGCTTGCCTTGTGTTTGTCTTTAGGCTTTCTGGTGCTAATACGCACATTTATATCTGGTTGTCACCTGCGGCTTCTTCATTCCCGGCTGGGGCTTCGTGGCTAAGCAGGCCGAGCTCATTTCCCCAGATTTAGTGGTCGCTGACGACGCCGGCAGGGGCGGGGAAGCAGCAAGGGAAATAAACACAGCTCATAGACATATGAGGGTGAAATCACCCAAGTGATGGATTTGAGGATGAGGGACACCAGAAGCAGATCAAACACTTCTGTACAAAGCACACTTCTGACGCTAGTGATGAGTGTAAAATAAACAGCCCACTAACAGCATTCACAATGTACCTGGGAAAATCGGGTCCTGCAGACAGCAGGCGGGAGCACACGCAACATTCAGTTTGGCTGCATGGAAACTTTTATCCAGTGTCTACTGTTTACAAGTAGCTCTTCTGGGATGTGATAAAGGTCTCAGACCTGCCTTTGGTGCTTTTTTTAAATTGGAGAACAAGGATCAGAAAGACATCATGTGAAGACTGACGGATGGTATCAGAAAGGCACTCATTAGAATCTGGGTAGAGGGGATGGAATATGGGGTGAGAGCTACAGAGCCTATTTAGTTCAGAGAGCATTAGCTGAGCCCATATTGGCTGCCAGATACTGTGCTAGACCGTAGAGATGGGTACCAGGAGCCAGGTCGGTGTGAAGAACAGCACCCAGATGCATTCGGTGGCATGGGACTCTGGAGACATCAAGCAGAGGGCACTGAACACGGTATGTAGAGAGCTGGCATGTGAGGAGACACTATCAGGAGGGCAGTGTCTTCAGTCTGGGATTGGAAATGGGGGTCTGTTCCTACTGAGACAGTGGGGGACTATTAACCTCAAAGATGCTTTAAACTCAGCCAGCCCATCTGTTTTGGACACGGGACAGGAGATGAATAAAATATGCTCTCCATCCCTTTAAGGAGATGGAGGTGTGGCTGGGGGTAAGGTGCTGCCTACCTTGTTCTTTGAGTCAGTCTCTAACCGGCACCCAGGGCTTGCTGATTTGGCTATGCTGGCTGGCCAGGGAGCCCCCAGTCTGCCTCTCCAGCACTCAGCCTACAAGTGTGTCTACAGAACTCATAGCCTTTAAAGTGGGTGCTAAGGTCCACCTGGGGTCCTTACACTTACAGGACAAGCACTTTGCTGACCCAGCCATCTCCATAGCCCTCAACTGTTTATGACGTGAAACAAGGGGAAAAAATTTTCCAAGGATTTTGGGGGAAGATCTTGGCTCTTCTTCCTCAGGCTATCAGCTCCAGGTGGTGTCACAGTCCAGCCTGAGAACTTCCTTTCCTGCCTCATACCACACTGGCCACCACCAAGGGCTCCAGCATTTCCTCCTGGCCTCCTTGTCTTTCCTTGACCACTCCTTCAGGCTATCAAAGATGGTGTCGCCCATCTGCGTGATTATTCTGCTTTCTCCTAAATCACGTGTCATTCCACTCCAGCCATTGTGGGCCATCCAAAGCTCCACCTGCCCACAGGGCCATTTGTGCAAGACTCAAAGGCTCATGCATTGAGCACAGACTCGGCAGGCTTTGCCCCCTCTTGCTTTCCCTCAGCCAGAGTTACCCCCTAGCACGTTGGGCTACCTGTACTTCTCCCAGCCCTAGGGGTTCTTATCTCTCCTCATCTCTGTTCACACAAGTCCTCTGACCCCCCTGTGCAGCCGCCACACCCCTTGAGGAAATCACTACAGGTCCTCTTAAGTGTTGCTTCAATGTCACCTGCATCAGTAGGATCCCCTTCTCTTCCCAGAGTCACTCCTAGTGGCCACCGTGTGGTGGGGACATTTCCTCTTGTTTAATTTCCTGATACATCCTCTGTGCAGCCCTGTCCTGCACTGTGTGGCACTCAGGGTGGGTTCAGGTGTCAAACACAATAAGGGTGTGTGTGTGGGCAGTCTCTGAAAGCATTTGGACTCTCAGCCATGTCTCCTTCAATCTGAAATGAAAAGTTTCAGTTTTTTTTAATTATCACATCACAGTTGGGCATGTTTCCGGGGTATAATGTGATAATTTGATTCATATGAAAATCCACGTAGCGGTCAAATCAAGGCAAGTAGTTTTCCATCTCCTCAGTCATTTGCCATTTTTTTTTAAAATTGGGAGCTACAGATGCATGTCTTTGGGTTATTTTGAAATATGTTATATACATTTCTGTATATTAAGGCAACTCAGCTATGCAGAGGGATGCTAGAATTTCTTTTACCTAGTTGAATTTTGGCACCTGTTACCAAGTCTCTAACCATCTCCTCCTCCTGAAGGTATACCTACCTCATCCCTGGAGATAGTGACTGGCCCCTTGACATGGCAAAATGACTTTAGTAAGAGCCAGGGGAAGGGAAAGGCTCTTTGAGCGTGAAATGCCCTCCATAGGCGCATGCGGTTTGAGCACTCTCCAGCTGGCCCTACTTCCTGTCTGCTCTCCGTGGACACAGTATGGCTGGCTACCTCACGTTCAGCCTGCTACACTTTCCTCTCCATGGTGGACTGTATCCCTTCAAACTGTGAGCAGGGGCAACCCTTTCTCAATCTTTAAAAAAATTTTTTTATTAGATATTTTCTTTATTTACATTTCAAATGTTATCCTTTTTCCTGGTTTTTCCTCTGAAAACCCCCTCTCCCATCCCTGTTACCCTTGCTCACCAACCCCACTCCCACTTATTTGTTCTGGCATTTCCCTACAACAGGGCATCAAGCCTTCTCAGGACCAAGGGTCTCTCCTCCCATTGATGTCCAACAAGGCCATCCTTTGCTACACATGCAGCTGGAGCTATGAGTCCCTCCATGTGTACTCTTTGGTTGGTGGTTTAGTTCCTGGGAGCTTTGGGGGTGCTGGTTGTCATATTACTGTTACTCCTATGGGGCTGCAAACCCCGTTAGCTCCTTTGGGCCTTTCTCTAGCTCCTCTATTGGGGACCCTGTGCTCAGTCCAGAGGTTGGCTGAGAGCATCTACTTCTGTATTTGTCAGGTACTGGCAGAGCCTCTCAGGAGACAGCTCTATCAGGCTCCTGTCAGCAAGCACTCGTTGGTATCTGCAATAATGTCTGGGTTTGATGACTGTATATGGGATGGAACCCCAGCAGATAACTGGCCACAATAGTGAGAAAGAATCGACACAGGGAGAAGGCCCACATCTGCGTGGATGGCAAGAGCCTGGTAAGAGAAAGGAAGAGATAGAGAGCAGCAGGAAGCAGGTCTGAGGATGGTGCCCTGCTGCTCTGATGTGAAGGAAGAAGCCATGTAGCATGAAGTATAAGAGGCCCCCAGAACAATCAATGCCATGCAATTTCCCCCTGGAGTTTTCACAAGAACACACCCTGAGACACCTCCCAGTTAGCTTAGCAGCACCTAGTGTTTAGTTCAGTGAGGCTCATCTGAGACTTTTGACTTTTGGGCTGTGACAACTGTGTTGTCTTATATAACTCTCTCTGGGGTGAGGAGATTTCAGTGGCAGACACTGGAAACTGCTGTGCCCTCCATGGAGAGAGGTGAAGTCACAGGGATTCCTGCAGGGCCATGGTGCCCACCAGTACCCTCCATGGTGCCCTCCATGGGGCCAGCTTTGTATGGCTGTTCACTTTACTGCCTTCTCTCCTTCCCATGGAAAACGTTTTCATCTCAGCCTTTTGAGGTGTAGTCAGCCAGATAGTTCCTGAAGCATCTGTTTGCAGGAGATGGATGCGCCCCTCCCCCATTTACAGTGTGGTAGCTATCAAGACCCCTGACTACAGCATCTACTCTGATTGTACCAGTCTCCCTCCATATATCTGTTCTAGTCCCTGGAGAAGTCAAGGACCTGCCTCCAACTCCTCGTAGCCAGATCCCCTGTGCCTGGTTCCTAGACAGTGATGTCTCAGAACACTACCTTGACATTGATAATGGACAGGGCACAGCCCTTGGAAATAAATTGATCAGATCCTATATCCACAGGGGACAGTTCCTGTCTCAAGCCAAGCCCAGTGTCTGGCATTCCCCCACCCCCCTTTAAAGAATGGCCAACTGATGAATCAATGAAGGAATGTTTATGTGGCCACCATGTAGCCAACCTGACCTCAGGGTGCAATTCCAGGCTGCTGAGGTCACTGGGCCACGGGTATCATCTGGATGATGTTGTGAAAAGGCACTGAGAAGTTGCTTCTGGGGTTAGAGAGATGGCTCAGTGGCTAAGAGCACATACTACTCTCTAGGGGATGGTGTCCAGCACCCAAGTCAGGAGGCTCACAACCGCTTGTAATCCAAGCTCCAGGCTTCTGCTATTCTCTGCAGGTACCCAAGTATCCAGGTACTCATGTTTACAAACACACACAACACACACACACACACACACACACACACACACACACACAGAGAGAGAGAGAGAGAGAGAGAGAGAGAGAGAGAGAGAGAGAGAGCAGAACCACACGGAATAGAAGACAGTGTTGAGAGACCCCTGCCCAGAAGAGCTCTAGCAAAACCAGCTCACAGACAGGCTTCAGGAGTCCCTGGTGGGGAAAACAACTTTGCCACTGAGTAAATTCAGAACACCCCTGTTCCTGTCACTTGCCAGGCACGGCGTGAGAGCAGACAGCTTTCCGTGGGCTTCAATTTATTACCATCTAAAATGTCATCCTCTGTATGGGTAATAAAAGATAATACATTTTATGGAGGCTCCTTATGTTAAGGGTTTTAGAAGATCTGTTATCAACTCATCTGCTGAGACTCTAAGTGGATCTTTCTAGGTTATACCTAACCACGAGGTGGGCATTTTCCTCTTTCCTCTCTCCCAAATTGAGTGCAGTGACTAGGGAGGCACACTGTGTTTGCTGATCACAAAGCAGAAGGCTACACTTGGTGATACGTTCAGAATTGCTTTCTGCCGCATCATCGGCTCCTCAAAGTTACACACTGGTCAAAACGTCCAGAAAATTCAATTACGGCCCCTCAATGACAAAAAAGCACAGCGACCCACAGAGAGTTGAAAGGAGGTTTCTAAAATTAGGTTCTAAATGCCTGCAACTTGAAGCAATTTCTGTTTTATGACTTTGGCCGAGCATCAGGGCTCTGTCTGTTAATGGCCCCTGCCCATTAATTTCAGGCGCTTAATCAGTACAGCATTCGAACACACAATGCGCAACCAGCTCTGTGCTTCCGGCAGTGTGTCTCGGCAGCTGCTTTTTAAAAGCCTGGTCCCATGTAGATGTGACTTCTCGTGGCAGTGAGCACCCAGGGTTATGCTGTGTGTATGTATGTGTGCTTACACATGTGTGTGTGCATGTGCTTGCGTGCGTGTACATGCACATACATTAAGATCATCGGTGGAGGTCAGAGACAGATATCAGGTGTCTTCCCCAGTTGCTCTCCACCTTATTTTGTGTGTGTGTGTGTATGTATATGTGAGTGCATGTATGTGTGTATGTATGTGTTTGTGTGTAAGTGTGAGTGTGTATATATGTATATACGTGTGTGTATATGTATGTCTGTATATGAAAGTGTATGTGTGTGAGTGTGTGAGCATGTGTGTGTGTATGTGTATGCATGTATGTGTGTATGTATGTGCGTGTAAGTATGAGTGTATATATATATGTATATACATGTATGTATTTGTGTGCATATGTATATCTGTGTGTGTATGAATGTGTATGTGTGTGAGTGTGTGAGCACATGTGTGTGTGTGTGTGTGTGTGTGTGTGTGTGTGTGTATGTGTGTGAACTCAGGTCATCCTTCATGGGAGACAAGCAAGTTACTGACTTCGTCAAATGTGCTTTCTTGCAGAGCTTCCTTTAGTTCAGAGTTCAGCCACTGCTGTGGTTCCAGGTAGCTTCCACAAGGTAGCCCTGCAGGTGAGTAACAACTCAGGTACCCCGGCCAGGGTGGGCAAAGCAACTGTGGACACTCCCTTTGCACCTCCGTCGGTCAGACTGGTATTTAGAATAGATCAAACTAATTCTAAGTCTTCTGAGAGGGAAATTCCTACGGGGTGGATTCCAACCACACTCAGGCTGTGGGTTTCCTTTTCTTTTTTTCTTTTGGAAAGCTAATTTGTATACCGAGGATTAAGCAAATAGGATCACCGGGCTGTGGATTATTCCGGAAGGTTCTCCTGTTGACTTTGTGCCCGGCACAAGGGCCCTCTCGGTCCCCTTCTCCCAGCAATATTTGTCCAAGGCCTCACTAACTGCCAGCCCCTGCGTTGTTGGCGTGGGGAGCCCCGTGGGATCTTGGCACCAGCCATTCTTTCTGCTATTGAAATTGTTCTGGCTATACTGACAAGCACTAAGCCTATTAACGCCTTGGAATGGTAGCTGAGCAGGGCACTCCAAGTCAAACGTTCCGACTTAACACGGGGTCTTGCACTTCCTGGCTCAGCCTTGCAGAGGGACAGGATGCTGATGAAGACGAGTGCTTTCCTTCACAAATAATCAAACCCACCAATGTGCCCTGAGAGAGGCCCCATTTCATTTTCCTTTTAAAAATAGCAATAAAGACAGTGTCTTGTCTTCCCTCTGGCCCCTCTCCAGAGCCCTTTTCAAAGTGGAGGGTAATTGAAGTCTATTGTCTGTGTCTTTGCAAGTGGATCCGGCGCCTCAGCTCTGTGTTCTGAGGGTGAGCAGACTCCAGACCCAGGGTCAAGTATGGCTGTGTGCCTCCCTCTGGCTCTCAGAATTACTCTTTCTTTTTTTTTTTTTTTTAAAGATTTATTTATTTATTATATGTAAGTACACTGTAGCTGTCCTCAGATACTCCAGAAGAGGGCATCAGATTGCATTAAGGATGGTTGTGAACCACCATGTGGTTGCTGGGGTTTGAACTCTGGACCTTCGGAAGAGCAGTCGGGTGCTCTTACCCACTGAGCCATCTCACCAGCCCAGAATTACTCTTTCGACTGGGCCACAGTAACCATCCCTTGCGTATCTAGCTAGACATCACTCAGACTCTCTGTCTTTACAAAAAGACATGGTTACATCCACCGAGCACTTGCTGCATGTCCTATATAGTGATTCCCCTTCCTGTGAATCAGTCCAGAGGATACCATGGGACTTCCATAAGGCTGGGGCAGCCATTGCTCCTACAGAGTAGATGAAGATTCTATTGTTCCAGGATCCACTGCTGTTAACAGGGGGGCACTGATGCTGTCAGCCCACTTGGCCTGCTTCCTCAGCTGCTCTGCCTCAGGGCAGACACAGTGCCCTCTGCCTACCAAGTGGTAATCTACATGGGCGACCACTGCTCATCTGCCCCTCTTAGTCTGGGGCTGGTTGGGTGGGTGATGATGGTAGCTTCTCCTGGGACAGGAGAACATGTTTAGGTGGCTCTCTGAGCAATCCCCATCATGTCTCCAAATGTCAGGCTACTTCTTGGAGATCCTGGCGTGGTGGTTTGAATAAAAATGGCCTCTATAGGCTCATAGTGAGTGGCACTATTAGGATGTGTGGCCTTCTTGGAGGAAGTGTGTCACTTAGAACTCACAGCTCTTTATTCAGCACCATGTCTGCCTGTATACCACCATACATCCCTTCGTGAAGATAATGAACTAAACCTCTGAAATTATAAGCCAGCCCTGGTTGAATGTTGTCCTTTGTAAGAATTGCCATGGTCATGGTGCCTCTTCAATAGATCAATAGAGAAGAATAACAAGAGGACCCTGACTCAGTAAGGGCGCTTGCGTGCAAGCATGAAGGACCTGAAGTCAGATGTCCAGCATCCACAGAAAAGCCGCAATGACGGAGCATGCCTGTGACCTAAGCATTATGGGTTGAAGACGTGGGGATCCCTGGAGCTCACTGGCCAGTCAGCCCAGCCAAAACTGTTGTTGGCTTTGTGTTCAGTGAGAGATCCTGTCTAGAAGGGGAGAAGGAGGAGAAAGAGAAAGACGCCTCTGACTTCTGTATGCTCACATACGCATGCACAACCCACACAACACACGTGAACAAAAACCTAGTAAGTAAATGGGACTTTCACCTCTGTTCCCTGCTTCCCGTTCTTACCACCTCCTTAACAGGGGCCACAGACCTCAGCCCTGCCTGACTCCAGGAGCCTTCTCTCTTTACTTCAAGGGCAAAATCATTACCACCACATTCACTTCACTCTGATCCTGCTTCTCCTAACTCCAGACCCTTCCGTGGCTCGCTATTGGTCAAGGGCACAGACTGCATCTCCACACACTGTCCTTCCACAGCCATAACCCATCACTGACTGCAGCTTGCCAACCACACAGCTTCTCTCCACTGCTGCTGTCTGGGCATATCTCCATCTATGTACCCCCTGACCCAGGTAAGCCCCAACTCCTCAGGTCACAGCTTAAATGCCTCACCTCTCTGGAGCCAGACCTCATCTGCCTGTGTCTGATTGGCAGCTCAATATTCTTTGCTTTTCTGTACCCCTGCCCTTGTTTACAACAGTGCTTGACTTATCATAACTGCACAGTGCCTAGTAGCCTGGGCATTTTCTAAGGGTTGGAGGGTTGTGCATATCCACATTGCAACAGCTCTTGGGACAAGGTAAGGGCTAAAGGAGTCCTTGTGAATGTGATGGAAGGCAGAACAGGAAGTCAGCTATGGGACTCTCCGGTGGGACAAATACCTTGGGCTAGCAGATGTCGCATCTTGTTGTCATTGTGTCATTTGATGGAGACAGAGTGGGCTGTGGGGTTGGTCAGGGATAACTGCAGTGCGTTTGTGGTCCTTACTATCTGTGTGGATCTGGGGACACATAAAGGGATATCCCCTGTGCTTCTAGCTTCTCGTTGGAAATGCTAATGGCATGAAATAAGATGTTATGTGCAAAATCCCTAGCATACTACGAAGTGACCACTCAATAGATGGAAGATGTTGGCATAGGCAGAGGCAGGAGGACTGCAAGGTGGAAGTGTAGTCTGGGGGCACCCAGCAAAGCTCCATCTAAAAAACAACAGCAATGCAAAGTCCTATCAAACCAATAAGCAAATGACAGTCGTGGACTGGTGCTACCAACAGCTGGCAGCTCACAGGAGTGGACGTGTCAACTCAAGCAAGCCTTGGCACCATCACTTATAAACCAAAAAATGAGAGGACCAGCCCCACAGTCACTGTCAGAACGAAATGAAATATGCAGGGCACACAACAGCACTTCACTGTCCTCTGACAGTCCCTCCTGTCATATCAGCTGCAGAACTTCTATCTGTCTCTGTCATGCCTGTCACGTGTGTCTTATCTGGCACATAGTAGATGCTCATTAAATGCTTGTGGCTCTGACACATGAGCAGACCCTTGCTTGACCTCTTCTTCTCTCTAAAAATGCACTGTCCTCCTCCCAGATGCTTCTGTCTGGCACACATTCCCTTCCCTGGAGCGCACCTTGGCACAGGACTTTCAGTGGGCACTGACATTCTAACCAGCTCCAAAAGGCCATGCCTGTTCATCCATGTGCTCTTAACAGATTTTCAGCAAGTCAGCCACCCAGTGCTGGGTTTGTTCCCCCACTTCTCCGGGTTATTAATGGATTCTACCACCCTGTGGCTGGGAGCTACAGGTGATCTGACTGGCCCTGAGTGTGTTGGTGAGGGATGGTTGGAGACTCTTCCCTGGCCAGAGGAGCCTTCCCACAGAGGTACCATTTACATCTCCTTTCAGCATGCCTTCCCATCATGCATTGCTCTCTGCAGCACTGAAGACCGCTGTTGTTTAAGCCAGAGGCAGCCACATTAAAAATGAATGCTTACCAGGGGAATAGTTAATGACACAGAAAAACGCTTCTGTTATACTGTTGAGAAGAAGAAGCAGGCTTCAAAAGTCTATGAACAACGAGATCCCATTTTTGCAAGTAAAATAATATTTACAGATCATAATACATAGATAGAGGAGGGGGCTCTATGTAGCAAGATATTAACAGCAGTCAGCTCTTGGAGATGTAGTTAGGTTTCTTTTTGCCTTGCTCTTTCAATCCTTTCCCGATTTTCTTTTAGACATCTATAAGATATATTGTTCTGTTGTCAGAAAAGAGATTCCAGTTGGGTTGTGCAACCCAAGTGATAAAACAGAGGGGAAGTGTTTTCAATGCCTCTGTGATGATGGGATGCATCACAGGTGTGGGTTCTGGGAGGCTGGGACTGGCTTCTTCTCAGACTTAGCCTCTCATGGTCCCAGGCTTTGCTTGAATGCAGATAACCATTTCCACAGGCTGAGATGTGACAGCCTCTGGCGACTGCAGTGGGCACATCTGCAAAGGCCTCATGTGACAATAGAGAGATGCTATCCACAGAATGCATGCCTCTTGCTGGCCCTTTAAATGATAGGGTTCATGTCTGAGCATTTAGAACCCACACATCCCCAGAGAGCCAGACCCAGTAGCTCCTGGGGAGAGAACCACGATTTCAGCTAAATGTTAATTGGTACCGAGGGGTGAGATGGGAATCTTTGGCTGCTTTGCTGGGTGACCTGGTGTCTCCCTCCTCACCTGTACCCTATCAGCAAGCTCATCCATACAGCAGACAAAGGGACTTGTCCATGGACACAGGAGGGCAGGGGCTTCTTAACCCTGTCTACGCCAAGGCATCTGTCATACTAGACTATGGCTAAGAATGTATCATGGTGCTTAACATGAGGACTGAGAAGAGAGCTTGCGGCCTGCCAGCAGATGGACCCACACGTGGCCCTTCAGGGAGATGTAAATTATTGATCGGATATAGAGCTTTGGATTGCTTTGTCTGCAAATGTCATTTAAATACCTGGCATCAGGTTTTTTTGTTAATCAGTTATTAAAATATGACAAAGTGCAATCTATCGAGCCATGCAAAAAGAAGGGGCTAGTATTCAACAAATCATATATCCAATAAGGCCGTAGCATCCAGGTTGTATAAAGACCACTGGAAGCCCACCAACAGACAAATGAATGAATGGAACAGCATGGGTATGCGCTGCTGTGGTGACGTTCTACTGGTGGCCAAAGGACGGAAAGATTGTTCAGTATCACCAGCCATGAGAGGAACTCAACCCCGAGTGGGGGCCGACTGCTTCATGTTCTAAGGCCAACAGTACCTTTTATAGTCCTACTGTGCTTGACTCAAGGACCTTGGGTGCTGACACTCAGAGTTGCCAAAGGTCAGCCTGGGAGAACAGCTTTTGAGTTCTGCATCTCAAACCACCGAATAGGCAAGATGAGGATGCTTGTAACCTTTAGTAAGGAAAATTATAGCAAAGTAAGAGATGAAGGAAAGGTGAGGCGGGACTCCCAAACTATAAAGGTCTAATATGGAAGAGAAAGAAATCTCTTGGGGCAGGTGAGAGGGGCTGAGTGGGCTATCAACATAAGCTGGTCCTGGTGCTTCCTATGGAGTTATGACTCCACATGGCTATTAGCTGGCCAACTAGAGGACCCTGCATCTGTGTTCTCCTGATCCAATCATGCAGTCTTTGCACATTGCACACTAGGTCATGGGTGGTTAAAGTCCCCACTTTCCACCTCTGTCTCTGGCTTGGTTAGTTGTTACTCCAGCTGCTGGTGAGCTGTCAGCCATTGGCTGCTGTGGCCACCTCTGACTTTACAGGTATTTCAAGTGCTGTTAATTATACTAAACTTTCTTTGTCCTCGCAGCTACCAAAAGGTAGCTGTAGTTATTCCATACTTAGTCCTAGTTAATTGATAGCTAACTGTAGTTAATTCCTTTGTCTATGGTATGGTTGGGAATCTCTTTTTTGAGACGATCGAGGCTTCTCAGATCCTGCCCATCACAGCCACATTAGAAGCAAGAATACAGAAAATGTCAGCAGTGCCCGGATGTTACCCTGGGGTGTAGGGAAGTTCTCATGGAAGGTAGCTAACTGGCTCACCAACACTGGCCTTATTTCCCAGAGCCCGTCTGTCTCTCTCATCAGGTCCTCTTGGCTATCTCTCACACAGTGTAAACTCCTTGTCTCCCTCATCCTCAGTGTGCCCAGCCTTGCTGCTTTAACACTAAGGTTCCCTTGAGCTCTGAGGTCTATTCCTACTAACACAAAATGGGAGTCACATTTGGCTCTCAGTGGGTGGGGTTGGGGGAGAGTTCCTTTTCTCTTGCCATCTACAGTAAGCTGGCAATGCCTCACCACCAATACCAGAATGGCTGCTACTAAAAAACCAAAGAAAAGAACACTGGCTGGGGAAGATCTGGAAAAGCCAGGGTTACTTTGGATCAAGGGCACCAAGTAACCCCAGAGATACAGAGGAGGGATGGGGCAGAGGTGGCCATACTGCAATCATTAAGTAGAAGGCAATGTCTGACCAGATCCAGCCTGAGGTCTGGGTCTCAGTCCAGAGTCACAGCTGCTATCCCAGTGTTCCCAGGGGCAAGCTTTCAGGAGAGCCACAGGGCTGGTTACCTGTGAGCTCTGGGACCAGGGCTGGGATCTCTATGGTGCCTATAACCAGGCTGCCTTTGCAGCTTTAGATCACGCAGGTGAGTTCAAGTGCATGAACACAGTTTCTTAGCATAGGAGCTGGGTGCTCATCCCTGGCCTCTGCTGGGAGCCCACGGCCAGGAAAGATGCTGGCATGGATGGGACACTGATGGGATTGGCTTCTGTTCCCAGGGCAGTTTCCATGGACAGGCACTTAGAACCTGAGTGTGAACCTTTAGAATAGCCCTGTGGGGTCTGCTTTCTGGATAGACCTCAAGGGGACACCAGATTCAGGGTAATTTAGATCTATTCTTGCACTAGGGACTGAATTTGTGTGTGTGTTTGTGTTTGTGTGTGTTTTGAGACTTCAGTTTCTTCTGTAAATCATGGAAACCCTCATTCAAATCAGGAGCAAGATGCCCATGCTTCCATATATCATGTGTCAACCCTGAGAAGGAGAATGCCTTAGACAGGCTGGCAGCTGTCCAATCTGCATGCATACGACTGGGGACACAGCCTCTGTAAACGTTTCCTAAACTGATGATCTGGCAAAGGACTATTGCAATTAAATAGACTTTTAATTTGTGGTTGGCTTTTTGAGATCCTGCTTGGTGATTTTATTTTACACACACACACACACACACACACACACACACACACACACACACACACACACACACAGCCTTAACTATAACTACAAGTTTATAGGATGCAGGTTCCCTTTGGACTCTATATTTCAGTGTTTGAAATTTCAAGAGGAGTAGAGAAATGTCCATTCATATGATGAATCAGATCTGTGAAAGCCACTGTGACCAGGCCTGCACTGGCCAGGATTTAGATGTTCTAGACAAGATCAAAGACAGAGTGCCTTAGGCTGAGGTGATAGATAGGTAGATAGATAGATAGATAGATAGATATATAGATAGAGTTCTGGAGCTCACTAGTGGACAACTTAGTTTAACTTGGAGGGTCAATGAGAGATCTCATCTCCAAAGACATCTCAAAGGGTGGATTGCTCTTGAGGAGGACTTTTGGCTGTATGCATAATGTTCATATACCTGGGCATATACAGCACATAGGCACACACATATTCTTTATTTGTTTCTTTTGTTTTCTTTTTTTAAGAGAGTGTTTTGATTGATTAGTAATGTCTGCTTTGGGCACAGGAAGGGGCAGAAAGAGTTTATTACACTGGTCATCTCCATGTCCACTGGGTTCTTGCCTCTCTGTCTTACTGAGCCAGTGGGGATCTGAGTTCACTATGAAGTGCCGAATGCACTAAGCTGAGCCACACCCACAGCCAGAAAATTCAAGGCTTGGAACCATTTAAGAAGTAAGCACACCGGGTCCCCTTTGTTTGAAAGAAGCTACACAAACAGCTGCGGGTACACGCCCAAGGTCTCGTCTACCTCCAGAAACTCAATGATTCAATGTTCCTTCCGTATCTAAATCTCTTTTATTCTTCAAATTTCTTGGCAGCTCAGCACTCTGTCACTACATTGTACGCAGTCATAAAAATAATATTAATGCTACGTGGTGTGGGACGATGCTCGCACTATATTCTGTGGGTAAAAAAATATGGAGCGTGTCAACATGTTCAAGGCCTAGAAAGAAGGCACCATCACTCAGCCCCTGCTCTTGGTAAGTACTGCATACATTTCAATTTTTCTCTGTGTGAAACTTAATGAGTTTGGATTCTTCGCCTCATTGGTCATGGTACCAGCAAATAAAAACCAAGGAACAGGCGTAACTGTCTCATGCTTAAACTCTAAATGCCTTGAGTCCTTAAAACAAACCAAACAGAAATGATGGCCGAGATTTACAGGAGAAATGACATGGTGGTAATTTCTGCTGTACATTTTGGGTCTGTTCCCTATTCTTCCAAATCAGGAATGCCATATTTGCCTATTACGTGTGTGTGGCGGATAGCTTTCTGCTGCCTGACCTAGAAAAGGAGCAGCCAGGAAGAATGCTGGGTACACCAGAGGGCTGAGGCTCCAGTGTGGAAGTCCATGGATCAGGTCTTTGTTTTGGTCATCTGGGGTCAGGCCCAGATGGAGATTTAGGAGAGGAATCAGACCAGGGAACTATATTCATCCAGGTCCAGCAGGAGGCCTTCAAGGGAGAATGGAAAATTGTCATGGCTTGAATGTAAATGTCCCTGTAATTACTAATACTGCACTATTACTACCACCACTACCAATAATTCAAAAACAAACAAGAAAACTCTGCTGACTCTCCTTGAGAGATGGTGGACATGCTGGAAGAATGGAGATCTCAGAGCCTGTGGCCTTTATCCACGTGCACAGAGTACAGTGCCCTGATGACCTAGGAGAGGAGAGTTATGACTCTGGAAGGGCTTTGTCTTGGGATATTATAAATATCAGGGCTTTCAGAAAAAAAAATATATATTTGCTAAATATACCAAGTCTTTCCCCAGGACAATGGGATGTGGAAGTCATTACCAAAAAAATATATAGGATTGTGTGTACCACTCACCATTCCCTGACACTTGCCTAAAGTTGGTCCCTGGGTCTGTCTACACTCTGGTAGGGGAGTGGGGTTGTGAGCTCCTATCACTTTCTGAGGGTTTCTAGGATATTACTGGGGGAAGAAGACACATTTTCTTCAATAAGACACACTTTCTTCAGTGGTGTAACCACTTGTAAGTTGTACATGCTCCCATAAGCCACCTAATGAAACTCACTGGGTCACGTGCACACAAAGAATACATTAAAGTTGGTCCCTGAGAAAGGCAGATACAATGACTTGTCGGGCTTGGGGCAACGTAATTTATAGGCACAATGTGTCCATTACCCAGAGCACAGGCACAGCCTATTTGGTGCCTCGTGGAACTGGGGCTGAGGGGAACATGATGGACATCATCTAGAAGAGGAAGGGGACAGGGCATGGTGGATAAGTTGAATTGGGTCAGGGGCTAAAGGAACAATAGGTGCGAAGGCCAGAGGGCAGGCAAGGGCCTCCTATGTTTGGGGAATAATATGTTGGGCAAGAATCTGAAGCACACAGAAAGACACAGAGGCAGACAGGTAGGGGCAGACTGTGAAGAACTTGGAGGTAATGTATTATGCAAGCTGGGGCTGGCTGCAATTTTAAGTGAGGGGGTAGGGGTGGACACTACGAACAAAGTCATGTTTTGGAAGAAATGAGAGGGTGGATACTGTTCAGTTACCCAGGAGAGAGAGGTAAGGGCACAAAGATGATAGAGGCCTTGAAGGTGCAGGGTAAGGGAGTGTTTGAAGGAACTCTGGAGGGTGGGCTGTCTGGGAGGGAGGGGAGGGAGGGGAGGGAGGAACAAGCCAGTGTGGCTGCTGGAAGATGCAGGAAGATGCTGGTAGGGGGTGGGGGCACTTCTTGGAGGCTAGTGGGTTCCTGTTAACAGACAAATTGATTCCCTACAGGACTAGTCTCTTTTGTCCCTTACAGGACACTCCTAGCTGGCACCCCCAGGTGTACCCAATGCCTTGCCACCATCAGAACCATTGACCAACAATGGAGCCAACAACAAGGACCAGATGCACTTTACACTTAGCCTAGGCTCCAACCAGGAGGAAAGATCCACGATCCATATTATAACTCCTTATCAGGGACCCTCCTTATGCCCAGAGACTACATAACGAACAAGACATCACTGGACTTGGATGTGACATTTGAGACCCACCAGAGAAGAAGGACCAGCCTCTGGCCTTGCCGGCTTCTCCATGGAGATAAGGGGATTTTTCTCTCTACCATTCTCCAGTTTGTCTGTACAAGAAATTAATATTTTTAAAGGCCAAACTCCTGGCTTCATTTGTCATCTTGACAGTTTCTGAGATGCCGATGGATTTTGCACTGGGCTGGTTTTTTTCCCCTCTTGTTTTGGGGTGAATTTCATTTTCTTCTACTGGCACCCGTGGGCAGAGCAACACATAACCTCAGCAAAGAGCTTGTGGGGAGAGATTTGGCGCAGGATTTGATTAAAACAAGGAGCTTATCTCACTGGACATGGGTGAGTCTGATTCCTACCCAAGCTGGATCCGGAGGTAAATGGACAAGTGTTGACAACCCATGAACTAGATGTGGGTGGTTGTGGAATAGAGTGGGATGGTCTTAGTCATGTTCTATTGCTGTGGAGAGACACCATGACCACGACCACGACCATGGCAACTCTTATTAAAAAAGTATTTAACTGAGGCTGACTTCTGATCTCAGAGGCTTAGTGGCATGCACACAGGCAGACATGGTGTGGGAGGAGCTGAGAGTTCAGACCTGCAGGCAGCAGGAAGGAGAGAGAGAGAGAGAGAAAGAGAGAGAGAGAGAGAGAGAGAGAAACAGTGAGAGACAGAGAGATACAGAGACAGAGAGAGACAAGGGTGGGTTTCTGGAGCCCTCCCCCACTGACATACATCTTCCAAAAAGGCCACAACTCCTAACCTTTAAAATGGTACCACTTTTACATTCAAATATAAGAACCTATGGAGCCATTCTTATTCAAACTACCAAAGGCCTAACCAGGGCTTAGAAAGGCTTTACTGGATTAGAACTCCTGCTGACTCTGGTCCTCACATGGCTGCCACTCATATCAGCTTGTAGCAGCTGCTGCAGTTACCTGCATCCGACCATGTGTGTATGTGGGTACCCCAAGGCCATCTCTCCCCCCCCCCCCCCAGCTAATGGCTACTGAGGAATGGAGGGTCACTCCTTTGGGGACATGGCTACTGGCAGGTTGTTCATGCCCCAGGAGATGGCTGCATACCCATACACATATGAGCAGTACTAATTTGACTCATGATTTTTAACAACAACAACAAAGAGGGTGTGGCATTGGGAGGGTGATAAGTTGTTGGGTAAGTACTAGGGGGTATTTGAGGGGGGTAGCAGTGGATATGATCCATATGCATTGTCTGACTGTAAGAAGCTCTCAGATATTACGTAATAAAACCCCACGTTCAAACATTTTCTGGTTCACTTTAAATCTAAACAGGTATACCACAAGGCTTCTCTTCTTGTCATTGGGATGACATACGTAAAATAGCAGCTTAAGAAATGAAGTCTGTATTTATTTATAGAGGGTCTAGTTCATTAATGCAGGGAAGGTATGGTGGGAGAGTGTAGCTGCGACTCATCAAATCTCCCTAGAATAGGAAGCAGGGATGGGATGAAGCAAGGCCCCTCCAAGCTCCATCTTGCCTGGCCCTAAGCCTTCTGGGTAAGCCCCACACCCAGATGGTTCTAGACTCCCCACCCCCACATAGTACCACCAGTTGCTTTCAACTACAGAAGCCTATGAAGGAGATTGCATTTTCAAACAACAATGAATCCATTCTTATTTTATAAACCTCATACCACTCTGACGCTGGCTGGCTAAGCCTTTAGCAAATGACTCTACCATTGCCTCCATTTCCCTGCCTGTACCCTGTCAACTTAAGATGTTTCCCAGTAACAGGAGCGTTTTCCATGAGAAGAGAATACACCCGTGTCTGATTTAGTCATTACTGTCCACTCCCCTAAACCTTCTGCTAGGGATCAGGAATGTGAAAATGAGTTGCTGACCGCTCCTTCATTAGACAGGCTGCAAACTAGTAGGGACGAGGGGTGTGGTTTGGTAAGAGTAATGGGGTGGACTGGGTAATAAGAAATCACAGATAGGCAAGGCAAGTCATCCTGGGGTGGAGTGAGACTGAATCTGAGCTCGAAAGAACAGGCAGGCACTGTCTGAAAGATAGAGAGACTGTGGGCAGTGGCAGGTAAGGGTGAGACACACACTGAGCCTAGAGTGTGCTACACAGCACAGGTCTGAGTTCCCTCTGCACGGAGGGGATGTGGGGGATGTAGATTTGCAGGAGCTGAAGAGGAGCATCAGGGCAGGGACTTCCTCACAGCTCCTCTGGATTCTTGGTAGCCGTTTGGATGTGAAGGGATCCAAACACATGAAAAAAAGAAATGGGACCAGAGGGTTGACAAGCCTGAGGGCTGAGCAGTCAACTGGAGACCAGGGCATCCGGTCTGAGAGTCAACAGCACTATGAGGGATACCCCAGGCTTACATCGGGATTCACTCAGATTCCAGAAGCAGCAGGGACAGAAGGTCTCATCATTGTGAGGGTGACAGGAAGAGAGCAGAACGGAGATGGAGCACCACCTTCAAGATGGGGTGGAGGGAATTACATCATACTATACATATGCCCCAAACTGGTTCTCTATTTCCAGGGTCACTTAGCAGCTCATCATCCAAGGAGAGGAGGGAAGGAGGAGTTGAAAGAAGAGCAGAGGCTCCCATGTTTGCAGGTTTTCATGTCTAGGGAAGGAGTGACCTTCTTTCTTTGTACAATGACATAGAAGTCAGAGAAAGGTAAGAACTATCCTCTTTCCCAGGAATGGCTGTTAGGAGACAAGGCTTGCCTCTCCCTGTACTGAGGGTGAGGGGAAGGCAAGAGGCTGATATGATAAGCATTTGAAGGACTTCTACAGCTGGGGAAGATACCAACAAAGTCAGAAGATGGGCACCAATCAAGTCACCCGAGCAAGGGTTGAATGTCAATCATCCAAGCCAACAGAAGGGTCTGCCATTTTAATGATTCTCTCGCCTGCTCTATAATCCCCCCGCTGGCCCTAGTCTTGACCAATAAGTAACAGATGTAGCACAACAGCTACAGGACCAGAACTGGAGACTGAAATATGAAACTCCATACAAGAGTCTACAAAAACTCACAAGTCAGGGCGGAATAAAAGAGCTGAAGGCAGGGATGGACAGAAAACCCACAGCTCCCTGAGCATCAGGAACATACGGGGAAGAGAGGGAAATCCGTTGCTGTCTCCACCACTGGAACACTACATTTCTCTGATATCTTGGTCTGTTGTCTCTGGGAACCAGGGAACAGGGGATAAAGGGGATGAATTCAATGTCGGTAAGGGCAATGGTTCATGACCAAGAAGTACTCTCGAGGTGCGAAGGCATTTGGTGGTCAGTCCTCCACATGAGTGGTGCAGACAGGAGTGTATGGGAGGAAGGAGATGTAAGAGGGGCAGGACATCCACAGAGGAAGCCAAGGTCCTCTGTCACGGGCTGGAGTTGAGTGGTGTGCATTTCCTTGGAGACCTGTGGACAGCTTCCAGGACATGGTATTCTGAGGAGGTGGTTTTAGCCAGATGCCACAGTTCCAGTCTCACTAGGCTAGATCTGTTTCTCTAGAAGACATTTCTGCTCTTTGAGGCTCTTACTGTACCTAGAGCTAGACTGGCCATCCCTGGTACCCACTCTGTCCCCACCCAATACTGCACTGCAGTTACAGGCATGCACAAACCCACAGGCATCTTTGCATGTGGATGTGGAAGATTCAAGCTGAGGTCTTTGTGCCTGTGTGGCAAGGGCTCTTACACCCTGAGCCACCTTCCCAGTCCTGGTGGCCCGCCTTCCCAGAAGGTTTGCTATCTAATATACATCCTTTCTAGAAGTGGTCTCTACAAGAAGAAACCCATCACAGCTGAGAGGATTGATAAAATGTCAGGTTACAGCTTCCATCAGCCAGAGCCACTCGAGCACACTGCTCCTCAGTGGCAATGGTCACCACCCCAGAAGACCTCAGCTTAGCCAATGGGGATTCTGCTGACAAGAAATGTGAACATTTAACATCTAATTAGTATATCTGCTCACAGTCTCTCTCTCTCTCTCTCTCTCTCTCTCTCTCTCTCTCTCTCTCTCTCTCGGTTTTGCATTCTAGTCAGTCTTTTTCCAGGATGCAAAATTACAGCTTCAGAAACAGTTAAGGGGCAGAAGAGAAGGATCAGTTGGCAAAGGGCTCACTATGCATCCATGAGGTCCCAAGTTACATCTCCAACACCCATGGAAGCCAAGCACAGTGGCTTGTGTCTATAATCTCAGCAGTAGGGAGGCAGAGACAGGCAGATTTCTGAGTTCACTGGTCAGTTAGCCCAGATGAATTGTTGAGCTTCTGATTCAGTGAGAGACCCTGCCTCAAAACCTAAGGTGTGAGAAGACACTTGATTTTGTCCTTTAGCCTCCACACACATGTACAAACACCTCACCTTCTAACACACACACACACACACACACACACACACACACACACACACACACACACACACCAGTTTAGCTCATTGAGTTTGAGGTGAATGCATGCATTTTTTTTTCATTCCAGGAGTCTGTCTGGTTCTATCCTGTACTGGCTGATTTTGTGTGTCAACTTGCTATAAGCTGGAGTTATCACAAAGGAACATCCCTTGAGGAAATGCCTCCATGAGATTCAGCTGTAAGGCATTTTCTCAATTAGTGATCAAGGGCGGAGGGCCCATTGTGGGTGCTACCATCCCTGGGCTGGTAGTTTTGGGTTCTATAAGAGAGCAAGCTGAGCAAGCCAGGGGAAGCAAGCCAATAAATAACATCCCTCCATGGCCTCTGCATCAGCTCCTGCTTCCTGACCTGCTTGAGTTCCAGTCCTGACTTCCTTTGGTGATGAACAACAATGTGGAAAGTGTAAGCTGAATAAGCCCTTTCCTCCCCAATTTGCTTCTTGGTCATGATGTTTTGTGTAGGAATAAAAACCCTGACTAAGACATATCCCCAGAAGAGTTATCAGCTTAAACTTTGTAGCGACTCATCTCATCCCAAAGTCAGGATCGGCTGGAGATCCCGAGGAAAGAAAGCAGGTGTCACATGGCTGGGCTTGCCCTTGGCAGATGTCCAATTACTTAGATAAATAAGAAGCAGTTCATCTCTCCCTTTATCCACGTACTTTCCCCACATCGCCTCTGCACTTCAAACCACAGAAGGACCTTGGAGACCAGGCAAGTCAAGCCTCCTCTTGTTCCCGATGAGAAGACATACCCAGAGAGATAAAGCACCCGTCCACAGTCCCCCAGGCTGCCAGCCACAAGCTCAGGACAGAATTCAGACCCTCATTCCTTGTAGATGCCCCACAGCCCAAACAAACACACAGCATGCAGGGCCATTTGTTCGAACAGCTTACCAGCCATGTGAGCATATCTCAGGCACCCACGACCAAAAAGTTTGGTTTAGTTCTACCACAGCAAAACCACAATTTATGTCTTGACATTCTTCTCTCCAATACCCATCCAATGTAAGCCAAGTACAGTGGCTTGCATCTGTAATCCCAGAAGTAGGGAGACAGAGACAGGCTGTTTGTTGAGCCCACTGGCCAGTTAGCCCAGTGAATCAGTGAGAGAACCCGCCTCAAAAACTACAGGGGAGAGTAACTGAGGAAGACCCTTGGCTTTGACTCTAGCCTCCATTTACTTTTTAAAAGTAAGATTTATTTTTATTTTAAGGTGTGTGTGCGTGCATGCGTGTGCGTGCGTGTGCGTGTGCTGTGTATGTAAATGATGTGACAGGGTAAAGAGGGTGTCAGAGACTCTGGAGCTGACAGATAAGTGGTTATGGTCTACCCAATATTGGTGTTGGAAACTGAACACAGCTTTTTTTTTTTTTTTTTTTTTTTTTTTTTTTTTTTTTTTGCAAATGCAGTATCTACTCTTAACTCCTGATCTAAAACCCAGTCCAATATTACTTTCATTATAAATGGAGTCTGTTCTAGACAGACTATGTGGGTATAAACACTGAGACCAGAGAGTGCCTTCCCCAAGTCCACACTGCGTGAAGGTTCATCGAGAGGAAAGAACAAATCACTTAGCACTTATCTGCTCTCTGAAGCCTTACATGAGAAGGACTGCTTTCATGGACTTCTTTGGCCCATGGGGACTTTCTCCGTGCTTTTCAATCTTCCATGAAAGATTGGCAGAACACCTGACAGACAGCACTGCTGGGGAGAGATTATTTATCTTGGCTTACGGTTTCAGAGGGATTCCAGCTCATCCTAGCAGGGAAGACACAGCAGAGTGGCTCCACAGAGATGGGAGTGTGTGGAAGAGATGGGTGTGACAGTGGAGGAGGAGACAGACAGTGTGAGACTGGAAGGAGCCACAGAGAGCACACTCTATGGACCCTCCCCCAGGAACCAACTTCCTTCAGCTAATCATCCTCTTAGCAGCTCCACAGAGCCTCCTCAGCATGCCACAAGGAGGGGAGCAAGGTCCAAGATGTGAATCTGTGTACATCTTAGATGAAGCCATGGCAGGTGTGCCAGGGAGATGGATCAGAGGTCAAGGACATGTGCCACCCATACAGGGCAGAGGTTCTATCCCAGCATCCTTACTGGGCATCTCACCTGCCAAAGAGACTATGAATCTTCTCGTGTGTTCCATTGTTCTGTTATCTTGCTGCTTCTCAGCTGTTTGGCTGAGATCAAGTGGAGAATCCTTTACCCACCACACAGGCCAGAAGAGTGACTGCTTTGCCACCCAGAGTTCTACTTTCTCAAGACTTCTATACAAACCAAAAAAAAAAAAAATCCTTTGGAGGCCAGGTTTCCAGGACAGAGAGCTTTCTATCACACTTGGGAACCTGGTGCTGTCCATGGTCCTGAGCGGATCTTTCAGAATGCTGCTGCTGCTGGGGTCTTGGCTTTGTAGCACCTCGGCTCTCTTGCATTCTAACCCATGAACTAGATATTTTCCTCCCATGATTCATCCCAGCCCTTTCGACGCCTGAACCAGCATCCGGGCTTCATGCTCTGCCTGTGAACACTTGAGTCATACATAACTTGAGCCGTGGTCTCATAACAAGCCCCATGGAACCATGAGCTGTGAAGCTGCATTGTAGTTGATGACACCATCACAGCCACCAGGAGGCACGATTTATTCAGTAGGTACTGAGCACCAATGAGAATGCAGCTACCTCATCTCTCAGAAGTCCCATTGCCTTGTACATCAGGCAATGTTACTGCCATTGTACAAGTAGGAAAATGGAAGGAGCTCTGCCTGAGGCTGGGGTAGAAATAATGAATTTAAACAGCAGCTTAGGACAGTGTCACGGCCAGGTAAACCCTCTGTAAATCCTCACTGGTGGCAGTTTCTCTTTATTCTGTGTGGTTATTGACTTAAATATTGAGCCCCCAAAGGAGGCGGAAGGAGATATATTTTGATGGTGCCTCTTCTCTGTCTCTTAGTATCTGTTGAAGCAGAGAAAATCTTGAAAGGATTCTACCCCAAAGGAAGAGAGAACAACAGTAAATAAAAAGAGATCTATTGGTCTGAGAGTCACAGAAAATTTGAAGGGAGACTGAAATAAAAGAAATACATTGTAAAAGCATTGGCATGCCTGTATAGATTGGCAGATTCACTAGACAGACCCTTTTAAGGCTAATCTCTTCAGCCCTGGAGGAGGCAGCCTTGTGGTAGACTAGGTATCCCTATCATGTGATCAAAGCTTACTGGGATAGAGGTAGGCTCTGCCCAAAGTAGTAGCAAACCATACACAGTTTATTCAGTCATCTGTATCTCGGAGAATCTGAAATAGAAACTTAAAGAAAGCAAGCAGCAATGTGCAAACATGTCAACAGAGCTACATCAGCCAAGCCATATTAAAGAAGAGCTCTCTCTAGAAGGTCCCAGAGTCCCCCTTGCTTGGGTGTGAGAGATGCCAATGATCCCATGCATGGGACCTGATGGCTTACCTTTCCTTGGGAGTCTGAGGTATAGTTTATACCCTTTCTCTCAAAGTGACTAGTGGGGTTTCTCTTCCTGACCACTGGACAATCTATGCTAGGATCCAAGGTGATCAAGGCATGGGGACTGGAGTTAAATGTTCACTTCTGGGGATTATGTTAAGGAGAAGCTCGTAGAAGGTGCCAGTGTTGGAGATAAGAGAACGGAGAAGGAAGTGTGTGGAGAGTGACTCAGAGGCATTCTGCCTTGTCTACATATCTGAGCCATGAAGTGATGGCGCAGTTTTTAAAAAGAACTGTTGCCTTTTCCAGATACAACTGACATACCAAAAGGCCTATTTCTCCACTCTGCACAATGAGGTAAGTTTACAGACGAGGACACACCCATGAACCATGTGTGATGGCTAAATCTTGTGACATCTTGACAGATCTGGAACCACCTAGGAAATGCACCTGGGTGTGTCTTGGAGTGTTTCCCAAGAATATTAACAGGGGAGAAGTCTCTGTTCAGAGCAGGCAATACCTTCCAAAAAAGAAGAAGCCCAAGTAAAAGAGAAGCTGCCTGCCTATCCTTCTTGAATCATGCCTAAGGCTGCCGCCGCCTTTGCTTTTATTTGTTGACATCAAATTCCATTTTCTTTGGCCTTTCAACATGGACTGAAGACCAGCAGTCATTCAGGAGTCTTCTAGACCTTAAATGTGGTCTCAGACTCCCAAGGCTTCCTTATTTGTGAAATGAATATCTACCAGACACTCTGCCTTCCTTGCATGCAGAGACTATTGTTGGATACCCAGCCCCTATCACAAAAGACGACCTAGTAAATCCCGTTTACAACATGTGCACATTCTATTGTCTCTTCCTCTAGAGCACCCTGCACACAACACCATCAATACAATCTATGCATCATCTGGGAAGGGCTCCCCACATCCTTACTGACTGACTCTGTGACTTGTGATAGATTCTCAGTAGGCAACACAGGCTGTCTTCCAACCCACAATCCTCTTGCTTTGGCTTCCTGTGTGGCTGGACTATAGGTGTATACCACCATTCCTGGCCTGTGACTTCTTTATGTGCCTTTCATGTGCTATAAGAACATACATACATCAACACAGAGGTTTAAGTTTGCAATATGGTATAGTTCACTATAGGCATTGCTCTGAAGACCAGATCCCTGGGAGGCATCCATTTTCCAAATTGAATCTTGGTTCCCTTTGACTAAAGACCAGTTCCCTTTCTCCCCAGCCCCAGGCAACTACCATTCCACTCTTTGTTTCTTCAAGCTTGGCTGTTTTCTATTCATCTGGCAAATGGTATCACAGTATTTGTCCTTTTGTGTCTAGATTATTTTAATTAACACAGTGTCCCACAGATGCACTCATGTCATAAATTGCAAGTGGCAAGATTTGCTCATTTTTAATGGTTGAATAACATCCCGTTTTGCATATGTAAATATGTAATATTTGGGCTGCTAAGATGGCTTAGCAGGTAAAGGTAAATGTGAAATCTGGAAGCTGGCTGCATGAGTCTTCATAAACTCAAACTCCTTTCAGATACTCAAGTTCTGACTGCCATTATAGGATGTCATAGCCTGCAAGGCCCTGTCATTTGGGCAGACATTGTGTCTGATGGTCGTTAGTATTTTTGTATGTAACTGTTCACGTGTTCACAGACGTGTGCATATGTGGAGTCTGGAAGTTGACTTGGGGTGTGACTTCTCCAGTCACCTTCCCCATTATATTTTGAGACAGTGTCTCTCACTGGTTTGGCTAGACTTGGGGGTGGGGGGAATCAAGCCCTAGGGATGCTTCAATTTTCACCTTTCCGGGGTCGGAACCATAGGCAGATGGCGCCATATTTGGGTTTTTGTGTGGTGTTGAGGCTCCAATACCTCAGGTCCCCATGCTTGTGCAGCAAGCAATTTTCCTGACTGAGTCATCTCCCCAGCTGGGTAATCTTGTATTTTCGTGATTAAAGCTGTTTCTGCATCAGAGGCCTCAGGCACAGCAGCATCAGTTTGGAGATGATACAGTGGACAGTGGCTGTCCTCTTTCTCAGGTTCAAATTCTGTTCTTTCTGACAGCAGGAACTGTTTAGCTCCCACAGCTCTTACCTAGAAAGTTGAGTGTGCCTATCATGAGTTTTATTTATTCATTTTAACCAAGATGAAATGAATAGTTACCACTGGGGTGGTCCAAAGTCAACTGGACAGCATCAGGATGGCTGTCACTGGCCACTGGATTCCCTTCTTAGTGACTCTAAGGGAATTTATCCACTCATGATCTGTATTTGGACTTTCTAGTTCCTATGGATCTACTGCCAACAGCAGTGGTCAGAGTGAACAGCTTGGTTTTCCCCTTGGCAGGACCTCAGCTCTCAGGTAGGCCACACTTTCATGCTCTTCCCAGTTTGAGTTGCTGGGATTCAAAGCCATAGAGGAAGCAAGCAATAAATCTCCATGGTGCTGAACACTGACCGCTGTCTTTGCCCCCATGCTATCTGGACAGTGTCACCAGCTTCAGAGCCCAGCTCCTTGACTAGGACCTTGCTCTCCCTTTCCCCCTGTTACCCACATGGCTCATTCCTCAAAAAGTAGTCTCTCCCCAGAGCCAGCTCTTCATTGCTCTTATCAACTCCCAACAAGGGCTCAGGTCGCACATTCTGAGCAGTATCCATCCCAACAAAGTCCAATGTATATAGGTATATAGCCATATTTCCTCCAACACACACACACACACACACACACACACACACACAAACACACACAGAGAGAGAGAGAGAGAGAGACAGAGACAGAGACAGAGACAGAGAGACAGAGAGACAGAGACAGAGACAGACAGAGACAGACAGAGATAGACAGAGAGAGACAGAGAGAGACAGGAAAGAGACAGAGAGAGAGACAGAGGGAAAGACAGAGACAGAGAGAAACAGAGACAGAGAGACAGAGACAAAGATAGACAATTTGGCTTCAGAAAAATAAAAAACAACAAGTTTCACTTATGTTCATAAATGTTAGATGCAGGTTCCGATTACCCTCCGACTCAATGCAGATTTAAAATGTAAATTATTTAACATGCCCAGGACCTGTGCCCCATGCTCCTTATTTTAAGCAATGACACGCACATCACACATGCATTATTCATGTGGCAGGCGCCCATTATACACAGAGATGCTGCCCAAGGCACAGCCAGTCATGAGAGAGGCCGACACATTCAGCAGACAGATGTAGATGCTCATAAATTCCTCCAGTTTTTGTCTCTGAGCTTTGCTTCCGGTGGAAAAATCTTTCTCCGGTGTGGCATGTGCAATCTGATACTGCCCTATGCCCGCCCCTGGCTGTTGAAGGATTTGCTTTTTTTTTTTTTTTTTTTTTTTTGTCAAGGTCTCAATCTATTGCCCAGACTAGTCTGGAACTGACTCTGTAGAACTCACAGCAATCCTTCTGCCTCAGCTTCCCAGGCATCAGAGAATATATGTGAACTTCTAAGCCCAGCTTGGAGGGTCGCTGTTAAAGCATCAGTCTTAATCTGGGGATGTAGCTCAATTGATTCAGTGTCTGCACAGCCTGCATGTAACTCTGGGTTAGATGCTCAGTACCAGATAAACTAGATGGGGCTGTGCAAGCCTGTAATCTCAGCAGTAGGTAGGTGGAGGTAGAAGGACCAGGAGTTCAGGATCCTTCTTGGCTATGTAAGGAGTTCGAGGCCAGCGGGGATACAGGGAATTCCCCCCTCTTGTGTGTGTGTGTGTGTGTGTGTGTGTGTGTGTGTGTGTGTGTGTGTGTGTATGTGTGTGTGTGTGTGTGTGTGTGTGTGTGTGTGTGTATGTATGTGTGTGTGTGTGTGTGTGTGTGTGTGTGAATGCTACCCAGTGGCCCACTTGCACATTGTGCCATACAGTCACACATGGTTCAGGGCTCCATGTCCACCACTCAGGACTCGGGTTGCAGCCAAGGTACAGAACTTTGGTTAGGCCCTGACAGTCAGGCTTTCATCCCAGAGTCCGTGACCAGTTCTTCTTTTATATGGTGTTATTTGGGAAAGTCTGTCACTCAGCATGATCAAAGCATGCCCTACTGCTCTCTCTACTCACTTAAGTCTCAGGTGACAAGGGATGTCTGGAATTGTGTGCCGTGGCCAGACTGGCACCACAAAAGGACTCTTGAGATGAAAGGTTAACAGTCAAAGAACAGTGAGACCAGGGTGGCACACCCACCTTCCGTGTGTTCCTAGCCTCGACTCCAGAACTGGTTGTCTATGCCAAAGGGCCATGCGGGGAGCCTGCTGGCAGACTGCTCAAAATTGCTATTTGCAGGGACAGGCTTCCAGACAGCTTTGTTTGTTTCGACACGGAATAGCATGTGTAATTTGACAAGCTGCTGGTGACAGTGGGAGCTTCTATGGCACAAGTCTTGTGGCAAGCTGTGCACTGGATGGTGGTGGATAGAGGCAGGGGCTGGGTACAGACACAGGTCAGGAGACACCTGCACATGTCCCTTGCTGAGCAGTCCCCTGCCTCAGCTGACACCAGGCCTATTTCCCTCCTGCTTGAATGTGGCAGGAGGCGGGAAGAATCCTGTAACAAGATGGCTCCTCTGCTAACTGAGGGAGTGCAGCCAGGCCAGGCTTAAATCTGAGATGGTTTCTCGAGTGGCAGAAGTATTTCCTGTATCTCTCAATTGCCTGCGACTTGCTAGAACAGTTCCCACTGACAGGGATGACGGTGGGTCGGAGTGGACAACATAGCTCAGCTGTTTGCTTTGCTGCAATAATAAACACTCCCTCAGCAAACATGACCACACATGACCACAGTCTTCCAGAACTGGAAATGGGTGCTCATCTTTTACCATGCCCTGTCTCTTTGACTACATTTCAACATTCTTTTTCTAGTAGTGAATTCCTTTAAGGTGCAATTCCTCAACCTGTTAGCCAGATTGTTTTGGGATATAGTTAGGATAACTAGGTGGCTTCTCAGAGTGATTTGCACTCCGCTGGCTGCAAGGAGGTCCTTTGAACTTTTGGGTGCACCTCTTCTGTCCCTGTTCTCTAGCATTGGCGTGTTATGTTTGCTTTATTATAATGCCAGGCCAGGAGACAGAAGGCTGTGACAGGGAGAGAGGATTTCGGGTGGGACGATGGGACAAGTAGAGCTGGTGATGGTTTGGTAGTCACTGTCTACCTCACACGGGTGTCTCTTCAAAATCTGGCTCTGCATTTCCTGATGAGACCACGCCTTCAGCATATGCAACTGGTTCCCACTCTTAGAGGCCCTCAAATGACCTCCACCTCTCAAATGTTCCATAGAGGGGCAAAGAACGCAAGACCAAGGGAATTTGCTCAGCCAGGTCCCATGGGTGACCTTGAGAGCGCATTCTGTGTACCGGGGATCTGAGGTTCCCCGACTAAACAGGACACTAGTTGGGAGGTGGTGAGGAGGTGGTGAGCTTGCTTCTAATACTCAAATCTTTTATGTAGCTCCCTGCTTTGAATTTGGGTTCTAACAGGGTGGAATTATGTCAGGGGGAGTTAAGGCGTGTGGTGCCCAGACAGTGACTCAGTCAGGGGAGACTGTGGGAGGGGCTGGTTAGTTGGGAGGAGATGCCAGGCAGGTGCATCAGAGATGTGCCCCTAGGGTTTATGGGAATTTGGTGGGGGCAGAGCAGGAGAGAAATATGACAACGTCCCCAAAGGGACAGAGCAAGACTGCTTTCTATCCATTCATTATTTAGTCACTAAAAGTTTTGTGAACGGCTACTATATATCAGCCACTCAGGACACGGGAGTGATCTAGACAGACACGGTCCCTGCCTTGATGGAGCTTTTCATAAAAGCACTGCTAAGTATTCTTGGTGGTGGTGGTGGTGGTGGTGGTGGTGGTGGTGGTGGTGGTGGTGTTGGTGGTGGTGGGGTGGAAGGAAATGTTATCTTTCTTTGTTACCAGGAACCAACAGTAGAGTCCCTGGGACTCTCCTTGAGAAGATACCTATACAGGCTAGCTCCTCCACACAGGGCAGAATCTGCTGTCTGATTCACAGCATGGCAACCAATCTGTCAGTCACCATCGTCTGCCATCACGATACGCCTGTCAGCTGCCGTCAATCACCAAACACTACCCACCACTCTGCATCATAGACCCTCATGCACCAGCCCTTATTCCACACAGGAGGATGAAGACATCAAAGCAGGTGATCTAAGCCTTTGTCATGGGCTCTGGAAGCTTCCTCTAGCACCTCCAGGCCAAAGGGGACTTCTCGGGCTTGAAACGTTTCCAGTCTGCTTTGCTGTAAGCCCCTGCTGGAGGTGTTCCACAGACCTTTGTGTCTGTCTCTATCAAACACTTGGGGCTCAGCCAGCCTTTGGGCACGGATGCAAGACAGCCACACAGGGTCGTTTTGTAAAACATAGCTCCCAGGAGAGCGGAGGTAACCATGGGCTAAGGTTGGCTGTTACATGGTTGGCATGGTGACCTCTGGCACTTGGAGAGGAAGGTGCCTCCCACCCTGAGTGTTTATCTAGTCAGGACAAATCTTGTTTTCTTTCTATGTGGGGATCCAGATGGCAGCAGTCAGATGAGCAAGCAGAAAAGGCCACCACAGACACACAGTTCCAATCAGCTGACGCCCCCGCCCTAATTCTCTCTTCCTGACAGTGTCACCCATGGTTACAAAGTCCTTGATTACAGGAACCTGTTCATGTCACTCCTCTAGTTCAGCCTCCTTGGAAGGAACCAAAGAACGCTTCCTTTTTATTTTAGATAACAAGTTTCTCTGCACCTTTTTCTTATTAGGAATTCAATGCCCAGAGCCCTTTCACTAATGTGATTCCTTCCTTCCTTCCTTCCTTCCTTCCTTCCTTCCTTCCTTCCTTCCTTCCTTCCTTCCTTCCTTCCTTCCTTCCTCCCTCCCTCCCTCCCTCCTTTCTCTTTCTTTCTTTCTTTCTTTCTTTCTTTCTTTCTTTCTTTCTTTCTTTCTTTCTTTCCTTCCTCCCTCCCTCCCTCCCTCCTTTCTCTTCTCGTTCTTTCTTTCTTTCTTTCTTTCTTTCTTTCTTTCTTTCTTTCTTTCTTTCTGTCTCTTTCTGTCTCTTTCTCTGTTTTTCTGTCTGTCTGCCTGCCTCTGTCTCTGTCTGTCTCTGTCTCTGTCTTTCTGTCTATGTCTATCTGTATCTGTCTCTGTCTCTGTCTCTGTCTCTGTTTCTGTTTCTGTTTCTGTCTTTCTGTCTGCCTGCCTGCCTGCCTGCCTGTCTGTCTCTTTCTCAGTCTCTATCTATCACTGTCTTTCTGTCTGTCTCTGTTTTCTCTGTCTCCTCTCTCTCCTTGTGTATATTGTGTGAAAAAAATGTGATTTGGGAGGCAGTAAAGCCGTGGCCACATTGCTGGGGGCTTGCAAGCTGGAACAGCGTCACAAGCCAGCATGGAGCCCCGAGAAGGGGATGCTGATAGAGCGCGTGGTGGGGAGTCTCCCACCAGACGAGGGCTGGCACGTCCCTGTGTCCCCCTTGCTGCAGGCTGCTCAGTGTCCATTCCACATGATCTCTTTATATGAATGACAGGGTGCTTGGTTCTGAGAGTCCTTTCCTTCCTGGCTGGGATTTGATTTCCAAATCTGTACTTTACACAATGGAAGGAGAAGAGGTGGTGGGGGTGGGGGTGGGGGTGGGAAGAGGCGAAGAGAGATGACAGGAGAAGGAGCTGTTTCTGGGGACAGACTGACAGGCGTACCCTGGCCCTCTCCCAGGTGTCCCCAAGGCTTCTTTCACAACTGTCAGGAAAGATAGCCAGTGACAGATGAGGGGAGGGTAAATGGGGCTCCCATGGGTCACTGAGCTCCTTAGAGTGTTCAAGGTGTTCTTGATCTCAGGTACAATGATGAGCACATAGCTTGACAGGGAAGGGTATTGTGTAAATACGGGGGACAGAGCCACACGTCCTCCACATATCTGCACATCCTGTCACCTTGTCTGACTCCTTACAGGGATTTAGTAAAACCCTCCGATTGTAAAGGGCCTTAGTTTTCTCCTTGGGGGCAAGAGGATGGAGGATGGATAGGGGACTGTAAGAAATGAATGGGAAGACTATAATCTAGAGTATGGAGATGGCCTGAACAGAGAAATAAAGGGTGTTTTCCTAGGGCTGGTTATGATTTGGGAAGAAGAAGGAGACTTCGTTTTACTTGTACGTCCCTAAACGCCCAGAAACTAACCCTACGGACTTCATTCAGTTCACACTCCCATCTCCTAAGGCAGAAGGAGATCTCCGGGGTCCCTGGTGGCAGAGCACATGTCCTGTAGCCCGTGAGCAAGATGGTGATCCATGGTTATCTTAAATTGTGTTCTTATCTTTCTCCCCTTAAGTTGGGTCTACCAACTGTAGTGCGTCCATACTGGTCCCTGGAAAGGACTTTACTGTGGGAGAGGATGCTCACACCTCGGAGGAGATTAGCAATATCCTGGACTCCAGAGCACCCATCACCCTTCATACAGTTGTCAGCTATTCCATGCTTCTAAGACTCCCCAGCTATTCCATGTCCTTGATGGAGTTGGGGTATGATTACCCCTGGCTCAGGACTCCTAATCTTCAGTAGTTCCCATGTGAGCCGGCCAAGGCTGCTATCTGAGGTCAGCACATCCCCCCACCTCTGGGGCTCAGTGATCACTCTGTCACTTGGACATTTGCTCCTCCCTTCTTCCTGGAATCTGTCCTGCCCCCTGTCTGTTCTAACCCTTCTTCCAAGCAGAAATTAATCTAAGATCCACCCTGGAAACTTTGAAAGCTGCTCAGTGCTCTGGGGGGTGGCAGCGGTAGGAGATTACTAGGAGTGAAGATAACTATCTGTGCTAGAATGAATTTTGCTCAGTTTCATCCTCTTGTCCAATCCGCTACCCTTCATTTAGCCTGGGATCCCAGGAAAGCTCATCCTTGTCCTCTATTCCCTCTTTCTCTCCTCCCACACTTCCTGCACATGTCAGGTCACCTGCCCCAGGCCCAGGCTCCCCAGCCACACCTGGATCCCAGATCCTGGTTCTCAGCAAGTCAACATTGTTCCTTCCTAGCTTTTAGTAAATCAAATCTGATGTTTATTGGCATCACCTTTGGATGACAAGTGCCACAGGTTGCAGGGTTATGTTATGCAGGTCACAGCCCAGCTCAATACCCTTCTGCCACTACAGTGCCTGTCACATAGGCACTGTGGGAAGGATGGAGAAAGACAGAGATGGCCGGATGTCTTAAGATACAAGTCAATTAAGGCTGGAGACATGGGTCAGTGGTTAAGAACACTGGCTGCTCTTCCAGGGGACCTGGGTTCTATCCCAAGACATGGTGGCTCACAACTATCTGTAACTCCAGTTCCAGGATATCCATTGCTCTCTTCTGGCTTCATGGGTACTGTAGAACTCTTGTATACAGACTTACATGCAGACAAATCAAATGTACACGTAAAAGAAATCTGTTTTAAAAGATTCAAGTCTACTTTAGCTCTTGAACTTGAAGGCTTGACTTTTCAGGACCAGAAAGGGTCCCTTTCTTTGTGGTTTCTGTGATTTTTATTCAGCTTCTTACTCTTTCCTGAGTACCAGGCACGTGCCACCTGTAGACCAGTAACCAAGTGGCAGATAACACAGTGGCAGTAACCCAGTAAACACCATGGAAGCCATTGCTGAAGCACCCAGAGCTCCCAGTATCCTTAGATGGAGACTGAGAGTCAGGCTAACCTCTCTCACTCACTATGTCTCCCAGATTCAGTCACCTTCAAGCATAAGTTGAATTTCTTTGTACAAAGGTCAAAAGTCATGATGTGTCCAAGCCGGTTTCTATCAGCTTATACACAGCACCATTCTCAGGGTTCCATATGGTGTTTATGCCTCATTTACTAAGTGGATTTCGAAATATTTGGATCCAGGATGTCACCAAGGCAAGGGGAAAGGAACAATAGTTTCCCTCTTGGACTTAGAGAAAAAGAAATCCATGGTATGTCCAATAAATGAAAGAAGAGGGAGGAGGAGGAGGAGGGAGGGAGGGAAGGGGAGAGGAGGGGGAAAGGGGAGGGGTGGGGAGAGGAGGAGAGGAAGTGGGAGGGTAGGGGAAGGGGAAGAGGAAGGGGAAGGGGAAAGAGAAGGAGAAGGAGAAGGAGAAGGAGAAGGAGAAGGAGAAGGAGAAGGAGAAGGAGAAGAAGCAATAATAATAATAACAATACAGTGAGAAGCAAAGCTCTTAGTTACATTGGTTCAGGACTTCCCAGCAAGGACACCACAATCCTGGGGAAGTCAACGAAAGTAGAACAAGAGTTTTGACTCATAGGAAAGGAAGGCTGAAGCTAAGCAAGGTTTTCTCTCAAGGGTGGACTTCCCCATTCTGACCACAACCATCCCAGGAGGCTGGAGGGATAGTTTGGTGGTTAGGAGCACAAACTGCTCTTGCAGAGGACACACATTCAGTTCCCAGAATCCATGTAGATGTTGCTTACAGCTGCTTGTAATGTCAGTGCCAGGGAATCTGAGAGCCTCTTTTGGCCCCTGAAGGTACTGCAGTCATGCCTGTGTGCAGGTGACACACACACACACACACACACACACACACACACACACACACACACCAGAACAGCTTTCTCTGGGTACCTTATTGGGGATTCTCATCCCTGGTATCCTCTTGCAGTCATTCTTCTACAATATCATCTTCAGGGCACCTAGAACGTTCTGGATGTTCACACGGTTTGCTTTATTTTGTATTGGGACCCTGGCAAGAACACAGATCTGCACTGTGCTGTCCATTCCCTCAGCCCCAGAATTACAACAGCACAGGATGCAGTAGTCAGTGAGCGAGCGGGTGAGTGAATGAGAACACGGGAGCCCTGGTTTTCCCTGGGAGGGTGGAAGGATGTTCCAGAGAGGCAGCCATGTTTGAGGTGGATCTCACAGTAAAAGATGGAACTTTCCTGCTATAAGGACAGAAACAGAGGGTGGCAGGGGAGGAGGGGGCTTTGTGGCATGGACATTTACATAATGTTGATAAAATGGAGGGGCAAGATGAAGACCATAGGTAATAGTCCAAAGGGATGACAGGACAGATCTAGCCAATGACCTATTGGTTATATGTATATGTGTAATGTGTGTATGTATATATGTATACACACATATACATACATACATACATACATACATACATACATACATACATACTACACCTTTTTACTACCAGGCCATTACAGTCATCCTTGTAACAACATGAGAAAATATATTAGATTGAATGTAAAGACACTAGTTTGTAAAGTAAAAATAAAACTTCCATTCAAATTAAAATCAGGTTGCCCCAGCCATCTTCTGCAGCTTCCGACTGTGGGGCTGGGGTGCAGATCCTAGGAATGCCTATTAACTAAGAGTGCTTCTATAGACAACTACTTTGCGTGTCTGGATATCACATACAGAACAAGAGAAAGATGGAGCCAGGTGGCTACCCCACACAACCTCCCCTACTAGCCCAGAAAAATACAACAGATCAAAGCTAATCATGTACTTTTTCTTGGAGAAAGGAATATAATTCATGAATTTCTAATTTGGCACATCTACTAAAATATGTATCTTTTCTTCTTCATTGTCAACCTCCCCCAAATTGTTAAGAGTCCTTAACTATTACCGTGAAGTCGTCTTCTTCTACTGAGCATGTTGAGCCATTGCTTGAGAGACTTTTACATCTCCACACCCAAGGGTTATGGGGGATTTAACACCGAGCAGCTTCTGAGAAGGGCGAAGTTGCTGAAGGGGTAATTAAGTCCCGATTGGGTAAAGAACATGAGCTTCTAACTGTGAGTTTTGGAGTTATTTTTAAGTACTCCCTGAAGGAGGCGAACAGAATAAAAACTTCATCATTAAGTCTGTTTCCAGTAAATGGAATCTTCTGGTTAGTTTAAGAGAAGTCACATCAACCAAGAGAATTATACACCACACCCGATAATTTCTCTTCCTTGATACCTGTGTGTCTAATGGCTGGTAATGGGGAGACAGAGTCAGGCTTACTGAGTTTATGCTTGTGGCCAGAAACTGGGAAAGGGACTTTTCTGGTTTTGTAATACTAGTAGAAACCCTTTGTAATGTCATTAACCTTCATCTAGCACAAGAAACAGATAATGAAACAGATAAAGTTAAATCCACTGCCCAGACGGTGCAAGTGGTAAACTGCAGAGCAGGGACCCATGTTTGAGCCTAGGATATAACCGCAGGCTCGAGAGTTCTGTGGACCATTTGGTTAGGATTCTAGAACTGAACTGTCACTATGTTATGTGGGACCAATGGCTCAACTTAGCATGTAAGCAGGCCTCATCTGCCCCATGGGGACCATCATGGTATCTATTTTCATAGCAATGAGACAGGACTATGTTAGGCCAGTACAGAGCTTAGTACATGTATACTAAAGGACGCAGCTCATTTTCCACAGGGGAATGCAGCTTCAGAGGTCTTGGTGTTAACCTGGCACCAACTCTTGGCTCCCAGCAGCCAGTCAGGCAATGACAATTCGATGCTCTTCCAGGGTAGTCCTGGTTTTGGCTGCAGCACGAATTGATGGTGAGGTTCTCTGGACTCCGTGTTCTGGCTTAGCACCACTATGCAATCTTTGCAGAGGTCTTGGTCTGCAGATATCTTTATGATATCTATGGGGTTGGGTGGCTTGCTCTATATACCACAGGATGCTACAAGGTGGAACCCCAAGCACCCTTCCACTGAATGTCAGTCATACTCTCCCCTCCTACCCCTAGCTGCATTTCTAGACAGCCATATTCCCCCAGGGAGTTTGGCTACGCTCTGCTGAGATCCACTGACATCAGTGAAATAGGACAGTGATTTATGATGCTCAAGACAAGGCTAGAGCTTGCTAGAATGCAAAGGCAGAGTTCTCTCTTCCTGGAAGATTTTGCAGTTCTTACTGAATACAGATGGGTTCTCACTGGGGAATCAAGGCAGGGCAATCAACAAATTACTGTGGCCCGTTAGCTCATCAGACTCCTGCTACCGAACCCTTGGTGTTTTGTAGATTGTTAATTTCCCATTAAAGGAGCTGTGTCATTTAATAAGCATCCTGCCATTTGATTCCAGAAGGTGGAATAAAAACTTGAGGGCCCAGGAATGTTTTATTTTTTAAATGTTAATAAGGAGTGACAGCTATGTTCAGTCACCCAACACATATAGATTGCTTGCTATATGAAATCTTGCAGAATAAGTCTTTGGCGGTATCAAGAAAAACCTGAAGTGGTTTGTTTGTTTGTTTGTCTGGGTGGAAAGAATATCAACTATTCCAAGCTACAGTTATGGAAAATCTACTGTGTGCTGAGCCTCCCAGTAGATTCTGGATGGCACCTACTAGGATATAAACATCATTCCCATGGATTCTTGGCCTGACTCAGAGTAAAGCAGAATTTCTTAAAGTGATGTTCCAAGGCTAGCATCAGCACTATCTGATGTAATGACTCCACCACAACTCTCTCTCTCTGTCTCTGTCTCTCTGTCTGTCTCTCTGTCTGTCTGTCTGTCTGTCTGTCTCTCTCTGTGTATGTGTGTGTATGTGCATACAGAAGCAAGAGGATAAACCTTGGGTGTCACTTCTTAGGTGCCACTCACTCTTTTTTGATAGGGTCTCTAATCAGCCTGAAACTTGCCAAGTAGACTCAGCTGGCAGGCCAGTGAGCCCCAGGGACCCTCCTGCTTCTGTCCTCCAGCACTAGGATGACAAATATGGATCCACGCTTGGGTTTTGAGATCAAACTCAGGTCCTCTTGCTTGCAAGGTGGATGCATTAATGACTGAGTAATCTCCCCAGCCTACCCCACCAAAGATGTGCTGAAACCCGAGTCCCATATCCGAACATATTGGAAGATGAGGTTGTTATGGAGATAAGCAGAGGAAGATGAAGTCATGAGAAGGACCTTCAACCCAAATGATGGAAGCCCGTAGATGAAAAAGGGAAACTTGGACCCAGAAACACATTGATAGAGGAGGCTGATGTCAATTTGCCTGTGATGTGGCTGACAGACAGAGATCAGAAAGGGCTCTTGGAAACACCAGGAGCTGGAGCAGGTAAGGACGCAATCACCCCAGTGCTATCAGAGAATGCCTAGCCACACGAACAATCTGATCTCCCTCTAGGACCAAGAAAGAAGCCATTTATGTTGTGCTAAGGCCAACTGGTGTGTTCACTGGGTCATGGCTGCTCTGGGACACTGACACTCCTTGAACTTTGTTGAAATGGGAACTCTTGGTCTCTACGTCAGATTTGCTAGATCAGGTGCCTTCTCCAGTCTGTGGTTGACTTACTCCCTTGATCTGCAAGAGTTAGGGCAGACCTGAGCCAGGGTAGTGTTTTATGGTGCTTTTGCATAGAAGATCTGACTAGAAAGCCTAAAGACAGACACAGAAGCAGGACCCTGGCGACGTGAAGAGGGGCTCTTTGAGGATGACATGAGGTGAAGCCAATCTCAAAATGCTGGTGCCTGTATCTCAGCGGGAAGCCTTCACCTGGGCATCTTGAACAGAGGCAGATTGTTTCAGTAGAGGTGGTGTGGGAACCCAGACTACAAAATTCTGTCAAGTTCATGGCTCACACCATGAGGCTAGACCAAGTCAGATAAGGAGGATGGGTCAAAAGATAGCTATTCTGACACTCAGAGTAGAGCTAAAGAGACTGATTTCAGTAAGGACACTAGGGGTGGCACACAGTGACAGAGAAGAAAGGCAAGTGTCCCATTGCTTAGCTCCTAGTGGAATCCCCAACTCAGGGTTGCACCCATCCCATAGATCTGGGTCTTAGTTTACCTTCAAAGACCCAGAACATGGTGGGGTGGAGTCTTTCCTCAGAATAACATTAGTTATAGAAACAAGCAAACCATCACATTTAAACCCATATCACCAGTCTATTTTCTCTACCCCCCCCCCAGGGTGCTACCTATCCTAGGGTTGGGGATATATGCCTTGATGTCTTATGTTTGGGCTTCCTCTGGACTCTGCAGTCCTTTCTGTTTAGCAAGTGTTTAGCGAATAAAGAACCTGGAGAGACCAGGGCAAGTCTAATGTCATGTACCTCATTCTACCAGTTCTCTGTAATGTGACCCTGCATCCGTGAGAACGTCTAGCTCTATGGCTGAGAGTCTGGTGAACACATGGCTTCCATTCATGTTTTAAAGGGTGAGTAAGGCTGGCCAGGTGGAGGAGGCTGGGGAGTTTTGGGAAGGGGAGATATACCTAGAATGGACAGTGGACTTTTGGGGAAAGATAACACCGTGTGTTCCCATGGTGTCTCCAGTATCATTCTTCTTATGAAAATATCATTAACCCCCTCTCAGAGCTTCAACATTCCAGTAGGATGGCTGGATGTTTCTAAGGAAGAGTTCTGGGTGCCTTCCTGTTGCTCAGCAAGCAATGGAGGTAGACCTATCTGGAATCATGATTGCCATTCCTGGTTCCAGCTCAACCTTGATGCGAGCCAGTACTCAGCAGGAGCCAATGTCTGGACATGGAATCTGATACAAGATTGGCCGGGGACAGAGGAGGAGAAAACAGAAAGGGGTTACCTAGGAAAAAAGTCAAGGAGGATGTTGGAGGATGTTCTATATCCCAGTTCTGCATCCCAGTTCTACATCCCAGTTCTGCGTCCCTTCTCAGCACCTCTGCTAAACAAATTAGTATCTCTGCTTGAGAGTGACACAAGGTATTTCCCAAGAGCCCTTGTCTCCTAATGTAGGAGAGAATTATATCTAAGATTCAAAAATGAAAGATAGCAACAGAGGGAAAGTCAGGGAATTGCGTCAGGGGACCTGGACCATGCAAGTATTCTCTCTGGGCATCTCTAATGGATTATCCAATTTCTGGCGGTGAGAGTCCTTTTTCAAATGTTGAGCTGAAATCTGTCCCTTTGGAAGCATCTCTCTCTCTGGTGCCCAGGGCTGGAACAAGTGTAACCACCCATGGGCAGTGGTACCATGCTGTGCTGTGCCTCTGTCATTTGTATTCTGGAAATCATGACAGTGCAGCCTCTGTGAGCCCTTGAGGACTTTTTGGAGGCGTGACCCATAGACAATACCTTAGAACTGGTGACAGGACAATGGTGAATGCCCTCCTGCCAGCCACACAGTGAAAACAGCACTCATGCCTGCTCTGTCCTTCTCCTGTAGGTTCCTCTCTTTAGCCAGCTTCTCTTGTCTGGGTGATCCCAGGCTCTTGTTTTCCTCTGCAAAAGCATCCCGTTCGAAGGTGTTCTTGGGATCTCGGATCTCAAGATGTCAGCGTGGTCCTTGAAGACCAAAGGGTAGGAGGGTCCTTGTATACAGATGGCTGTGTCACAGCTTTGTGACACATCTAAGTGTAACAAAACTTCAGAGAAGTCCTCAGAGCAAACCGCCGTGATGGTTCATCTTCACGGCTGACTTGGCTAGATGTTTTTTTAAAATATTTTTTGCTAGGTATTTTCCTCATTTACATTTCCAATGCTATCCCATAAGTCCCCCATACCTTCCACCCCACTCCCCTACCCACCCACTCCCACTTGTTGGCCCTGGCGTTCCCCTGTTCTGGGGCATATAAAGTTTGCAAGTCCAATGGGCCTCTCTTTCCATTGATGGCAGACTAGGCCATCTTTTGATACATATGCAGCTAGAGTCAAGAGCTCTGGGGTACTGATTAGTTCATAATCCACTATATTCATAGCAGCCTTATTTATAATAGCCAGAAGCTGGGAAGAGCCCAGATGCCCCTCAACAGAGGAATGGATACAGAAAATGTGGTACATTTACACAATGGAGTACTACTCAGCTATTAAAAAGAATGAATTTATGAAATTCCTAGGCAAATGGATGCACCTGGAGGGCATCACTCTGAGTGAGGTAACCCAATCACAAAGGAACTCACACAATATGTACTCACTGATAAGTGGATATTAGCCCAGAAACTTAGAATACCCAAGATATAAGATACAATTTGCTAAATGCATGAAACTCAAGAAGAACGAAGACCAAAGTGTGGACACTTTGCCCCTTCTTAGAATTGGGAACAAAACACCCATGGAAAGAGTTACAGAGACAAAGTTTGGAGCTGTGACGAAAGGATGGACCATCTAGAGACTGCCATATCCGGGGATCCATCCCATAATCAGCTTCCAAACGCTGACACCATTGCATACACTAACAAGATTTTGCTGAAAGGACTCAGATATAGCTGTCTCTTGTGAGACTATGCCGGGGCCTAGCAAACACATAAGTGGATGCTCACAGTCAGCTATTGGATGGATCACAGGGCCCCCAATGGAGGAGCTAGAGAAAGTACCCAAGGAGCTAAAGGGATTGGCTAGATTTTAGAATCACCGACGAGACGCACCTTTGAGTGTGTTTATGAAGATGTTTCCAGAAAGGGTTAACTCAGTTGTTTTCAATGAGGTTATTTCAGTGATCCTCAACTTTCCACTACCCCAACTCTTTAATATAGAGCCTCATGTTGTGGTGACCCCCCCCCCCAATGATAGAATTACTTCATAACTGGGCTTTTGCTGCTGTTATGAATCACAATGCAAATATCTGATATGTAGGACATCTGACTCGTGACCCCCAAGAGGGTTGCCACTCACAGGTTTACCTGCAGAGGAAAGCCACACACTCAGTGTGGGCAGTAGCATCCCACAGGCTGAGGTCCTGGAGAATGTGAGCTGAGCGCCAGCATCCATCTCTGCTTCCTAACGGCATTCACAATGTGAGCATCTCATCGTTCTAATATCATCCTGTCCCCACCATGAGGACTGTGCCCTCACTGTGAATCACAACACACCCTTCCTCCTTGAGTTGCTCTCACCGGGCAGTTTTGTCATAGCAATGAGAAAAGTGGCGGAATCAACTAACTGTGGACACGGTTTGAGCGTGCGCCCCGTGAGTTGGAAGGTACGCTGGAACAATACCTGGGATGATAATAGCCTGCACCTTCTGCCAAGAGTCAGTCCTTGGTCTATAGCTCAGTACATCCTTCCACATGGGCCACTCTAGCTCTGCATGCCTTAAAGACACACTACTCATCCAAGCTGAACCCCCTTGGATCCCCATTTCTGCTTTGTTCTACCAAGATGTTTATTCTTCCTTTCCTAAGATACCTGTTACCCATGTCACAGATACAGACTCACCAAAGGATGCCAAGCCAGACTCACCCCATGCTGTCCTCCATGATACCCCTACTTCTACCGCTCTGACAATTCCATCTCTTTAGTGTAACCCCTCAAGTGTCTCTCTATCCTTTGAATATACATTAGTATTTGAGTGCTGGGACTGAAGGCTTTGGAAAGCCCCTTCATTAGAGACCGTACTTTACTTCTGTCAGATCAACAAATGGTTGGTCACTGTAGCCTCCAGGTCCTGCAGGATTGTCCATGCAGGAGAGGAGTGTCTCTTGTCCTGGATGATGCTGATGACAGACATCTGGGAACTGATGAGGGGCTGGATAAATCCGAAGAATGATAACACGAAGATTATCATTCACAAATTCATGTGCGCACAGCCCTAGCTATAAGCACCGGGGCCTCCCAAGCTCCCTCTAATCTGTATAAATAATTTCCTCCCAAGCCACTTGGCACAGTACTGTTATGACACACTGAATATGTATAGACACAGCAGGTAATTTAAGATTACTGCAAGTGTCTGACAAAAACATAGAGTGTGGCCCACTTGTTTAGGAAACATCTTAATGACAAGCAATGCAATTTATAGAGGGCATATTTTTATTACACAGCTACATCAACATTTATTATTTGGCCAATAACTGAGAGAGAAAGCTGACTTCCTCCATCTAGACAACAGAATTAAATTCTGAGGAAGGCAATATAGAAGTAGGCGGAACCTTGAATTTAGTCATGGCATAAAATAATATCCTTTTAGAAATATGCTAGGCAGCATGAGGAGGGTGGCCTAATGGCCTGATCAAGTATTCCAAAGCGAACACTGTGGAGATAGAATCCTTCCTACTGGGCCAACGCTTGGTTTGATAAAAATCAAAGCAATCTTTCTACTATGGACCTATACTTCCTCTAAAATGTCACTAGGTTAGTTATGGTTACAGGTATCTATTCTTGGCTTCTTTCTTGCTTTTTAGAGATAACAAAGGAGGGAGTGTGTACATTGGGGATGTGTGGAATCAGAGGACAACTTGGTAAGAGCTGGTTCTTTTCTTCCACCTTGTGGGCCCCAGGGAATTGAACTCATGTCATCAGGCTTTGCCACCAGGCATTCACCTGATGAGCTGTCCCAAGGACCTCAACTGCTTGCTTTCTTTTCTGCAGGTTGAGAATAAAGTCTCTGAGAAGTTCTGCAGTGCGGAAGTCTTATCTGGTTGTCTGCAGTACCTGAACGACCCATCTCCCTGGCTATGGCGCATCACCCTCTTAGAGCAAAGAACGAACCATTTACCTTCCAAATTCTGTTTCTAGAGCACAGCAGACATTCAGGCTCTGAGATGAGGGAAAAATCCAAGTAAATTATTCACAGTGAATGTTCTGTGATTTGCTTTGGAGGCCTCAGCCTGAAGTTCTGCTCTCAGACTTGCACAGGACGAAAGAGAATCGGGTCCACTGTCTTGTAGAAATGAGGTAATTTATGTCTCTGTTGGTGTAGGAAAGTCCTGTGAAATTACTCTTGACTTTTTATCTACTTGCTTGACAAATACTTGTCAAATTCGAGCCTTGTGTACCGCTGGGCCCCTTGGACCGTGGCTCAATGAGAAGCTGGCTCCTCAGCTGTGGTTCTCAGAAATTCCATCTGACCACACGAAGTCCTCGCAGCTAGGAGCCATTTTGTTACTTGAGCCTTCAAGGTGTCATTTACTGTTCGAGTAGCGTGAAATCTCACTTTTCCTCCCCACACCCCTCCTTTATTTATTTATTTATCCACTAAGATGGGGAACCATTTAATCAGGAGGGTCAGGGGTCTACGTCACCTGCAGCCCCCACCCCTATCTCAAATTCACTTTGCAGCCCTTAAGAATTCGGATGTCACCCCAGCCAGCTGTCTTGCTGTCATGCTTTACGCTTTGCCTGTCACAAGTGCTTCGGATTTTCACTCCCAAATGGCCCTGAGGCTGCCCTATCCCTAGGTTTCTGCTGTGAGGTTAGTGACCTGGGTCACCACTCTTCCCTGGGACTGACATGACAGTCTTCTAGCTGCTGTCTCTCTTCCTTTCCTCTCTGCGCCTCCTTCATACTCAAGCCAGAGCGATCCCTCCTGAATGCAGCTGTGGAGGCTGCTCCCATCACTCAAAGCGCACGCAGGCCCAGGCACGTCAACCTGTAGGTGCCACGACAGATTTTAGCATCTACGGATTTCATATCTGAGAAACACGCAACTGGGTTACAGGACGAAATTGCAAGGCTGGTGAGATAGCTCAATGGGCAATGGGGTTTGCGACCCAGCTTGGAGATTTGAGGCTGATTCTAGGATCCGTTTCTGCTAGGTGACCTCTGACCTCTACACACAATGCTATGCCAATATGCCCCTTTGTACTAAATAAATGCAATTGAAAGAAAGGGCCACATCAGGACACACACACACACACACGCGCGCACGCACACACACACACACCTCTGTCTCTTTTTAAGGAGGTTGGTGATGCAGTCAGGCCACATTCATAGCTATCCCAGGGCAGCTGTGCCATAGGCTGGACACACCTGGCTTCCTGTTTGCATTATCAGAAGGACACCATCAGTCACTATGGCCCACGGGTTTACACGGGGCTCAGCCCTGGCCTGTTTGCTGCCTTATCTGTGTCCAGGTTCTTTTGGCTGCCCCATAGTCCTTCTGCCCCCAAATCTTTCCTCCACTGTTCTCACAATGCCACACACACACACACACACACACACACAATGTTCTCACAACAAACATACACATATATACAAACACACATGTGTATACACACATGTGTATATATACACACATATGTATATAAACACACACGTTTTTGCATGTGTGGTGACACGTGTGTAGACATATGTGCACATGTATGTGTATGCATGTGAAGGCCTGAGGCTGAATCCTCTTCTGTTGTTTTCCCCACTTATTCACTGAGTCAAGGTCTCTCAATCAAACCTAGAGCTCACTGATATGGCCTGTCTCACTAGTCAGCTACTTTGGGGATCCCCTGTTTCCAGCCCATCCAGGGCTTTATGTGGGTTCTGGTGACCAGACCATCAGTCCCCGTCCTTGTCCAATAAGCATAAGAGCGATTCGTCCTGAATACTCAGTATTTACAGTGTCAGATACTGTGCACTAACCCTCATTCTTCACAATGGCTCTGCTTGACAGACTCCTGTTTCTGGTCACAATTTAGAGGGATGGGCAGAGCCAGAGTGAGTTGTTGCTTTGTGCCTGTTTCTCAGCCCCTTGGAGCGTCCTCTGTGACAAGAAATCCCCTTCCTCCATCCTCAAGTGCTCTAAGTGATGGCCACCATCGGTCTCCATTCAACTCGGGCTTGGCTCCTTGTTTGAGTGTCTGTGCACACACGGGTGGCCCAGCGTCATCTTCTTGGTGGTGTGTGCAGCAAGTTAGAGATGTTCATGGAGTGGAGTGAAAGTGGAACAGTGCACCCTAACAGATCCTCCCTTCCAAGTGCTAACCAGGCCTGACCCTGCTAGCTTTGAAAACAGGTCAAGTCAGGTGGCTTTGAGGTGCTACCGCTATACACAGAAGCCATGGGTCCTCAGGCAGCTTTCCAAGTCTGCCCACTTCCTGTTATTATTTATTTATTTATTTTTATACACCAACCATCACACTGGCTGCCTCTTGCTGGCACAACCACGGTGGCTTCCTGAATGCACAGTTCTTTGCTGGCCTACTAAGTGGCCACGGGGACTTCAAGAAAGCCAGCTAAATGGTACACCCTATTTCCCAAACTCTTTAGTGACTTGATATTGATCTTTGAAGCTGGACATGGGGTTTTTGATTTGACCAACAGAGCTGAGCATCTCTTTCTATCCCATGCATACCAGGATAGGGACTGCTTGCCTTGGGTTCTTTATGAATGCTGTGTCTTCTGCTGGAGTACCCAAGAGCCTCAGCTCTCACAGTTGGATTCTAATGGACCCCCAGCTCTCCATATATATGCTGGATTGAATGCCAACTCCAGAGTGTTCAGGACTTCATGATCCCCGGGACCTGGGAGTTATCGCACATGCCCAAGGGACTTAGCAGATGTGGTTGCATTAAGGACCTTGACTGGGCTACTAACCATGGACAGTGCTGAGCTGAACAATCTAGACAAGATGTTGTCGATTCCTAGAAAGGCTTATCGGACATCTATGACAACAAGTGTCAGTCAGCGCTATTATGTTACATGATAGTCACAGAGGGCCATGTGTTATAACATTCTGGTTAAATGCAATGTCTCAGCTAGGAGGTCCATGGAGACAGCAAGCGAATTCTCATCGCTGAGAGTTACATCTAGGAGGGGAAAGGAAGCAGGCTATGGCTCAGATGTGTGAGATATCCACGTAAGCTCAGATGTTTGAACACTTGGCCCCTGCTGGTGACACGGTAGTGGGAGGTGATGGAACCTTCCAGAGATGGGAGACAGGCTAGAAGCCGGTCACCAGGAGGAGACTGTGCTGAGGCTTAGACATTGGCTGTAATTCCAGCTAAGCTTCCCGAGTCATTGATATCTAACAGCTCCAGCTGCAAGCTCCTGCCACTGTGGAATCAGCCCCACTATATCCTTCCCTTCCCCGAAGAACAGAGTCCCTCAAACCAGGAGCCAGAATAAGCCCTTGTCCCAGGACTTACTGCCCCAGGGGACTCTGTCACAGCCACAAGAAGAACCCAACTATTCAGTGGGAATAGCTACTTTTTTGGGGTGATACAATACAGAAAAGGGGTGCTAACACATTATCCATACCCTAAATGTCACAAAGCTGTTTGTTTTTAAATGGCTAATTTAGGAGTGTGCTTCCTAGGAGCACAAGCAAACAAACAAACAAACAAAAAAACATAAATGGTTACCTTTTATGTGAATTTTACTTTGATCAAAAAATAAAATAAACCCAGTTATTTCTCTACTGGTAATTCAGATTCTACACCTCCTCCTGTTGGAGTCTTTCCTCTGATGCCCAAGAGTCATAGTGAGTGCTGAAAGCCTTGCTGGCCCTTGCTGTGCACACTTGATGTCCTGTCTGCTCACTGTGGACGGGTCCCTGTCATGCAAGCAGCAGTAGCAGGAGAGCATGAGACCATGGCTTGCTAGACTCTGGGGATACCCTAGAAGACAGGCTTGCCTGAACCATGAGCTCTGTGGTGAGGAAGGATCTACGACGCACAATATCACAGGGAAGGAAGCTCCCCCCACCTCTCTTTTCCAGTGTGACAGAAACAGCCGCCATCTACTGGTCTTTGCCTAAGAGTTGTCCAAACAGTCAGGCATCCTGCTCTCCTCTTCTGAAATAAGAGCCGACACTGAGGTAGACAAAACAGGGGCAGGAACAGAGCGGTAACCTGGCCTTCTTAGCAATGCCTGACACCTTGCATATTGGAGTTAGCATCTCCTTCAGAGAGCCCTGTCAGCACCGTTTGTGTTAGAAACAGCGGTGGCTGAAGGACTAAAGGATGGGAGCTAACAGGCCACAATGGTCCAATGCAAGTAGTCTGCCGGCTCTGCCCATGCCACAGCTGGCTTCCCTCTGCCAGGCGTTTGTACCTGGCATGATGGGGGGGGGGGGGGTGACGGCTCATCTTCACGGTCTGTGTTACAGAATTTAGAATCACCATGGAAATACAGCTCTGTGTGTGAGGGTGTTTCCGGCAGGCTTCACTGACAAGAGAAGGTGGGTGGGTGGGTGGGGTACCATCCTAAGGGCTGGGATCTCAGACTCAATAAATGGGAGAGACCAAGCTTAGCATTTATCTCTCTCTACTTCCTGGATGTGGTGGATGTCATGTGACCAGCTGCCTGTCACCATGATTTTCCCACCGTGAGGACCCGCAAACTCCAGCTGTGATTTCAGATATGCACATCCCACCCATCCTTCCTTCCTCCTCTTTCCCTCCTCTTTCCCTCTTTCTCTCCCTCCCTCTGTCTTCCTTCCTTCCTTCCGTTGCTTCTTGTCAGGTATTTGGCCAAAATAAAGAGAATAGTAATGGTTGGTACATTTCAAGACTGACTTGGCTATGGGGCAGATGGTCACCCGTGTGCTTGTGAAACACCTAATACATACATGGCTGTATAGGGCACGCAAAGACAGTAAGGTCCTGTCACCATGGTGAACAAGGAGCTCATGATCTGCACCAAGAGACACCTGTCACCTACTGTCACTTGCTTGTTTGGCAGTGACTACACACCAGTGCTCAGCCGAGTCCCCGAATGCAGTGGCAAACAGCTGGATGTGGGTACCAGGAAGGCCTGTGCCTCCAGAGAGACAAATGCTTACACAGCGACATGTTGCTAAGGGCTACGTGTGTGACGCATGGCAGGAGGAACCCGGCACTTCACACTGACAGTATGAAGTATGCCAAGTGCCTATGGAATGGGGAACCTCTTCTAACCCCTAGAGTGGGGCGCAGGGCTCTGCACCAACCTCAGTGGCTGCTACACTCAATTACCGAGAGCCCTTTGGCTCGAAGCGGCACAGATTTATTCTCTTACAGCAGTGGGAGACCCGGGATCTGTCTCACTGAGCCAAAATTATGGTGGCAGCAGGGCCACCCTCCCTTCAGGGGCTCTGGGGGACTCTATTTCTCATCTCTTTCTAAGTTGTCCTCCTGTCTCGGCTTGTGGTCCCGTTCAGTCATGTTCTTCTGAGTCAAATCAGCCCTGCTTGACCTTTACAGGGACATCTGTCCAACATTTAAGGTCAACCTGGATAATCCAGAGGCCTTTTCTGGCTCAAGAATTCAAGAATTCCATTTGCAGAGTCTCTCCCTCAGGGTCAGGTAATGCAGACACAAACTCCTGGGAGGGAGGGGTGGATGTCACTTTTCAGGTATTTTTTTTCCTCTTTTTTTTAAACACTGAACTACCTCCAGGTCAGGCCTTCAGGAGAAACTGAGTCTGGAGGACTGAGTAGCCTCATGGTTCTAGTTACCTTAAGTTGAAAAGCCAGAACAATGGACACCACTTCAGGTTCAAGCTGTACATTTTTTTTTCCCCTAACACAGCATCACCCAGGGACAGGAGGTTCCCACGGCAGCAGCAAGCCTAATGTCACCAGGTGTGGTGCTGAACACTTCACCAGAGGAGCACCATGAACGCCGACAGCTGTCACATGAGCACACACTATTCTACACCCCCATTTCATAGGAGGGAAAACCGAGGCACAGAGAAGCTAAATTACCAAGTCGAGGTCACAGAGGTAAAACGTGAAGGGACGTGGGGTGAGGCAATGGCTTAGCTGCTAGAACACACGCCTCACAAGTGTGGAGATCTGAGCAGAACCCCTTTAAAGGCCAGGCATGGTGGTGAATGCTTGCAGTCCCAGCGCTGGGGAGGAGAGACAGGGTGATCCCTGCAAGTGGGTGAGCCTGACAGGCCTGGCTCTGAAGCTCCAAGCCAGTGTCAGATCTTATTTCAAATGAAAGGTGGAAGGCACCTGAGGATTGACTGGCCACAGAGGTTGTCCTCTGATGGCCACATGTGTGGGGCACACACTGATATCCACACATGCACACATACCACATGAACACACACAATGTAGCCAATGCAGCTGGAACTCAGCCTGTGAATCCACAGATGTGCTCTCTCTCCATGCCTTACTCATCCCACCTCCCTTCAGGATTCTTACCCATTTCAAGGAACCACATACCAGCAGGCGACGGAGGTGGGAGGTGGCCGTCTGGATGGCTGGGGAAACTCTTTCCAAAGGCTAAAAACCCAACCACTCATCCAACTTTGACCAACAGAGTGGCTTTGAACAGTCGCCATCCATCCCTCTCAGGACCTCAGAATCCTGGTGGGCTCTGGTCTCTGCCACCCTCTGGTGTGGTTGTGGTCTTGGGAAGTTTAAAAGCCTCACCCTGAACATAGGCTGGAAGAGGTGAGGTGAAGGCAGAGCTCCAGGAAGCGAGGGAAGGAGGGAAAACAGCAATGCCTTTGTCCTCTCAAGGCCAAGGAAAAGCGGTGCAAACCCAGCTGCCATCTGGCTCCCAAAACTCCCCTTCAAAGACCACTGACTTCCCACACAGCTGGAAACACCATCCAAACGGTTAAGAAGGCATCTAATAGAATCGTAAAGTCTTGACAAGGTCAGCTTGTCAGCCATGCCTTTAAAAGGAAGCCATGGAGACCCATGGAGACCCACATTAGAGTCAGTTGATTAGCTCACATTTCTCCATCCAGAAATTCCCCTATCTTTAGCTTTAATTGAAAGCGTTTAACCTGTAACAAATGGCCATGCACAGTGCTGAGATGAACACCCCCCCCCCCCCCCAATGCTCATTTCAAAGATGTGAACCTCCTCAAGGTTCAGCAGGAATACATGGGCAGACCTGCAGGTGGGATGGAGAAGAGATGCTAGTTTTGAGGGAAGATGCTTTCTGGCCAAGCAGCAGCAGGATCCAGCAGGCCCTGACAGCCCCTCAGGTAGAGCTCCCTGCATTTTTCAACATTCCAGAAGGACGTCTGCTCGGCCATTCCCTCTCCTACATAACTAGAACACCACTCATGTGTGTATGTGTCTGTCTGTATGTTAATGTGTGGTAATGCATATGGATATGGGGTGGGTGAGTGGGTGTGTGTACATATATGTGCTTGTGTGGAGGCCAGAGGTGTTTCTTAGGTGTTGCTCCTCAGGAAATATCCACCTTCTATTTTGGAGTCAATTTCTCTTTCTCCCCCCTTCTTAATGTGTTACATACATGTATGTGTTTGTACTGGGTGTGTGTAGTGCTTATAGAAGTCAGAAGAGGGCACTAGATCCCTTGGAACTGGAGTTACAGATGGTTGTGGGTTGCCATGTGGACGTTGGGAATGGAACCCGCATCCTCTGGAAGAGCAGCCAGTGCTCTTGAGTGCAGAACTATCTCCAGGCCCTGATAAAGTTATCTTGCTATAAATACAACACCATAGGCCACCATTATCACCAAACCACACAGACACATTCACAGGTCTTTGCTTATAATATCTATTTTTCCTTTGGACTTTTTTTTTTTTTTTTTTTTAGACAAGATGTTGTACTGTAGTGAAGGCTGGCTTCAAACTCACTACCCTCCCTAGGAAGCCCCAGTCTTGAGGCAATCCTCCTGCCTCAGCCTCTTGAGAACTGAAATTATAGGCGTATGCCACCATCCTTTATATATAATATTTTTATAGGTGAAAGAATTACTTGCAACATTTTATTCTGAGTAAATCTTCCCTTTTGTTTAATATTCGTCTATCCCCATTTATGCTACTTAAGGAAAATAGGGACACACATCACCCATGCCATTTAACCTTACAGAATATGTCAAAATCACACACAGGCAATATTCACAGTCTCTTCCCACACACGGTGACACATACACACATTCATCTTAGTCTCACAGCATGGACACTGTCACTTTTCACGAGCCAAAGCGTAGCTCACACTGTGGGATGTAGGCTGTTGAGTTAAGCTGTCAACACATTCTAGAATCACCTTGGGAGAGTGTCCATGGATGGTTGTTGAGATCAGTGTGTCTGTGGGGACTGGTCGGGACTGTTATAATTGGTGTAGAAAGACTCAGCTTGAAGGTAGGTGGCACCATTCCCCGGGGTTGGGTCCCGAACTGTCTAATGTAGAGCAAGCAGGTTGCCTAAGCAAGCATGCACGCATTCATCAGCATCTGCTTTTGACTGTGGATGTCATATGACCAGAGGCTTCGGGTTCTTGCCGATTTGACGCCCTCACAACTATTGACTGTAGCACCCCAGAACTGTGAGCTAAAGTAAGCTCTTCCCTTGGTTGATTTCTGTCAGGAGATTTTTTCACCACGGCAACATAAATGAGACCAGGGCATGTGTTGGCATGGTGCACCTGGTGGACATTGAATATTTTTCCATTCTCTGTTACACTGGCAAAAATTAAAACTTTGGCTGGGCGTGGTGGTGGCATACACTTGCATGTCAACACTGGGAAGGATGAGGCTGGAAGATCATGAGTTTAAGTCTACCCAAAACCATTTTTCCAAATCAAGCCAAATGAAAAGAAGACAACACCAACCGAGCAAAGCCAATGTCTCAGCTAACACCCATGGGCATAGAGACTCACATACTGAGTTTTACCAAGCAGTTTTTGCAGAGGGAAGGCTGCTGAATAAAAGCCATGCATGTTAATAACTTCAGTGTCTCTCACCAGACTGGCTTGGATTTGACATGTATTCTTTGGACAACAGAGTCTAAGCTTTTACCATGGCACTGTGGCCTCTACAGTCTCAGGTGTCTAACAACGAGCTGAGCTTTTCAAAACACCAAGTCTGCTTAGCTCTAAGACATCAAAAGAATAAAAAATAAAAAAGGCAGAGGGATTCTCAGGGGTGAGTGGCACTGGAAGACTTCGTTTTATCAGCTAATGAGGTTCTTGTGTCCCTAAATGAATCGCTGTCCTACACAGAGGTTGACCAAGCTGTGTAGGTATAACTACCCCATTACAGATCCAGCATAGCCACTGGGGACATTTCTCAAGGTGACTCTTGCTAATTAGTCAGTCATACAGCCAAGTTCCCTCAACTGCAGAGAGTTACAAGGAAGAAAAGGCTTAGAGAAACTTGGCAGTGAATGGGCTCTGTCTGGATGCTAACCATTGTGGATCTGGGAATGGATTTGTTTAAGAGCAAGAATGAAAACAGTGGAGTGTCCAACACACATCCTTATCGGAGTGCTCAGGCTTTAATGTCCACTGCAGGTATCTCTCAGTGCCAGTTGGAGGAGTGCATATTCCCAACAGGAAATCCCATTTGGAGCAGGATGCTTGCAACATTCAAGGGGCACAATGCCAGCATGAAAAGTCCCCAGAAGAAGCCTTCAAGGCTGGGACTTTCTCAGTACCTACAAAGGAATTTCCTGGGAGCTCCTGTTCTAGTGTGCTCCTTCTAGAAGGAAGAGGAGCCTGGCTCCCACAGCCTGGCTGCATGCGGCCAGGAAGCCATTTCCCCGAGGGGAACACATTAGTGGGAAAATAATCCCATGTATGTGCATTTTTAATTTTGCAATTTGAAATCTCTCTTTAAATGCCCCCTCCCTCAAAGTGTGATTAATCCAAATTTCTCCCATCGTTATGATGGCAAATAGCCAGTTCTATCATGGCTTTTGAAAGAGCATTCTGGGTATTATTGAGATTAAAGGGAGAAGGCAGGCGTGAAGCTGATGGCAAATGGTACACATTTTGCTATCATAGCTATGGGTGAGAGTATTAAGGGGGTCTGTATAAGTTGTGTGGGATACAGAGATGGAGCTTATGCTGGGAAGTTTTTGCCAAGCTGACACAAACTAGAGTCACTTGCAAGGAGCAGATTTCAGTTGAAGAATTCCCAACTTGAGAAGGGCCCATAGGTACACCTGTGTGGCATTTTCCTTACTGTTGATTGATGTGGGAGGTCCCAGCACACTGAGAGCAGCGCCATCCCTGGGAAGGTGGCCTGGCAGGTGTAAGAAAGATAGTTAAACATGAAGCTGGGAGCAAGCATGTAAATGGTGTTGCCCCTGGGTTCTGCTACAGCTCCTGCCTCCGGGTTCCTGCCTTGAGTTCCTGCTCTGACTGCCCTCAGGTCAGTTACCTAGAAATGTAAGATGAAATGAACCATTTCTTCTCCAAGTTACTTTTGGTATTAGCCTTATCCTAGAAACAGAAAAGCTAACAATGCCAGTGCTACCTGGGTGTGCCTGCACACAGTGATGATGGGCTACTTGTGGCCTGCCTTAAGTGCACTCAATGAAAAGCTCTGATGGAACCCGCTGAGGCCAGTCCTGCCTTTCCCTAGAAACTTTGAGAACATCACTGAGCTTGTTGGGAGATCTTTAAAAATCCTCTGGTTCTGATATTATGGGAAATTTTCTTGTCATTCACATAATCAATTAACATGAACTGAGTAGAGAGAAAATAAAGATGATTTCCATTTTGCAGTCTGATATGAATTCCAGCAATTTCAATGATATTCAGTGCATGCTTGTATCATCTCTCTAGTGGTAATAGGAACTGGTGTTTTTAGGTTGCTTATTGGTGTCATGTTCTAGACTGGATGTGGCCTCAGCCTTAGTTCATAGGTGTTCAAAATTTTTGAGCCAGGTGTGATGGTTAATTTTAATTATCAACTTGATACAACATGGACTTGCCTGGAAAGTGAGTCTCAGTGAGGAATTATCTAGGTTGGGTTGGTCTGTGGGGAACTGTCTTTATTGTTAGCTGATGGGGAAGGACCTGACCAACTATGGGAGGCACCATGACCCAGCCCACTGTGGACAGCGCCATTCCCTAGTTAGGGGGCTCTTGAACAGTGTAAGAAAGAAGAAAGCTGGCTGAGAGGGAGCAAGCAAGTGTTCACGCATTCATTCTCTTTCTGCTCTTAACTATGGACATGATGCTCTAAGTTCCTGCCTTGACTTCCCCAAGATTGTGGACTCTAATCTATAACTGTAAACTGAGATGAAACTAGGATACCAGGTGAGTCTATTATTCTCAAACAAGGAAAGTGCCTCAGTTTCCCTAATCTACCTACAAAGTTAGGGATAGATGAAGTTTAAAAACATTTCCATATTCCCAAGTGAGTTGGTATTTCATCACTGACAAAACCCTGAAGGGAACAGTTGAAAAGAGAAAAGGTCTATTTGGGCTCATGGCTTCAGACTGTGGTTGGCTGCTACATGGATTCAAAGTCAAGATGCAGAAGGTACACCACAGCAGCAGGAAGATACAGCAGAGGCTACTCACAGCATGGCTGACAGAAAGCAGATTGATAGATTGACAGATCAATAGATCAATAGATAGAACCTACTGGGGACAGCAGGCTTCCCTATCTGCTGTTACTCCATTTGGTGTTCAGCCAGTGGTGCTGGCCACATTCAGGGTCAATCTCCTTCTTAGTTAATTATTCCAGGAAACAACCTAAAAACAAGCAATTGCTCTCAGTCCAACCATGTTGACCAGCGAGATGAGCCACCACACCAACAGCACTGCCCCTGAGACTCACAAACTTTGTGTCTCTCAGTTCCTCTTCCCCCTTGCTTGCTTGCTTGCTTGGAGACAAAGTATCAAGATAAACAATGCCTGGAGATCAGGGCTGGAGGAGCATTTAAAGGTCTTCTAGGACTTTAGCTATGGATTTCAAATCCTAATGCTGACATCTGATGTTCTGTGACATGGGCTGAGTGGCTTAGCCACTCACCCTGGTTTTACCTGTAAGGTGGATAATAGTACCAGGGATGCTGTGAACATATGTGTGAACATGGGTGGTCTTAAGGCACCAGATGAGTTCTGGCCCCTGTTTACCCCTGGTTTGGGGTTGAAATACCAGGAGAAACATTTCAAAATGATGCAAAATGCAGAATAACGAGACAGCCATTGAACTGAGTGCTTTCTGTGTGAGAGCCTAAGCTCAAAGTCTTCCTCACTTGCTAACTTCTTTTACATGTGAGAAAATCAGGTCCTTTCAACATCAAGTATGGTCCAGGACGAAAGCAAGACCACCCAGAGAAATCCCTGGTCTACTCGTGGACAAAATTTCACAGCCCCTCAGGTCTCACTATCTCTGTTTCCTCACCTAATAATTATCAGGGCTTTCTCATGTTAGAGGGCAGCTACATCTTCCAGTGGAGACATGTGATTTTTCTGAAAGCTGCTGTTTTGCCAAGATACAGTAGGTGTTGTGCTAATACAGGAGCTCTGTACCTCTCTGGCCTACTCACTCCACCCATCAGAAGTCTCATGGGAATCTTTGATCCCTGTAACCATAAAGGACTGGCACCAACATGGCTACACATCCTTAAGATTATTTCAGTATAAATGTACCCAGTGAGTGTCCCCGCCTTTATCCACCTGGCACAAAGTCATTACTCATGCAGATCACATGCTGATTTATTCTTCTAATAATGCATTATTCATCCACATTATGTAAATCTAGATGCATCTTGGTCAAAATGTATCTGTGGGATGGTAAGGTCGAGATAGATGTAATGACATTTCAACTTTGGGTCTGTTTCATTAACAGACACAACTGAAATAATGTCTATTTCTTGTGGGTGGACTACAGGGGAGTGATTAAGAGGAGCGATCTGAGGATCTTCATGGCAAAGTGCCAGTCACCCCACTGCCTTTGGTGGCCCGGCAGGTTAGGGTGAGAAAGTGATTCTCTATTCTTGGGTCCTGGCAGACATGGGCTCTGGTTGTTTTGTCTTCCTTGAAAGAGTGGTGGTTCTAGACGCTGTGACATAGGACTGGAGTGTTGGAAACACAGTTTGTACTCTTTTTAAAAAATTATATATAATTATATAATATATATTTATACATAATTATATATTATATATGCACATGTGTGTGTGTGTGTGTGTGTGTGTGTGTGTCTGGATTGGGTGTGAACTTATGCATATCAGTGCAGTGCTCACTGAGGCCAGAAGAGTACACTGGGTCCCTTGAAGCTGGAGTTATAGGTGGCAGCAAACCTCCTGGCAAAGTTGCTGGCAACGGACTTCAGTTTCACTGAAGGATCTGGAAATTGCCTTAACTGCTGAGCCATCCCTTCAGCCCACGTTTCTCTCTTGTCTCCCTCTCCCATTTAGGGTGTGCTTTACAGCAATTCCACAGAGGGAAACAAACAGCCAGAGTCTTGGATGTAGCACCATATATGGTCACAGAGGTGGGACTTGAGAGCTAGGGGAAACCCAAGCCAGTTGCTAGGGTAGTGGCAGCCAGAAGTTTCTCTGGGTACAGAGGGTGACTGACCCCTAAAATTCAACATGAAATCAGGGAGACTGAAGGAATCTGGCATGGGAAGGACTTGCAGCCCCAGCACGGAGACTGTATTGGTTTATGGGGAGAGGTCACCCTCAATGGACCCTGGGTCTCTATTGAGGGAAGATAGAAGGAGGAGGGGACATAACCAAACTAGGGTTTTGGTTTAGAATTAAAGAAGTTCAGCCCTTATGGTCAAAGGGTAACTGCTCAGGGGGATGGGTGCCACCAACAGCTAGCCTCAGCCCTCTCTGACCCTCCTCCTACCGTCAACCAGATTACTATCAGAGTGCCTGCTACAGGCAGGCAAGCCCAGTGGTAGGTGCTGGAGGCAAGGAGCACATCAGACGTTGCTCCTGAACTCAGTGGATGTGGGTGGGAAGTCCTGATATCACATTTTTATTCTAACTTCAGTGACAGTGCCCAAGGAAGACGTTCCCGCTGAGGGCAGAGCATCACAGCAGGTGCCATAGGGTGGGGGTGGGGGTGGGGGAAAGGGCTTTTTCTGGAGGAAGCCACATTTTAGCTGGAACTTGGGAATTGGGTCTCACTCAGCCAGGTAAAAGAAGAGTATCCCAGGCAGAGGGACAGTACCTGCCAGGGGCGTAGGTCTAAACAGGCGTAGAGCTGCTGGCTGGGGTGGCCCTGATAATGGCTGGTGGGTGGGACTTTGGAATCTGAGCTCCAAAGGGTGGAGAGAAACAGCTCTAGCTGTTGGGTTGGAAAGACTTTTCTTCCGGTTGGCATGAAAGGATGCATAGCCCTGAGGAGGCTGGAACCCGGGCCAGCCTGGTGCCCTTTGTCACCACCTGAATTCGGAGGAGGTGAGAACAGGGACAGAGCCCAGCAGTGGTCAAATCAGTGTGGCCATCTGTTGATGACAAGCCACTCCACAGGTGTGTTGACAAAGCCAGAACACTGCTGCCCTGCATTTTTACAATGTTCCTTTATAGAACTGGCGAAAATTGGGTGTTTATTGGGCATAGGCCTTTTTGTGTGTGTTCCTGAGAACAGCACATGATTACTTTTACAAAGGTGAAGCATCCCTGTACTGGCTGGTTTGTGTCAAGTTGACACAGCTGGGGTTATCACAGAGAAAGGATCTTCAGATGAGGAAATGCCTCTATGAGATCCAACTGTAAGGCATTTTCTCAATTAGTGATCAAGGGGGAAAGGCCCCTTGTGGGTGGGACCATCTCTGGGCTGGTAGTCTTGGTTCTATAAGAGAGCAGGCTGAGCAAGCCAGGGGAAGCAAGCCAGTAAAGAACATCCCTCCATGGCCTCTGCATCAGCTCCTGCTCCCTGACCTGCTTGAGTTGCAGTCCTGACTTCTTTCAGTGATGAACAGCAATGTGGAAATGTAAGCTGAATAAATCCTTTCCTCCCCAACTTGTTTCTTGGTCATGATGTTTGTGCAGGAATAGAAACCCTGACTAAGCCAACCCCCCACTCTGAGAGTATAACTGAGACCAGGTTTCCCTGGCACGTTTTTTAACAGTAGAAACTGTAGTGTCCTTGCCCCATCTGCTTTCTCACAGACCCTCATCTTACCCCTGACCGTCCATAACACCAGCTGACACGAGATAGATGTTTGCATTCATTCTATCAAGGCAATAATACATGCCTTTAAAAAGACTTACAGGAAATGCTGGGGGTGGGGGGTGGGGAATCCCATCCCAGTGCATCTGAGGCAACCATGATGGATTTTGTAGAAAGAGCCAATGAGGATGTAAAGGTTGAAGGTGTGGCCAGAGCAGACTCCCCCCTCTGCTGGTAGTGCCCGGAAAAAGCTGGACCAGCAGTCAGCAGTCTATACAGTGAGGGCAACAGAAAGGGAGACAGGCCAACAGCTGCATGCAGGGATGTGAAGGCTAAAGGATTTGTCTCTGCATCAGCCACATACACCACCCTGCTCCCAGAGAGCCACTTGGAAAACTACCACACTCAGGCGTGTGCTATGGCCTCATAGCATGGTCTTGGTAACTTGGGCTACCGCCTTATGAAGATCCAAGTGGTGACATTTCTTTCTCAAGGGGGTTCAGCCTTAGGTCAGTGGGAGAATCAGCCCAAACAAGGCTCCTCCCTCCCTTCCCCCCAACCCTCCCGTTTAGCTCGAGTCCTGTGGAAAGACGAATAACTCCAAGATTTTCCTATTTACATTCTTTTCCGCGGGTGGCTGGGTGCCACATGCAATTTAGATTGATTTCTACAGTATTCAGCTGCAGCAGTGGAGGGCTGCATCAATATTTATAAGCTGTTTACATCTCTTTACGCCTCACGAGGGACATGGACAATATTGCCATCCGATTCTCCCAGCAGACCACAGGCTAAGCTGTCCTTACCCTGTATTTTATTGTTGCCATTAACAGCAGGTTTGTGCTGGGACAATAGTGATGCACACCTGGCTCCCTCTGACTGCTAACATCAGCACAGGAATCCTGGGAGCCTTTCCCACCAACAACCTCATATTTTCCATACCCCATCTCCAAACTTCAAAGAGCAAAGAGGGCCTCTGCCCTGGAAAAACCCCACAGTCAGAGAGGTATCTGATTATTTTATAATTTAAATCCGGGAAGCTTGAAAGCTGAACAAACCTATAAGGACAAGAAATTACTGAAATAGTTACTGAAAGGATGATATGAGGCTGTGGCATATTCTACAACCTGAATTTAATATGCGGTAGCAAGACATGGCCTCATTTATGGCGGCTCAATGGGGACATGGTGAGTCTGGAGGAGGATGAGCAGAGACAAGACACTGTGCCCCTTGGAACAGCGTATGACCTATTAGAACAGGCACTGCATATGGTAAAGAAAATATGAGAGAGGAGTTTATAAAACGTGGTGTTAGGGAGATGATGGTTGAAAGCCAAAGAGAGACATATTCCATGAAGCCTCTCCTTGGAGACATGATGGCAGCCTCAGGAGTTGGCCCTTAGGGACACTTTGATGGAGACAGGTCTCTCACTGGCCTGAAGCTCATCATTTAGGCTAGACCAGAATTCTCCTGTTTCCACCTTCCGGCTGCTGGTATTTCAAGTGCACAGCACCGTGCCTGGCTTTTTTTGTAGGTACTGGGGATCAGGCTCAGGTCCCCATGTTTGCCAAGCAAGCAATTTATGGACTAAACCACCTCCTTAACCCTCCTTTTATCATTTTTAGGGATTCATAGGACTTGGAGGAAGCTTTTGAGCAAAGCAGGGCTGAGGCCAGAGCCACATGACAGGTCCTGAGTCTGTCCCTGGCTGGTGGCCCTTAGTGTTTTCATAAATGGCTCAGGTCCACTGCAAATTTAGTTGAGCCTCAGACTGGTTCTAACAACAATGGTACTGTGCTCATGTACGGAACCCTTTACACCCTTGTAAGACAAGAAGCTGTGCTCAAGATCAATAATGGAGTGGAAAGTATAAACATACTCACACCAGCCATATAATTGTAATGACGTTTACGTAAAGGTTGTTATCATTAAAGATTCTATTTTATCTTCAATTACATGTATGTTTGTGCCTCTGTGTGGCTTTGTGCACACAAGTGCATATGGAAGCTGGGGAAGGCATCGGACCCCTTAGAGCTGGGGTTAAGGTGGAGGCCCACTTAGTGTGGGTGCTGGTGACAGAACTTGGTCTCTGAAGGGACAGTTTGTGCCCTCAACCGCTGAGCCATCTCTCCAGCCCTAAGGTACACACTGTAGACATTATTCATGGATTCCAAGCCTAAGCACCTTTCCCAGGATGACTGTGTTGAAGTCAGCAGATGCTCATTTCCTTCCATAACATGGCACGGTATCTGCTTATGAGCCACACATGCCCCTGTGTTATACTTCCGACTACCACTAGATCACTTACAATACCTAATGCTATTCAAATGTCATGCAAATGAGTCTACTGTGACGTTTAGGGACTAAGGACAGGAAGAAAACCCTTGTGCATACAGTGTCCATGTAATTTCCCCCCTAAATACTTTTCAATATGCGTGTAGATGTGGAACCCAGGAATGAAGAGCTGATTGTGCATTCTATACTTTATACTTTGGGATTAAGATACTGAAATTTCCAGTATCCCAGTGCACTAACATACCCCAGAGGGCTTCTGAAATTAAGCTATAGTTCTGTCTCTTTTAGGCATCACCACACTGAGCTGTTTCAAAGGAAATCAGCATTGAGTTTTATGAATCAGGAATAATGTCTCTCTGTGTGTGTGTGTTGACTCTTTGTGTCCAGCATGGAGCCTGAGGGTGTTTCTTATGTTAGATGTAACAATAGTGCATTCTTTTACATCAGAGCCTTAATTTATCAGTGTCTGCCTTAGTTTACCATTATAGACACATATTGTTTTTAGTTCGGAAATACTGTGAAAACAACTATTTTTGAAAATATCTATGTGTGCACCTTCAGGCCTTTGTATTTGGTTGTGGTCCTAGTTTCTTATCTGTTGCTGTGATTAAAAACACTCTGACCAGAACCAGAGCCAACCTAGGGGAAGAGTTTATTTGGCTTACACTTCCTGATCACAGTCCATTATGGAAGTCAGGGCCGAAACTCAAGAAGGAACTTGACTCACGGTCCGAGCTTAGCTAGCTTCCCTGTATAGCTCAGGACCACCTGCCTAGGGGATGATGCTACCCACATTGGACTGAACTCTTCCACATCAACTAACAGACAAGTTAGTAGTGCCCCACGGACATGCCCACAGGCCAATCTGATCTGGGCGGTCCCTCAACTGAGACGTCCGCCTCAGGTGACTCTAGGCTGTGCCAATATGATAGCTGACACTAACTGGAAGAGTGGTCTTGGTACATACACATCTTAGGTAGATACTTCCAAAGAGATTCAGTATGCACACTCATCAGCAAAATGCAAGTCTCACTCGCTCCACATCCTTGCCAGTGCCTACTATTGTCAGCCCTTTATTTTAGCGATGATGGACATGTCTGGCTCTCAGATGAATTCTTTTCCCATATTTTCAGACTTAATATAAGTAGCAGTGGACTTCCTATCTCCCTTAGCCAACCTGAAGTCTTTCCTCTCTTCTTGGTTCAAATTCCCCCAAAATGAAATTCTTTCTTCTGTGTGTCTTTTAAAGTAACTTTTATTTTCCTCTTGCCCTCAGGTTTGGAGGACTGTTTGTTCGAGGTGTTGCTTGTAGTGCATTAGACCACAGCCCTAGGTCAGCCCTCATCCCTCTCCTGGAATGTTTTAGGTAGAAGAAAGAAGGGTTTTTTTTTTTTTTTCTAATGACTGTTCTTGGACATTGTAGAAATGGCTCTGATTCATTTCCTTGGCAACTTCCCTGGCTTCTGATCAAAGGGCCTAGAAACTTTTTAACTGGATTAGTCTATTATCCAAGGTATTACAGCTAAAGTGGCTAATTCTTCCCCTGTTAGCTCCTCAAACTCTTTCAAACGATGAATGCGAAAGTGTGATATGAAGCCCTTTAACTTGTAAGCCTTTGCTTTTTAAAGGATTAGCGCCTTCTCTGTGTTTGGCGTGTAACGGAGGCCACTCAGCCATCCTTCCGTAGGCACCAAGGAGAGGCTGTCTTAGATCTCCCTGCTGCAACTTGCCTTTTAAGGGTCCCCGTTATCTTAGGCTTGCTTTCTCACTACACTAAGGACACCCACATCTCTGGTCACTTTATTCTACACCACTTACTGGGTGGAAGCAAGCCTCCTACTGTATCTCCTTCCGCCCCTCCGCAGCAACTACTCCCCAGCTTATACAAAACATTCTCAGACTCCCAGCAAGTCCCACTCCCTCAGCATCCCCAGTCTCCATCTGAGCTATGTTGGCATACTTGATACCCAGATCGCAGAACTGTTTGGGAAGGATTAGGAGGCGTGGCCTTGTCTGAAGCTGTGTGTCACTGGGCATAGGCTCTGAGGTTTCAATAGCCTATACCATTCCTAGTTAGTTCTCTTTGCCTCATGCTTGTATATTAGATCCCAGCTACTGCTCCAGTGCCATGCCTGCTTGTCTGGTGCCAGGCTCCCTAGCATGGTGGTCATGGACCCTCTAGAACCATAAGCCACATATTAAAAGCTTTCTTTCATAAACTGCCTTGGTCATGGTGTTCTATCACAGCAACAGATAAGTAACTAAGATACTGTTCCTTCAGAGGCTAAACTCTCAGGCCAGGGCTGAAGGACAGGGGTGAAGGACAGTATCCGTGACTCTGGAAGCCTAGGGTCTCCTCTCCACGCCCTGCATCTGTATCTTGCTTTATTCTCAGCCATATTGTTGACCCATAGTCTCTCCTTTTGTGCCTTTGGCCTTCAGATCCGTCATTAAGCCTCTCAACTGGTTTGCTAGATAGAAACAACCTTGGGACATCTGTGGGCACCCTCACCTTTGTCTTCTTTCATGTCTGTGGGACCACATGACCAGTTCTGGCCGATGGGAAGCAGAGCTTTCAGATCCAAGTATTTAAGCATTGAGGTCGAACACCTTGATTCTTCTTCCTCTGTCACAAATATGTGGGGTCCTTGAGTATGGTATGAGCTGGCGGAGGACCCGCCAGCCTGGATCCCTTAGGCGAGCGTCTGGCTCACAGTTCAGGGGGATACAAACCACGCTGGCTTGGTGCCGGTAAGGCAGCGGGAGGGGGTTGCAGCTGTGGCACTGCCTGTGTTTGGGCAGAACTGGAAGCAGAAGGATCATAGAAATGGAGAAAGGCCAGAACCAGGGATGGACTAGGAACTGCAAGGCCCTCTGTGCAATCCACTTCTTCCTGCTATGCCCCTCCCCTTTAAAGGTCCCGCAGCTCCCCCATACAGTGCCACTAGCTGTCCATCAAATGTACATACGTGAGTCTATGAGGGACACTTCACATGCAATCCCCCAATAGTCACTCTCCTTCACACAGGCAGTGGAGTGCACAGAGTAGTGTGAGGAGGGGTCTCTCCACTAAGACCGACCATAGCTTACACTGTGGACGGTTGTTTCTCATGACTCCTCTCTGCAGGTTTGATTTGGATTTAAAAAGCAAACTAATATCATTACCTTGGCTTCTTGGTTTTTCTGTATGTACTAGCGTGCTGTGATCTTGACATGATTTTTAAAAATGGGCTGTATTTGTTCTTTGAGAACTTTATGTACTGCACAATTTAATTTGCTCATATCCAAGTCTCACTTCCCCACTCTAATTCCTTCCAGACTCAGCAACACTCCCCCTACATTTTTTCTCCACTACTTCCTCTTCTCCATCTTCCTCCTCTTCTTCCTCTTCCTCCTCTTCCTCTCCCTCCTCCTCTCTCTCCTTCTCCTGCACCTCCTCCTCTCTCTCCTCCTCCTGCCCCTCCTCCTCCTCTTCCTCTTTCCTCCTTTCCCTCCCCTTCCTCCTCCTCCTTTCTCTTCTCTTCTTCCTCATCTCCTTCCTCCTTCTCTTCCTTCTCCTCCTCTTCCCCAGTGAGTCCAATTACTGCTTCCCATATGTGTATGGGTGCAGGGACATTCACTGGGGCACAGACATGGGCAATGTACCAGGAACCGCTCCCCAGACGAAAACTGACTCTCCCAGCAGCCATCACTTACCAGCAGCTCCTCAGCTGGGGATGTGGTCTCACAAGCCCCTCCCTTTCTATGCTGGGATCCTGGCTGGTTTGGTCTCTTACAGACAAGCACAGCTGCTGTGAATGTCTGGGTGCAAGGGCCTGCCGTGTCCAGAAGACATGATTTTGCCACACTCCTCCTCAACCCCTGGCTCCAACAATCCTTTCGTTACTAGTCACACACCCTCTTTAACAGTGTTCTCTGGGTCTTAGCAGAAAGAGTGTGGTATCGAGTACTCCACAGGCACAACTGGCTTTGTGTGTGTGTGTGTATGTGTGTGTGTGTGTGTGTGTGTGTGTATGAATGTGTGTATATCTGTGTATATGTGTGTTAATATGTGTGTATATGTGTATGTATGTGTGTGAATGTGTGTATGTATGTGTATATGTATGTGTGTATGCATGTGTGTATATGTATGTGAATGTGTGTGTATGTGTATATATATGTATGTGTGTATATATGTGTGTAAATGTGTGCATGTGTATATGTGTGCATATGTGTGTATGTGTGTTAATGTGTGTGTATATATGTGTGTGTGTATATGTGTGTATGTGTGTGTGCATGTGTATGTGTGAATGTGCATGTATATATGTGTGTATATATGTGCATATGTGTGTATGTGTGTGTGTGTGCATGAATATGGAGACCATAGGTTGATATAGGATGCCTTTATCAGCTGCTCATCATATCTTTTGAGCCTGGGAGCTCACTGAGCAGGTTAGACCAGCTGGCCTGTGCATTCCAGGGATCTCTTATCTCCCCTTGGCTCCCCTATTCTGAGATCATGGACACATGCTACCATGCCTGACTTCTGTGGGTTCCAGGGATCAGAACTCGGATCCTCGGGTTTGCACAGCACGCTCTTTACTGACTCAGCCCTTCTGCAGCCCCACTGTTATATCCTTCCAGGCTTGAAGCTAGTACAGTATTCCCAACGTGAAAGGGCAGCCTGGTTCAGGGACTAGACCGCAAGCACCCCCTGCTCTGCTGAGGAAACCTCGGAGTGGAGCAGAGCTCTGCAGGCTCAGAGCCCAAGCATCCCAGCTTTCTGCTCGGTGCTACTTCCAGGAAAGATTTCAAACAGCGTAAACTTCTGAGAGGAAACTTCCCGCATGCCTCTCTGATTTCACTCATTACAACCTTCACGGCAAAAAAGTCAAGAACCCAGGGGCGCGATCAGGCACGTTTCTGACAAAACCAGCAAGCATGAGTTTTGAATTAACTTTCTGGGTTGAAGCAGAAATTAAAGCAACTTATCTGCTGTACAGAACACGGGTAACAAGATGCCATTTCACCCAAACACGGCTTCTCATTTCCTTCCCCTTTCTGGGTTGTCTGTTTCATTATAAACACACGCAGGGGCGCTTTTCCTGCCCACGAGTACACGGGCCAGCATCACAAGCCGTTTACGATTTTGCTATTAAGCAGCAGTAAGGAGACTTTCCTGGGTGTTTTACTCCCTTACGAAGTCAAGGAGAGGCTGTGGCTTTGGGAGGAGAGGGTGCTTCTTTGTCCTGCCTTTGAAGCCCTAGTCCTTATATGTTGCCATTGTAGCTCTGATTAGATCTACTGCCTGGGATATGCAGTTTGTAGCTATTTTTCCTGGGGTGTAACTTGATCTTCTCCTCACCATCTTGGAGATACTCTTAGCCCAGTGGTATCCATGGCAACAAACTGAGTAGAGTAATACACTAAAGTATGGTAATGATGGTCAATGGAGTGATGGACACTACCTGACAGGAGAGGAGAGAGGCTCATGGGACCCTCACCTGGATCTTGAACTGTTACCCTCACCTGCCTCCAAGCCCTGCAGCAAGTGATCTTGGGAGATGTGAGAGTTAGGTAGGAAGTAGATGGTTAGCTGACAAGGGCTGTGGTCCACATGCTGTGTCAGAAGCATAAACCTGTTGGTATCTTTCTATAATGTCAGGAATTACTGAATAACAATAAATTCACTGTATGTGACAAAAGGGGCAAGTTCAGGGGGTCCACAGAGCAGGAAACTAAGACCAATGGCCCTTTAAAGGTGAGCTTGACCATAAAAGAGAGCCTTGTGGCTACAGGGGATAGGTACAGGGGCCATGGCATGGTTGAGCCTTGAGGTAGGAAAGCATTATCAGGGACAGTATATCTTGTAGGAGGAGCACAAGGGGGGGGTCTTAGAAGGGAAGTGGCTTTTCTTTAACATCCAGAGAGAGGGTTCATCAAGTTTAAGTGAAAGAACAGGAGTGACAATATTCATGCATAACATGATGGAGGGTCTTGAATGGGGAAGAGAGTGCTAGAGGGGAGAAGGGGAGAGGAAGAGAGGGAGGGAGAAAGAGAGATGGAGAGAGGGAGAGAGAGAGGAAGGGAAGAAGGAGAGGAAGGGAGGGGAGAAATGGAAGGGAGGGGTGGGAGGGAGAGAAAGGGAGAGAGAGAGAGGGAGGGAAGAATGGAAGGAGGGAAGGAGATAGGGAAGGAGGGAAAGAGGGAGAGAGGGAGAGACAGAGAGATGGAGGGATGGAGGGAAGGAGGGAGAGAGAGATTTCCCAAACACAGGGCATAGCTGACTTGCATATGTTTTCACCTATGATTACATCTTGTCTGATCTACTTGACTCTAAGCAGGGAGCTGGGTACAGGGTAGGACCATAAACTCTAATTCCTTCTTATACCCTACTATGCTGAGCAGGCTGGGGGGCTTGACTCCTCAGCTCTGGCTCAGGATGAGTGGCACCTGAGAACTTGCTTTATAACAGGCTCCAGGGCAACACAGCTGCCTCTGGTGTGCATTGGGAAACTGCTGGTCTGGGTCCAAGCCCCTAGGAATGTCCCTATAGCACACACCCTTCCCCCAACCACTGTCTTCATTATTTATCCATTTATTTTATTTTAATCTATGTATATGTTTCCATGTGGGTATACACCTGCAGGTGTCCATAGAAACCAGAAGCGGGTGTTAGATCCTCTGGAGCTGCAGTGACAGTTGCGAGCCACTGTGTGGGTGCCAGGAACCAAACACCAGTCCTTTACAAGAGCAGCAAATGCTCTTAACCCCTTAGCTCTGTCTCCAGCCTCTGTTTCAGTAGTAGTTTCTAGTGTTCATAGAAATGTTTGCCAAAGACTACCACACATTGGAACTACTCACTAGGAAATGGATTCACGCAATAATCGGGTTATTAGCCACCCTGGAAGGTCTAATAGGCTACACAGCTTGTCTGGATCGAGATTCAGGTCAGTGATGGATCTCAGGGTCTGAGTGTTTGGGCTTATTTTTAGATCTGTTTATTTTATGAGTATGGGGTTTTGGTCGCATGTATGTCTCTATACCACTTGTGTGCCCTGTGCCTGTGGAAGTCAGAAGAAGGCATCAGATAGCATGGAATTGGAGTCCTAGGTGGTGGTGAGGTGCCTCGTGGATGCTGAGAACTGAACCCAGGTCCCCTGCAAGAGCAGTCAGTGCTCTAAAATGCAGTGCCATCTCTCCAGTGACAGGGCTTATTTCTCCTCGAACACTCTAAAGCTAACCATTCCCCCTCCTGCCTCGCTTTCGCTTTTCATTTCCTTGGCTTCTCCATCAGGTCTCCCCTGACAACCGTGATCCTTTCCTGGTCTCCTCCCTGAGCAGACCTAGCATCTCTCTGTGTCGAGATTCCTGAACTGCTAATGCAGATACGCTTGTGTAATTTTGCTCACTCAGACATTCTGTCCAGTCTGCTTCTATGGCGTTGCATGTGTGCACAGGAGAGTGTGACAGTCCTTTGTCTCAGGAGAAGGTGATGATGGGACTGTAATGATACTGGTGGGTCTTTTGAAAACACCCTTATTTGACATGAATAAAAAAATGTTCTAGTCCTCCAAGGTCCCAAAATTCTCAAGGAGGAATCTTGCATGGAATTTCAGTCTCTGGCAACATTGACTCGTATTCTGGACTCCAGCACTTCATATGTGTAACTGTTGCTATTTCTGGTCTTTCTATTCATCTTGTTTAAGATCCTCATTCTGACATCAGAACACACACACACACACACACATACACACGTTCACACATACAAATGCATATGCACAAATGCACAAATGTGCACACATAGAAAAATATGCACATGCAAATGTGTGCACACATGCACACACATATGCACACACATATATTCCTTTTCATAGTAGTCATCTGCATGGGTGGATGGAAGAAAGCAGGTGACCTGGGGTGAGTATTCTGGTTCTGTTGAGAAGCAAGTGGGTTAAACCCCACAAGTGAGCTAGAGACCGGGGCCACCAGTCTCCAGTCTTCTTTGGTCTCTGTGAATGAATTCCAGACAGGAAGCCACACCTACTGCTCCATTTCTCTGCTAATGTTTCCTTCTTCCTGGGCTCCTGTTAGCCATCAAGTTGCCTCCAATTTCCTGATAGCATTTTGAGAAATGAAAACTTTAGGAGAAGCAAATTTTTTCGCCCCGTCATGTTGTGTATATTTAATATTCCATTAGATTTGGCTCACTTATCTCTATAATTTCAAACCGTACTGTATCATTTATGGGCCACAGAAGGATTTTCATAGGCAGGTGGAGTCCAACGGTGGAACAGGGTGTTTATCAGTTTCTTCAAAATGTCATCTAAATTCATTTTTCACATTGTAAGATTGGCACCGTGTACTTTCTCCATCTCAGAGAGCAAACAGTCGCACACAGCCAACTATCCCCTCTAATATGAATAAAAACGCCTCTCTACTTTATCTGCTCTAAACCAATATCCCTGAAGAATGTAAATATCTCACTCTTTTTCTTTTGTTTCTTACAGAGCAGGCCCAGGGGAAGCTCATCAGATACATCTCAGCCATCTCTCCATACAGCTCCTAGGCTGAGCCAAGAAATCAAACCCCACCTGTGGTGCGAAGCCAGCACACGCTCTAAGCAGTTCATTATGGTAAAGCTCACGCCAGACCTCGGGGAGATGCTCTGCTAGCCAGGCTCCTGTGTGCACCCAAGGTCTTGCCCCTGTCCACCTTCCAGCAGCGTGACCTTGACCAACTTCTCTTCTCTCTCAGCTTTGTCTCATTGTGTGTAGTGAAAAGAAAACACAGTCCCTGAAACTTGGGGTGATAATCCACGGAAAATGTTTAGCTCTGTGCCTGGCTCACAGTAACTCTTCATTGAGAGCTAATTTTCTTCCTTTTAAATTTTATCTATTTAATTTTTACTTATTCATTTTACATTCCTCTCGCTGCCCCACTCCAGGTCACTCCCTCCCACAATCCTTCCCCTATCCCCCTTCTCCTCTGAGCAGGTAAGGTCCCCCTCAGTTTCCCCCCACACTGGCACTTCAAGTTCTGCCAGGCTAGGTACTTCCTTTCCCACTGAGGCCAGACAAGGCAATACAGAGGGCTACTTTATTATTATTATTAATGTAATTATTTATTGACGTGCCAAAGATATTTTTTGGACATACATTCTTACTTTGTAGTTTAGGCTGACCTCTAACACACAGCTCTCTAGGCTGACCTCTAACCCACAGTCCTCCAGACAGACCTCTAACTCATAGTCCTCAGGAAGGCTGACTTCTAACCCACAATCCTCCTGCCTCCATTTCCAGATTGCTGAGATTAACAGCACGTACTGCCATAATTCTGAAATGAGAATCTCCCAACACACTTAGTTGGCCATGCTTTTATTTATATTTGCTTGTGTGATATATGTGAGCCTGTTGATGCATATGTGGAAGGCAGGGGTAGCTGCCTAGTGTCTGTCTATTTGTCTGTCTGTCTTTCTCTGACTCTCCACCTCATTAGTCTTTGAGGCAGTATCTCTCACTGCATCTGGAGCCCACTGATTGGGCTGGCTGGCCAGGCAAACTATGGAGAGCAACCTGTCTCTACCTCCCAGTGCTTGTATTATAGGCAGACACCTCTAATCCTGGATTAGTGGGTTCTGGGCCTCGAACTCAGGTCTTTACAGCAAGCCACTTTACTGGTTGAGTCATCTCCCTGGTGCCATGTTCTGATTTTCCAATCCTGGACTTTCTATGTTTCTTTCCTTACGTCTTCTTCCTATCCTCTAAGCCATGGTCTGCAAATTTTAACCAAGGGGCCAAAGCTGGTCCACTGCCCATTTTCATAAGTGAAGTCTTACAGCCACACAGCCACACATGCTCAGCTTCTGTACCATAATGGCAAGCCTGGGTAGTTGACACAGAGAGTCTATGGGCTTCCAAACCCAAAGTGGGCACTACTTGGTCCTTTCACATGGACACTGGGGATCACTGGTTAAAATCTTCAGCTCAAGTCATCCCAGGCCTGGAAGTCCATGTCATTGGTCCCACACATGATGTGGCCATATGGTCATTTTTACATGTCTTTCCACTACACTGTGAACTGGATGTCTACTGCCATGTCTGACGCCAGGGTGGGAACAGATGGCCCTTCTGAGGGAGGAATGAGGTGTGAGGCAGGAGCAGGTAGATTGCAGAAAGCTTGGGACCTTGATTTTAAAAGATAGGTAGGAGAAGAGAGGGCAGAGACTCCACCCACAGAGATAAGCAAATGTCCATGTGTGTGCACAGAGTGGCCCAGACATCTACGCACTTCTGTTTTGGGCTTGACTTCAAACACCTGCTTACAGCTTGATAAAGGATGTACATCAGTTGTGTATCTGTGTCTCTTCTGGTACCTCAGATCTGGGGTGGTCAGACACCTTAGAGGACGGTGGGGGGACCTGATCCAGCTTGCCTCCTTTTCTTTTCATTTTATTCTCCCAAGGCAAAGATTTGGGAGCAGGTGGCTTATTTGGGAGGTCCCTCCTGTGTTCCTCAGTCCTCTAGGAGCCAGAGCGGAATGCTTGGCTCAGTTGTCCTTTACGTGGGAGAAGAATGCGAATGAATCTATAGCTTCAGTTGTCAAAGGTTGGATACTGGTTCTCTGTTCACACCGAGATTCTCTTGTGGTCAAAAGAGGTTCCAGGGCAGCAGCTGTAGAGTCTAAGAACCTTTGTGCAAGAGTGAAACTTCTACAGGGTTGGGGGTGTGGTTCCTAACATCCATCTCGAGAGATGGCCTGTGCTATATAAAATACTGCATACACATGCTCAGTCTCTCTCTCTCTCTCTCTCTCTCTCTCTCTCTCTCTCTCTCTCTCTCTGTGTCTGTGTCCTCCCTCTTTGTATGTCTCTCTCTTTCAGGGTATGTCTCTCTGTGTCTCTGTCTCTCTGTCTGTCTGTCTGTCTCTCTCTCTCTCTCTCTCTCTCTCTCTCTCTATATATATATATATATATATATATGTCTTTCTCTCTGTGTATGTCTTTCTGTGTATGCTGTTCTCTGTGTATATGTCTCTTGCTGTATGTGTCTCTGTGTGTGTGTCTTTTTGTATGTATGTCTCTCTCTATACGTCTTTCTTTGTATGTCTCTCTCTCTCTTATGTGTGTGTCTCCCTGTGTGTTTCTTTGTATATATATCTTTCTCTGTGTGTATGTCTGTCTCTCTGTGTATCTCTCTCTGTGTGTCTCTCTGTATGCCTCTGTGTATCTCTCCATGTGTATGTCTCTCTGTATGTGTATATCTCTCTGTGTGTGTCTTTCTCTCCCTGTGTGTGTATGCCTCTCTGTGTTTATGTCTCTCACTCTGTATATCTCCCTGTCTCTCTAGCTTTCTCTCTATGTGCATGTGTGCATGTGTGTGTGTGTGTGTGTGTGTGCGTGTCCATTTCTAATTTCCTACCCCCTCCCTTCACTTCTCTCTACAAGATCACAGCGAGGCACTGGAAGGAGTGTGCTGACCAGGCAAGGAAGCTTCCTATTTATCCAATGAGCTTATGAGCTTTTTACTAAGGAAAGTTGTGTTTTAAATTAAATTATAAGGCTAGGGTGGTAGCACCATGGGAAAGGGCCTGCCATACATGGATGAGGATCTGAGACTACATTCTTGGCATTCACAGAGAAACCTAGCATGGTGGCCTGCACCTTAACCTCAGTGCTAGATGCACAGTGGGCGAGGCAAGGAGATGGGAAGATCTATGGAGCTCACTGGCTGGTCTAAGTAAACCAAGGAGCTTCATAGTGGATGAGAGACCACATCTAAAGATAGGTAGAGACACCTTACAGCAGTGGCTCTCAAACCTCCTAGTGCTGAGACCCTTTAACACAGCTCCTCATGTTGCCGTGATCCCCAACCATAAAATTATTTCATTGCTACTTCATAACTGTATTTTTGCTACTGTTAAGAATAATAATATAGGTATCTGATATGCAGGATAGCAGATATGCAACCACCAAAGGGAGTCTCAACCCATAGGTTGAAAATCACTGCCATACATAGACCATGGGTTTCCATACAAATGTGCACACATGTCCATGTGCAGCCACATACATCACCTACTTACACACACAAACATGCATGTATACATGTGCACATATGCGCTTGTGTACTTGTGTGTGTGTGTGTGCATGTGCACGCACGCACACACGCGCGTGTGTGCGCGCACACACACACACACACACACACACACACACACACACACACACCAGACAAATGCATAAATTAGATGACAAAGCTTGTGGTGACCAAGTTTTATAACAAGGTTGTCTGAGCATGTACTCTTAGACAGAATCAGGCTGTCTAGGGGGACAGTTTAACCCACCCAAGCCTCCTGAATGCCTTTGCAATTGCTCCTTGCCTCTCAGATTCTCTCCCAGAGAAGCCCTCAGCTCTCCGTCTTCCACCTGTAAGATTAAGAATGTGCTGTGGTCAAAGCTGCCTCTAAATCCGTTTTAAGATCTTAGTTTTCCAGGCTGATCTGCCTTGAAACAGCCCCGGCTTTACACTGGATCCTGCTTAACCTTCCGACATTTCCTCCTCATTCTGAAAGTGCATTAAAGATGATTTCATCACAAGCCTTTGCAGGGAGATGAAGACTGGAGGGGAAACACTGCTTTCCTGGTGGCAATTATTTAGCAGGAATATAAAGGGTATTGGTGGGGCAAGGAGGAGGGAGGGCTCCATCCAGCAGAGGGAGGCTGGGAAGGCTGCTCAGAGGTGCGGGGCTGAGGGAGGGGCGTTCTGGCTGATTCTGGAAGGGCCACAGAGGCACTGCATGAATGAGCTTTTAGTATAGAAGGCAGTATATGTGTAATTGTTTCCTATTGCTGTGTAACAGGCCAGCCCCAAGCTTGGTGTGCTTTCAAGCAAGAATATACAGTTACAATTGCAAGTGGTATCTGGGGCTTAGAGATTAGTTCTTTAGAAGGTCTTGCTGAGTGTCTTTTCTGGTTCTCTTTCTTTCCCCCCCCCCTCTCTCTCTCTCTCTCTCTCTCTCTCTCTCTGTGACTAGACAATAATGAGCTGGAGTTATCTTCCATTTTACCTTGGGCCAGGTGATCTGCATCCAACTCAGTTGTATTCCTGGGGAAGAGTGCTGGCTATTGGTCGGTGACCTCAGTTCCCTACCATATGGAATGCTCTATAATGCTATTTCAGCGTGTTTATAACACAGCAGTTGGCTTCACCCCATAGCAAGAATGAAGACAGATAACCCAGGCTTGGGGCTCACACAGCACAGTTGCTGTTGAATGTTACCAGCTTCAGAAGCCATCATTTCTAGAGGATATGGTGTTTCAGAGAATGGCAGAAAAGCACAGACAAGGGACTCAGCAGTCACTCCTCTCCCACAAACTGGCCTCCGCAAAGTCTCACATGGCTAGTCTAGAGGGCCCGGGAGAACTTGGCTTCACTGCTCTGACCAGCTGGGCTCCTCATCCAGAACTCACCAAAATGTCAGCTTCCAGTCTGCACAGCCTGGTGACCTGCCTTGTTCTGAAACAATACCAGCTCCTGTTTGCGGCAGCATTTTCTTTGTACTCACACTGACCAGAGCATGGTTTCACTTCCCCCATCCCAGTCCTTGATTATGGGAACTTGGGCAGGTCCACATCTTCTCCAGCATCCAGCTTCCTTCAGTGTCGGAATGGAATAGTGACCCCATGTTAAAGCATATTTAAGGACCACCATCGGGATGTATTTGCAATGTCTGGTATAGAGGCAGCCTCTGTGGACATCTCATTTGAAGCTTTAGCTTCCCAGATGCCATTTCACTGGGGAGAGCATTTAGCTCCAAGCCAACTAGTCTAACCAGAACTGCTGTCTTCTAGCAGAAGTTACCAAATGCCTCCTTGGCAGCTCTCACACTGGCCAGTTTCTCTAAGCATCAGGCAGCTAAGAGGGTATTAGGTAAGGACTGTGCTGTGGGTGAAGGCTTCTCCCTAACTCTGAAGTCAGGAGTCACAATGCTGACTGGAGTCCACCATGGTAAAGATGCTTGGAAGTATCCTCTGAGGCAGGCTCTTACAAGCTTGTATGGATGATTGGAAGAAAAGGGAACATTGTTTCATTGTATAGGCAATTGGGAGGAAAGGAAACAATGTTTCATTGTGTAGGCAATTAGAAAAGGAGACATTGTTTCAGAAAGCATCTGCGATCTTGGGAAGATCTGTCTGAGCATCTCAGAGACAACTGTGCCTAAGTTCAAGTTCAAGCACCAACTTACAACTTATCACATCTTGTCTATTTACTATTTACTGAGTGGCTATTAAGACACGCCTATCAGAGGACAACTTGGAGGGTTCGGTTAGTTCTTTCCTTTTACCATGTGGATTTCAGGGCGCTAACTCAAGCCAGTCCTCAGGCTTGGTAGTGATTACCTTCACCTGCTGAGCCATCTTACACCTTCATCCCCGGACTTTTGGGTGGTATGTAGGTAAAGACTCACCCTGCCTCTGTAATATCAGCCTTCTGTATGAACACAAGAGGCAATGACAACCGTGGGTGCCACCCCTGCATGGCTAAAGTCCTGCATTAGCTCCCAACATCTGCCCTTTCTCCTCCCACTCAAGGTTTTCACAGAGACTAGAGAAGCCAAAGGGAGAAATTTGGATGTCTCATTCCAAGCAGGGATTTCTTCCTTTCTTAAAAAAACAAACAAAAAAACCCAAAAAACAAAACACACACACACACACACACACACACACACACACACACACACACACACACACATCCACATGTCACTGTGCAACTTATTGGCAGGGCTCTAATTGCTCACTTGTATGAATACATTTCCTGTATTTTAAAAAAGCATCACATAAACAAACGCTTTTTTAAAAATACATCCTTTGAGGCCACTTTTCTCATCATCCGCTGGACACCAGGCAACCTCATTATCTGCTCTAACACCTGCTGCTGCCAGGCTTGCAACTGCTCTGTCTGGGTGTCTGTTGCACAGGATGAAGCTGCTATCTTCCAAGGTCTCACCTTGCTAGAGTCCAGGATGCTAAGTCCAGGTGACAAGTACTCAGTTCATTTGCCACCTTCTACAACTGAGGAAGTCATTAGTGGGAACATATATCTCCCTGCTGTCTATCAGGAAGGACACTGGGAAGGCTGGGACTTTCTGACAGCAATTAAACTCTTCTTTCAGTCAATGGGAAATGAGAGGTGTTCTAGACTCAGGAAATATCACTAAGCAGGCCATATACAGCAGGCCATTGACAGAGAAGAACGATCTGCTCAGGATCTCGAGTGACACAGGCTCAGATTGCTAAGTGGACAAGCTTGAAAATCCCTATCTCTAGGCTCTTCTCCATCCAGAGCCTTCAGTTCACACGCTATCTAGAAATCAGGTCAAAGGCTGTATGGTTAGCTTTTTGTCACTACGGTTGACAGCAATGACTTACGGAGAAGGTTCACTCTAGCCCACGGTCTCAGAGCTGTCATTCTATTGGGGTTGAGGAGGGGATGACAGGACAGTCTACCTCAGGGTGGACAGGAAGCAGAGCAGTAACAAGGACATGTCCCTAGCACCCTACTTCTTCCAGCTAGGCCACATGTCCTCTTTTATAATTTCTCAATAATGCCATTGTATAATGAATCCATCGAAGGATCAGCCCTTCCTTAGGTCAGAATCTAATTTTCTCTGGCACCTTAGAGTTGTGCCTTACCATTCACTTAGGTGATTTCTGAACCAATCAACTGATAAAACCAACCACCTTGGGGAATTTCACCTCTGGAACATGCCTGTGTCATACTGCTGCTGGCAACACCAGCACTAAGCACTAGGTACTAGTACTTAGTAATAAGTACCAGCAGCAGCATTATGCTCACAGTCCAGTATCCACCACTGTATGGGGTGTCTAATGGAAAAACTGGGGAAACTGAGTCAAGCTTACCACCCATGAGGAATCTCAGAACAAACACCACAGACGTTCCTGAAATGAGTCTTATAAAGATCAAGGTTGTCCTTATAGACACTTGCTAAGACTCTCCAGAAACATGGCCCAGGTTTCTCCTCAGCAGCATGGGAAGTAGATAAGGCAGAGGTGTGTGGGTCGAATCCAGCTTTCTGGTGTCTTCCATGTGACTCAGGCAAGGCAGAGTAACCCCTTGGGTATTATTTTTACCAAACACCAAATCTTAACAGACAGGTTATTTTTAGTTGGTTTTGGAACTCCTTTGAGTCCTGTAGACCTTATTTGACCATCTGTCTGGAGGGATGTGTGTATGTATATAATGTTTAAAAGGGTGGTTGTCTGGTGCCAAGGTGACAAATACTCTCTCATACAAAGAGAGAGTCAAACACAAGACAAGAATAGAGAAATCTTCCAACTCATGCCTGTCTCAGAATGCCAGAACTCAAAGGGACAAAAAATACTGGAGTTTTGATGCCAAGGAGTCTTCTATAGAAAACAATTCAGAAGACCCTGGAGAGAGAGCAGTGGACAGAATTGAATTCTGCCTCCCAGTTTAGACATCCATAAATAGAGATGCCACTCACCACATCTCAGCGTCATTTCTGCATCTGCTCTCTGCAAAGGTCAAAACAAATGATTCCACATGCCTATCTGGAAAACGCAGACACACATAACTCTGTCTGCTTACCACCTGCTGGGATCTGGGGCGGGGACTGGAGAAGGCAAGCAGACAGTGAGTGTGTTTGTGACTGTCACGTGTAGCCATGTAAACCTGCCGCCAGCTTTGCGCCACTTAGATGCTTGTTGCTACCTCCGCAGATATGGTGACAAGATTCTCCTAAGTGTGACTTTACAGGCACCCTCTCCTGATATCTGACTTGCTTTGTCTGTGACTCTGGCATCCCGGCACAGGCCCCCATGTGTGGTGTGACTCCTACTGTTTTGTCAACAGATCAACTGGGTAGCATTGACACCAGTCTACACTCAGAGTTATACCCTACTCCCATCACGGTGCAGCTCCCTGTCACAGTTAGTTTTAATTGTCAGCTTGCAACAACTTAGTGTCACAAATCCTCTGTGGCTGATCTTGACCATGGTTCTTCACACAAAACCCAATGGAAACCGTTATTCCTGGTCCTGGCACATATATTGGCTCTCTGGAATCTGCTGGTCCAGAGGGCACTGGAACACATTGTAAAGCCATTTGAGTCTTTTAAAAAGTTTCTCCCTATTATATTATATTAATCTATCTATCTATCCATCCATCATCTATATATTCTCTACCTATCTATCCCTTCACATACCCATCCACATATCTATCCATCCATCCATCCATCCATCCACCCATCCATCCCACTGAGCATGTGTGCCTGTATACTATGGCATAGAAGGTCACAGCTTGTGGGACTCAGTTTCCTCTACCAGGTGGGTCCGAGAGAACAACCTTAGGTTGCCAGGGCTGGGGCAGCCTCCTTTATCCTCTGCCAACCCACTTGTTCTCATTTGATTCTTACTGTGTTGTATTCTATCTCTATGCTAATTGAAGAGAAAGCCTTCTGCCCACAGCTGCCTCAAACCCAGGTGGCCACAGGAGTAGGGGCCACCTAGGCTCAGTGACCTAGAAAAAGGCCACCTGGCTATTTTATTTTATTTTATTTGGTTGGTCTTATATTTATTTTAGTAGTTTTGAAATTTCACTCTTGAATATTGTAATACGTCATTTCAATCCCACAATCATCTCCGTCTATAGTTCCATGTCCCCTCGACTCCTCAATGTCATCTCTTCTTTATTATTGTTACACACACACATGCACACACGTACGCACACACACATACTCTAACCTGATGAATCCCTTTAGTATCTCATATATGACATAAAGTATACACCCATGAAATCTTAGCAATATGGTCACCTAAATGAACCCAGCACAATGACAACAGGAGAGAAGATCCCAATATGGACAGGAGTCTCACAAAGCTTCACTCTTAGATAAAGAGCTTCGGGCAATTAATGGCTACTAAGAGAGGGAGAACCAGTCTTTTCTAGAAATCCGCTCACTCATAGGCTATTCCAATCACAATCTGCTATCCCTGTACTCACTGACACATTAGCACCCCGTCCTTACAACAGTGGGAATTGAAGCCCACATCTGGGCCAGAACAAATATGCTCAAACTTCACGGCATTTTGCTTTCCTGTGTTGAAAGGCGGCTCACTGTAGTGGTGAATTTGTTAAACCACTTTGGTTCCTGGCAGGTTCTATGTACACTGCATCCACCCAAGAGCTCTCTGGATTCTCAAATGAAAGACATACATATGTTGGTTAATTTTGATATGCCTTGATTAGCTCAATGGCTGGGCATTTCCAATCCTTCTTGAGGCTAGCTTATATTTTATTTTCTTCTGGTATTCCTGGCCTAACATCTCCTAAACCTATGTTTTATCTTTGCTGCCATGTTACTTTCTGGGCAGCCCCTCCATTGGGCTGCTTTCTCTTTCCACCTACACTGCTGGATGACTTGCCTTCTCTAGCTCTTAAATCTGACCCCTCTCCCTTTGAGTCATGGCAATTCTCCTCCCCTCCCTTGTGGTCCCTTACCCACACAATCTAAAAGTCCTGCTCCATCTTCCTGCCCAACCAATGGCTATATGGTAATTCTTTATTATCAATTAAAGCCAACTGGGGGCAGAGACCCTCAAGTCTAGAATTGGCTTTTTCTCAAAATGAAATGAGACAAAACATTAGAACTGATTCCCAACAGCTCACATCCTGCTTCTTCTGTGAGGTCACCTCCCAGATGAACAGTGGTGGTATTGATTAAACATAAGAGGGAAGACATCCATGGGAAATGGAGGTGAGACATAATGGGCTCAGATTTCAATGACCTTGGCTTTCCCTCTGTGTAACGAGGGCTTCTTCATCCACCTCGAAAGATCACCATCGAGAGTCAATTAAACATGGAACACATAATTTTGTGTCTGACATATGTCACACACAGCAGCAACCCAATAGTCTCATTTCAGGTTAGTTCTGATCATGGCCACAAGGTTAAGTTCTGGGTCTGAATGAAATGTCTGAGTTGGTTCAGGATGCCCTTTTATGTCTGCAGGTGATTCTGGAAAATGCTTGGTTTCCTTCCCACTCCACGAGGGTTCCCTGCTGAGCCTAAGGATGAGAGAACACACCCATATCCCCCACTTCTCCTGTTTCCAGCCCCTGGTACAGCTGGCAATTCCACCAGCTTCCAAGTTCTGCTGAGAGAACTGGCCGTCTCTGAGACTTCTTTCTTTAGTGTGGGGTTCTGCCCTGACAGAGAGACTCCTTCCCAGATGGACTTGCCCCCAATTTTGACACTTCCAAGGGTTGATAAGCTGAAAAGTATTAAAAACATTTTAAATGGTCACACTAGCCATCTAAGTATTTATGGGGCATTCTCAATGCTGCCCGCAGGTCCACGTCTGGACAGCACTCTCTGTTTTATTATTCTTAGGTTGGACTCATTGTTTTAATTATTGCAATCTGATGTTGAGTCAAGATTTAATTACCCGAGGTTAATCTATTTCTTAGTAATGAGGGAAACGGACTTTGCTGTCAGAAGAATGAAGGTAGACACACTGTCCGTGGCTCCCCTTCTTTTCAGATAATTGCTCTTCAGGGGGCAATAAATAACTGTGATTCAGTACACGGAGTGGCCCTCAGCTACAGACACAGGGAGATAAGTGAGAATCAATATGTCAAGCCACCACTTTTCAGCCACCTTGACCAGTGATCATTAAGGTCAGCATCTGCCAATTATGGCCTGTGGGTCAAAACCAACCTGCTGTCTAGTTTTTGATTGCTCACATGCTGAAAAAAATGCACTTAAAAAAATTCTAAAATGGTTTCACCAATCATGAGAACACTGTGTAAAAACCTTATCAGTTTTAATATTTTTGAAAAATTTCAGATATTATTACTTTCATGTATGTATATGTGGGCAGACAAACTTGATGCAGGTGCCCATGGTGGACAGGGGCATCAGAATTCCCTGGAGCTTTGGTTATAGGTGATAGTGTGCTGTCCAGTGTGGTTGCTGGGAATTGAACCTGGGTCCTCTGCAAGAGCAGTGCATGCTCTTAACCACTGAGCCATCTCTGCAGATTGCTAATGAGTCCTTAAGTCCGGAAAGACTTATCATCTGGGTGTCAATGAAAAAGTTTGCTCATCTCTGAGATGACCTAGGTCTTAAATTTGCAGCCCTGCTGGTTGTTGAACACGACAGGACAGCACCAGGTCTCCTGAAGGGCTCTAATTAACAGTCTGATGGAGTCACACGCCCGTGAGGAAAAGTGTCAGCAGGGAGGTGCTCTCTAAAACCACATAATTTAGCCCCGATCCCAGGAACTTGGAGATCTGTGTTCGGAAGCCCTGTACTACCAGTTTGTGCTTGTTTGAGGTGGAGGCTTTTTCCAAACAGCTTTATAGTGGAAACCAACCACAGCCTTGTCTGCAATCCTGTCTAGGCTGAGACCACACTCACTCACATTAAGTCAGTTGCACTCGGAGACACCCTGGCAGTTTGTGTCCAGATGTTGGGCTTCTCATTCCAGCAAAAACACTGCAAATTTAAAACCTTCTTTGCCCCATTTTTCTCTATCACGTTACACTAGAGCTCAGCCAGACCCTGTCCTAAATTAGAGGACACTCCCTAGACAGAAGCATCATGGGAGGGGGGCTCAGAAGCCTGTCATTTAACCTTAGTAACTGGAAAACCTGCTCATGAAGAAAATCAGTAATAACTCACCAATCAGTTCTTGGCTACTATGGGAAAGGGAGGGGAAAAAAAAACCTCTCTCTGAAAGAGATTACTCCTTCATTTTATTTTTTTAAGGCAATTCCACATAAAGTGAGATGAAGGGGTTTAAGATGACAGAAGAGTCCTCCACTCTCACCACCAGCTTACATCAACTGAAGCTCCTTTTTTTTTGTTGTTGTTTTTTGTTTTTTGTTTTTCGAGACAGGGTTTCTCTGTGTAGCCCTGGCTGTCCTGGAACTCACTTTGTAGACCAGGCTGGCCTCGAACTCAGAAATCCACCTGTCTCTGCCTCCCAAGTACTGGGATTAAAGGCGTGCACCACCACCGCCTGGCCTCCTTTTTTATTCCTAATGTACAAAGACCCAAAGGAAAACAAAGTGGACTGCAGAGAAAATTCCACGAATCAAAACATTTGTCAAAGTCCCAAAGATGAAGCTCTCTTAATGGCAAATCATGTCTTAACATACGCCACGAGACTACTGACTACCCAGCCAGGAGCCTACTGAGTACCCGGCCACGTAACTACCAAGTCACGTGACTACTGACTACACAGCCAGGTGGCTTATGACTACCTAGTCACGTGACTACTGAGTACCTAGCCATGAGACTACTGAGTACCCAGTCATGTGACTACTGACTACCCAGTGCCCAAAGACATACAGGAACAGGAAGCTCAAAATAGGCTGTTTATTAGCAGAAAACACAATGGCAGAACTGAGATTCAAGGTGGAGTCCCCATCACCCTCTCTGATTAGTGGGGAACTCTGAGCATCCGTTTGGTTGCTGAGCCTCCCATGTCTTTCTCATTGATGTCTCTTTGCTGGTCTTCATCATCTCTCCATCAGGGTAAGAAGCCATCCCTCCAAGTCAACACCCTGCAAACACTGTGATGAGCAGGGCAAGGTCTAATGATGGCTGCTAGCTTCCCATTTATAGCTGGAAGCCATCCCCAGAAAGGCATCCGAAGCCCTTTGCGCTCCAGCCCCAGCTTCCTGTCTCTAGACCACTCCTTCCCTCTTAGCTTCCCCAGGTTTTCCCAGCTGCTCTTCCCACTACCCAGCTCCAACAGTTCAGCCTTCTACTCTTTCCTGGGGATGAGCACCAGAAGTGCCCCACCCACTACCTCTGTGTTTGCTGTCTGACTTCTGCTTCCCTGCTAGGAAGGCGTTCCGCGGGCCTCTACAGTCTATAGGTTCAGCAGGGATTTGAAAGTGTTTGCTAAATCTCATTAACATTAATCTCTGAGCTCTGGGAATCCGGTGACCTTGGGTTTTCCCAGAACATAAAGATTCTGCCATATTCCCTGTTGTATGGTCAGGGTCAAGGCTGACTTCCTGTGGATCATGGGAAGTTGATGGCTTCCTGAATCTCCAGTCTCATTGTCAATTGCAGAATTAGTTGGTCTCAATTCGGATTTACAGCATGCTTTGGAACAAGCCAGCCATCACGACGATGCTTATCTCTCTCAGTTGTCCCCATTAGCCTCTGAGAAAAGGATGGTGGGTGTCCTCAGTGTGGCAGGAGAAGAAACAGGCTCCGAGGAAGCTGAGTGAATGGATGGTCCCAGGAAACAAAGAGCCAACCTGTTCTAGCAATTCTGTAAGTCTGACTGACTAGCACTCCAGTGGCTGGGGAGAGCTGGGCTGTCACAGGCTAGGAGCAAAGTTACCTTGGGCCATCATTACTCCTTCAGTAGTCATTGCCCAGCACTGTGAGTGACCTAATATCCTGTGACTCTGGTAAATCTATAAAAATGAGGTCCAAGAATGTCACCTGAGGCCCATTACAGACACATCCCTACTTTACTGTATCCCTCCCTGATGTTTCCAGAAAATATATTTGAAAAGTACCTTGTTTTATAATTTTACTTGCTATAAAAAACTATAAAGCTGTCATTATTTTGGAGCATGGTATCTGGGATGATTTGAATCTGTGTTCCTGAGCCATGGCCACTCGTACTTGGCTCTAGAATAAACTCTCTCTTATTCCCTTTGACACGAGAGCTGTGTTTTTACGTGGACCTCCGGAGTGTGAGGACAGTGCCTCTGCCCGTGGATCCTGGCTATCTGATCAGACTACTCCAGTTGAGCTGAAGTCATACCAAGCAGCTAGACAGGACAGTAGCTTTAGCTTAGCCAACCCACAGCTATAGAGGAGCAGTGGGGATGAAGGAGAGGCTGTTAGATGCACATAGAGGAGCAGTAGGGATGACAGAGAAGGTGTTAGATGCACTCAGGTCTCAGGTTTCTGAGAGTGAAAAGAGAGAGGAAGGCACAGCCTAAGAGCCAGGACCTCTTGTTTCTACCAAAAAAAAAAAAAAAAAAAACCCATCATCTATGGAAACCTGATGTTGCTGCAGCCCCATGTCAGACCGTAGGGTTTATCATCCCACCTCAGATGCATCCTGCCCCGATGTCTTTGCTGACACACAGAACGAGCAAAATCCCACAGTGCAGTTCACCATCTGTGTTTCATTTGCAAGGATAATGTGTCATTTTAAAAATAATAAGACCATTTATTTACATCTGCCTTTTTTCTTCCTCTATTTGCTCGGCAGTAGAGTGATAAAAAAAATGGAGAAAATTATCTAAACAAAAATATTTATGAGTAAATAGCTTATAGAGATGGCGAGGCTGTGACTATCTAATTCTGGTCCCGCCCACCAGAGCAAACAAAGACAGTGCTCCTGGCAGCGTGATTGAATTGTATGCAATTATCACCAATCTTTTAAACATGATGGTAACGAGGGAAGTATTAGCATAGATTAGGACAGCCTCGAAACATTTATTTCCCCAAGAATATGACTACTGCTTCTAATTTTTATTCATGGAATGGAGGAGATGCTATCTCTTATTTGTTCAGGCAGTTTGATCTGATACCATTTTCACAACTTCCTTCACGGGTCTTTGGAATGCGGCTACAAGACAATGTGATAACGCAGGTCATTTTACCCAAGTGCCCGATTCTCATTGGACCTCTGGGTTTGCATCCAGATTCATCAACTACTTTGTTTGCATGAAATAACTCATTGGGGACCTGGAGAGATGGCTTAGCCACTAAGAGTGCTTGCTGCTCTGTCAGAGGACCAAGGGTTAGGTCCCAACACCCATGACAGGATGGTTCATAACTGCCTGGAATGCCAGCTCTGGGGGAATCTGAGGCCCTCTGATGGGCTTCTGAGGGAAACTGTACAGGTGTAATGTGGGAAGCCACATGTGCTGTTGCAGAGTGGCGCTAGCTACTGCTGGCCACCACACATAAGTTTGGACAAACAACCAATGCGTACATATGCAGTAAAGCTTTTTGCCAAGACACTGCCTGGCCCGGGCATGATAATGAGGTTTTGAGAGTATAACCAATCAGATGTGAGACATGCAAATGAGGTATAGTGCATAACCAATCCGGGTGTGAGACACACCTCTCCTAGGCCTATATAAGCAGCACCAGTTCTGGGCTTGGGGTCTCTTCACCTCTGCAATCAAGCTCTCCCAATAAACGTGAGCAGAAGGATCCTGTTGCAGCATCGTTATTGCTGGCCAGTCCGGCGCGTGCAAGAGTGTAACACACACACACACACACACACACACACACAGATAAAAATAAATTTTCAAAGGTATTTCCGGACCCCTCTCTGTTTTCAGTTTGGACACATTCTAGAACTATCCAACTACCTCACAGCAGATAAATGCAAACAAAACTAAAAGTAAACCCTTTAACACATGGGAAGAATTCCTTAATTTTCACATTTGGCCTTAAACTTTGGGCACTGATGAAGTTTTAGGGAATCCCTTACCAGCTGCAAATAGAAAATCAAGACATCCCTGGGTCTATGATCTGGTTTAGTATGTGCATATTTCATAGGCAGGCGATCATCTGCCTAGATTATCTGCAAACTGATGCATAATAAAGAAGGTGAATTCAAACAAAGACGGGAAAGTGCTCAGCTCGAACCCCTTGAGAAGATCAAGGGCCCTTCTGCAGGGAGGTTCTTCTTTTAAGGGTTTCTTTTGGAAACTATTTCTACTTGAAAAAAAATCCCCTGACCATTAGGTGCTCTGAGTAGTTGCAAATTGTGGTCGTGTTCAGAAAATGCTGGCAGATTCCAGCTGATGAATTCCAGTCTAGCAGCCAAGATGGTCAGCTAAATAGAGCATTTATCAACCACAAGACCTTTATCTGATTTTATTTTGTAGTGCAGCCAGACATAGTTGAAAAACACAGATGGAGCTGTTTGAACGGAGTGGCTGAGTATGGCCATAGAAGAGGAGAAAACAGTGCCCCCTATGAACCCAATTTCACTGAGTAGGATACATGGTTCTTACTTTCTACAAACATTTCCCTGAATATTTCAGTTGGAGGCACACATTCCCACAGGCCCACCATTCGCTATGTGGATCAATGGACTATGCTTCAGGGCTTGGTATTGTACTTGGTACCAGGGCAGCCATCAAATGCATTCATTAGACCGATAAATGATGGCACAGAGGTAGGACTAAGCTAGCAACTGAAATAAAATAGCTTTGACTGTTTATATAACCGTGCAGGAATGAGAACCCAGTAGTATGTTCTGAGATAATATAAACCTTAGGAATATAGGTCATTTAAATATCTATCTGTCCACTTACCTAGTCATCTATCCATCCATCCATCCATCCATCCATCCATCCATCCATCCATCACTACTTACCTGCATGCATATCTACTCATGTATGCAGCTATCCATCAATTGTTTGTATATCCATGTACTTGCTCATCCATCTATCCATCCATCCACTCACCCATCCATACAACCATCCACCCATCCATCCATTCATCCATTCATCGTCTATCCATCCACCTATCCATTCCATCCAACCACCTATCAATTCATCCAGTCAGCCAGCTACCCATCCATCTGCCTATTCATCCAACAAACAAATTCTGACTCCATTACATATCTGATACCATACTTGGCCATGCAGATAGACAGATGGGTCAGAGATCTTAAGGGTCCTTGTTTTAGAAAGTATCATTTTGGTAGAATATCAGAGAAAGTCTATGCTCAAGCTTGTGATGGAAAATATATCAGATTCCCAAGTGCAACCTGTGATCTATAGACACCGAACTTCCAATCTCGAGTAGTAATCAATGGCTTCACAATTGTAGTCACTGATCTCACAAGTCAGTGGTGCTCCCCATCACTCCTCCCTTCCAGCTTAACAAGTAGCCCCTCCTTCATACTAAGAGCCGGAGAAATGCCAGGGAGCGTGCAGAGAGAACCCTCCTCCTCCTTAGAGCATAAAGACAGGGCACCTGGTTCATTTAGGAGACTTGTTAAGGTGTCCTGGGGAGTGAGGAGGAGGCAGAGGAGGATGATCAGCCACATGCAGTGGGTTAAAGGTCACCTCCTCACCGCTGCACCTCACTGTCCTTATGGTGCGCTCAGAAAGAAAGCCGGCCACGGAAACAGAGAAGACAAATAGGCAGGTTCCAAACACTTGCTCAGCATGTGACACCTCCTCTCCAATGCCAGCTCATCTGCCTCTCCCCAAAGCCAGTACTCCCAGCTGGCTCCTCCTTAGGAGATGGCTTCATGGCAGGAAACACACCACGTGGAAAATCAACATGACTTTGCTATCACCTGTGCTCACAGGAGCCAGAGGTTTAGAGTCCCCACTCTAGATAAGCTCAAAATGTACACAAGCTTTGTCTCTTCTTGAGTCAGGGCTGAGGAGCTGAGAGCAATGGGAGAGCAGCTGCTCCCAAAGGAGTTTTGATCTGTCTACACTTGTCATTGTCAACATACACACGGATACACACACATCCTTCCACTCACATATACACACATAGACATACACACACACACCCACATCCCCCCACTCACATATACACACATAAACATACATACAGACACATACACACATAGACATACACAGATACACACAGACAGACACACATACACATAGGGATACAGGCACATCCTCCCACTCACACATACACACACACACACACACACACACACACATAGACATACACACAGACACACACAGATGAACATACATACATACACAGAGACACACAGAGATATGCATGTACCTTCCATGAACATACATGCACCTTCCATGAACATACATGCACACACATACACACAGATATACAGACACATTCACACATATAGACACACACAGAGACACATACAAACACATAGACATATACATACACACACATATAGACACACACACAGACACATACAAGCACATAGATAGATACATTGATACATACTCACACATAGACATACAGGCAGACATATGGATACCCAGGGACACACACACAGACACACAGGCATGCACACACACACACACACACACACACACACACACGTATACACTCGAGGTACTGTAAGCGAAGTCAAGTGTAATTCACATCAAAGTTCATAGGTCTCATGTGGAGATTTTCTTTTCCTATTTTTGAAATAGTTTTCAAGTTATATGTTTATGGGTGTTTTGCCTACAAATATGTCTGTGGCACCATGCGGGTATCTGGCTCCTGAGGAGGCCCGAAGAGGACATCTGATCCCCTGGGACAGATATTACAGGTGGTTGTGAGTCACCATGTAGGTACTGGGACTTGAACTCAAGTCTTCTACAAGAGCAGCCAGTGCTTTTAACTGCCAAGCCATCTCTTCAGGCCTTCATCTACTATAACAACAACAACAACAACCACCATAACAACCTACTGTGAGGGTGTATGTGTACCTTGGTCAGTGTATATGTGTATAGACTGCAGGACACCCCATCTATTTCATTTGAGACAGGATCTATCTGTGGTCCAGAACTCATTAACTAGGCTAGACTGACCAGCACGTCCCAGGACTCCTCCTGTCTCTGCCCCTGCAGAGCTGGTGTTACACTCTATGCTGCCACATGCTGCTTTTTCAACATGGATTCTGGGGATCAAACCCTGGTCCTCATGCTGTGGAGGTAAGTGCTTCCCCTACTGAGCTTCCCCCTGGGGCACCAAAGCATTTTCATGAAAGAGAATGTTGCTAAGTTCTATGCTGGACACCCAGCTGGCTAAACATACCCAGAATAGGGAGGCCTCTCGGTAGCTATCTGGGAACAAAACCAGTATGGAAGTCCACCCTCTGGCTGAAGGGACCTAACACATCCACTTGAATCTTAAGACAGTAAGTAGCTGAGCACAATAAGGTTAAGATACCATGAGCCAGGGAACCTGAACATGACGGGTGGTTCCTGTCCCTTTAAGGAGCCAGCGCTGCAGCTCCTCGGGCTCAGCAGCTGGGTGCAGCCTTCCCGCTCAGCTCACATGCTGAAGTTGCAGAGTTTTCCTTCCTCCAGATTGTGTTTATGTTGCCTGCCTCAGCACTGAACTCTGGAAAACCCCGCAGAAGTGGCACTCGCCATTCATTGTCTTTGATTTTCCAATTTCAGTTCAATTGAATTTCTACTTTTTGGGGGCTGCTTGTATCTTGTGGCTAGGAATGCTTAATTCAGCTCTGTGATGATGTACTTGTTGCCTCTGAACAACAGCCACAGAGCTTCAGACCCTCTGTGTGTCCCACACAGAAACTTTAAGAATGTTCTACAGGGATCCTTTCTTTTCTTTTTTTCCCCCAAAACAAAGAGCTGCTGAGCCGGGCAAAATCATATTATTTGGCCCTGCCTCCCTCAGAAGAAATGATGGTAAGGACCTTTGGAGGGCTTAGGGTTACAGGAAGGCTGATGTGTGTGTGTGTGTGTGTGTGTGTGCGCATGCGAGAGCATGCATGTGGGTATGTGTGATATGTATGGTATGAGTGATATGTTAGAATAGCGACTCATGGCTGACTATAACACACCAGGCCAAAGCAGTTCAACATGTAAGAGGTTTTACCAGGGACAAAGAGAGTAGAGAGAGAAAGACAAAGGGGAAAAGAAAAAAGGGGGGGGGGGCAAAAGTTCTATCTTTTATATAGGCTGTGATGTAATCTGTTTGCAGGTGAGTGTGGGAAGTGGGCTCTGGGAAGGCATGTGGTCGTCATAGCAACAGGTGACATGACACCTCCATAGGACATCCTGAGTTTGGAGCAGACCTGCAAAACTGGTCTTTTGATGCCAGCAATGAGTGCTCGTGTATTCGTATGTTTGTGTGTGTCTACATGTGTGTGTCTGTGTGTGAATACATGTGTGGTAGGTGAACAAAAGGGTTCACTCTGGGAAGATTTCAATCACCCTCAAAGAAAAAGGAAATACCAGCCTGGGTGGATGGCCCAGCAGGCAAAGTGCATGCCTTTTAAGCTTAGGACCTTATAACCAAGCACAAGCCAGACACAGTGTGGTCCATGTCTGTAATCCTGACTCTGGGAAATCAGGTCAGGCAGATTGCAGGGGCTCACTGGCCCGTAGGTCTGGCTGAGACAGTAAGGTCAGTGTTTCCGAGAGAGAGCTCCATCTCTAACAAAAATAAGCAATAGAGGAAGACTCCGACCTCTGACCTCTGATGGTGTTGACTTCTGAGCTCCTCACACCTGTGTGCACATGCGTGAGCACACCTACCCACAGGCATGCTTGTGCATGCAAACACACATATCCAACCCAGTAGCCATGGAAACGGGGAGGGTCGGGAAGAGAATGGGAAAATGAACTCAAGGGAAAGGACTAAGATTTTCTACTCTCCTCTTTGTTTTTAAAACCAGAAACAATTACATTTTTAAAGCAGCCACCACAATTTAACACGAATTTCTCTTTTTCTCTCCCTTCTTGTAATTTCCCATGCTAATCTTTAGTGTCTTAGCCCTGAAGAGTAAATCTTGGGGCCATTTCAACTCAAGTCACCTCTCTCCCTCTGTCAACAAGCGTACAATTAGAACTGTCATGGTCCTTGGACTGCGCTTGGCTGTGAAGAGGCAAACACTCACAGGCTTTAATTTTTAATTTGTGATCTAGGCCAACAGAGCTTTCTGGACTTACGGTATGGTATTCTAGGCCGTCACTGGAGTGCATCAGCTTCCGATAGCCACTTGTGAACACTCAGCCCCGGAAAGGGTGAGTGTGACCCGGAAACTGTTTTGTTTTGTTTTGTTTTGTTTTGTTTTTTGTTTTGTTTTGTTTTGTTTTGTTTTTTTCAGCTTCAGTTCAATTAATCTAAAGCTTAAATGAACACATTTAAGCAGTGACTCCTTTTTTGAATGATACGGCACCAGGCCAGTAGATGCTTCAAGGAGACAGGTGACAGTTCAAGGAAATATGCACCCTGGCGTGGGTTGGCTACTGTGTGAATTTAAAAACTAGGGATGAACCAGACTTGGGGGATAGAGTAGAGTTTCAGCGGGGGCTGATCTAATCCAGACTCTTAGGAGACACACGGGACCGCTGAGAAAACAGAGATGAGAAGACATCTAAGCCCAGGATGGCTTCACTGGGAACACTGAAGTGAAATGGACCATGCTGAGCCCATTGAGGAAGGCTGGCAGTCACAAGGTGAAAATGGCATCCAGGGTCAAGCTTAGAGGCGTCTGGAATAAGGAGCTGCGTTACCAGCTCTGCTCTCAGACAGTGGGAGGGCGGGAGATGATTAGGAGCCCAAATCAGCTTCTGTGTAGTGCATGACTTCACATGAGCTACTGGGTGGACCCGGAACTTAGGAAAGGACTGGGCCACATCGGGTGGTGGCGGTGCACATGTGAGCCAACATAGAGACAAGGACCGTGCACAGGCTCAGTTTAAATGGGTCAGATGGCATTCGCTTTATCTGAGCATGATATCTCCCGAGACTCATGGTGCGAAGGGAAATGAGGCCTAAGGTTTCTCAGATGGCTCATTTTCAGAAGACTTTGACATAGGAGTTAAAGAAAGGAAATATTATACTGAAACGTTTTGTTAGGGCCCCGAATTCTAAAAGCTTTTAAAACACTGGGTGAAAGAGCAAAAAGTCAATATGGGGTTCAACAGAGGCTCAGGGCATCTCTGCATGACGACATGTGAACTGAGGGATGGGTGATTTTACAGAGGGCTTATAGGGGAAAGGCAGAGATGGCGGGAAGACAGGGGGCAGACATGGATAGAACTTCTTGGCTGTACCAAGGACAGACTGGGTAATTTTGGAAAGAGCTATGCCCCCCTTCTTCCCCTCCCCCATGTGACCTTGCCTTCCCTTCTACAGGGAACTCAAGAGTCTGAAGAATGGTTAGATAGATCATCTGGTGGAAAGACTAGAAATAGCCAGGGCCACCCAGCCCTGCAGAGTGCCTGGCTGGGTCACATCCCAACCTGTTTATCTATTGAGATCCAGCCACCACACTATGTGTAAACATCTCATTCCTGCCTTTACGGTCTCGAGTGCCCTTGACTCCCATATGTTCTCTTTGGTGGGGAGCTGTGCTCCATTCTCACAAAGAAGAAAACAGAATCCTTTCCGCTCACCTCCCGGTCCAGCAGCGCAGGTGACACCACGGTGACAATGTCTCCTTTCTCGGGATCGATGTAGAACATGTTAGGAGATGGCTTGTCAGGCGTCTGCTGACGGATGTTGTACCTCAGGAGAGCATTGTCAGTAGCCGGGTCATCTGCATCAAACGCTGTCATCCGCATCACCGTGGTCCCTAAGGAGGGCAGGGCCAAAGGGTAGGAGACAGTTATCAAAGGGGCAGGATGGTCAGGGCCTCTCCCCAGTGGGCAACGGCGAGGGAATAGCCTGCCCATCACTCTCTGAATTAAAAAGACAAATCATTTCCTGAGCTCTGCTTCTCCTGCCTGCTCTATCACATTAAAGGACCCGAAATACAGAAAAGAAAGCTCCCCTGTTCTGTGGAGTGACAGCTTAATTTTTTCTTCTGCTGATGTGCGATTTATTTTTACAGGCTTCCATTGCATTTGGGATGTGGCTCTGTGACAAGAGCTTCTGAAACTCTCACGGGATGCCTGCCAGGGCCTGGGACAGGTGCTGGGGAAATAGAAGCACAAAGGGGGTCGGTCATACATCATAGCATCCCGGAGCTCAGAGAGGGAGATGGATACATAAAGGGGCAGAAATCATTAGTGGGGAATGGAGGGAGCAAAGAGCGGCTTCTCTGGCCCAGGCTCCGAGGAGGTTCTCGATGCAGCTACCCATGGGGTGAGAAGGTACCAGCGAGGTGAAGGATAAGGGCCTTCAAGGAAAAGCTACACCAGGAAAAGAGGACACGAGGCAGTCTTAACACTGCTAGACAGCTGCCACCCTCAGGTACTATCAGCATAGAGAGGATGGTGACATGGTGCAACCTTGCCAACACAAGCAGGAGTCACGGGCACAGGACCTCCGTCCATGAAGAAACAGACTGCTTGGCAATGCCTGGGCTGGTAGTGTGCCATCTTTTGTGAGGGTCTTACTCACACACTGCTAACATGAAGAGTGTCTTAGTCAGGGTTTCTATTCTTGCACAAAACACCATCACCAAGAAGAAGCAAGCTGGGGAGGAAAGCTTACATGTCCACACTGCTGTTCATCACCAAAGGAAGTCAGGACTGGAACTCAATTAGATCAGTAAGCAGGAGTTGATGCAGAGGCCATGGAGGGGTGTTCTTTACTGGCTTGCTTCCCCTGGCTTGCTCAGCTTGCTTTCTTATAGAACCTGAGACTACCAGCCCAGGGATGGTACCACCCACAAGGGCCCCCCCCTCCTTGACCACTAATTGAGAAAATGCCCCACAGCTGGATCTCATGGAGGCATTTCCTCACCTTTCTCTGTGATAACTCCAGTCTGTGTCAAGTTGACACACAAAACCAGCCAGTACAAAGGGAGACCAGGATATTGACTTACAAGGATAACTGGGCTTCACTGAGGGAAAATAACTGAGGGAAAATAATACATTTGCCTTCTTGGCATCAACTCTTGGGGAAGCTCATGTCAAGCAGTTTGCACAAGAAAGCTCATGGGTAGACTCTCTGTGGTGGCAGGAAATTTGGAATCAGCCTAGCTGTCTAACAATAGGGTAATCAAGAAGAGGCTAGCACCTGCCTATTAGGAAAGCCTTTGAAGTTGTTTGGGGGCAGATCTGATATGGTATACCATAGACAACACTCCAGGTTACACAATCAAATAAAATACATCAGTGTGGCGAGCAACTCATTCGCCACTTTTGTGAATGAACATCCTTGCCATGGAAACTCCCACAGCAGGCGTGCACGGTGCAGGTGCTATCTGCATCTAAGGAGAATGGAAGGTTTGCAACAGTGAAGCCTCATATTGGTCATGCGGGTGAAATCTGAGGAGAGAGAGGGTAATGGGGTTGGGCTGGTCATGAAGGAACAAGGCTGGTCTAATCTGTCATGCTCTCACAGAGTGGATGCAGCCATTCTGCAACTAATACTTAACTTTAAAAACAGTGCAGTCATGAACACTGACAGCCTAGAACCCAACCAGACAAATATGGCTACTTATCCTGATGACGTTTTGAGCATCATGATGATGCTCAGGGTGACGTACCCAACCAGAACTGTTACCTGAAGTGACCTAAATGGCAGGAGAGCTGTAGTTTCAGTGGAATAGTATATATATATATATCCAGAAGCTTAAATAAAACACTGAGTTTATTGAGCTCACCCTGGATCCCAGATTTTTTTTTTAAAGCTTACACGTTCCTCCCACCGTCAAAGCTAGAACATTGATTTATTCTCCTACAATTAATCAGAGTCAGACTTTTAACCATTAAGTGTGAGCGGTCAGGTTAATAATGCACTCCTAGAGCTTAGGTGAAGTTTTGATGAACTTCACCCATGCTGCTGTTAGCTATGTGTTGCAAGGTGTGTCTACTACATATCTTGTTTCTTTGCCTTTGAAATACTGTAGAGAAAATATGGGGTCCAAGACAGGTATTGAACATTCTTGGCAGAAGCAGATCTCTACTTGCGCCCCAGACGTTGGGAGATAGTGTTAATTATGCACGCTAAGCATGTTGTGAATGAAGTGGGAGTTTCTTACCCAAGTGGCTCTATATAGTCACCCTCAGCCCACTGAGTTGGTAGCTCCCTAACCTCGGAAGAGAGGGCCACCCAAGACTCTCTGCATAACTTACTGACAGATTTCAAGCCATGTGAGCTTCTAGGAGCATGTGAGCTCCTTTTGGCTGAAGGCAGAGAAGGAACCTTGCCCTCATCAATTCTTCACCAACATCTCAGGTTAAGTACACTTGACACAGTAGATCTCCCTTGGCTAGTGTCTGCTGAATGCCTAATTGATTGAAACTGTTCACCGATCTTCATTTAATTGAAGTCATGGCTGAAGGAAGAAATGAAAGTAGAGAACCGAAGTCACCATGGCCCTGGGATTCACACTCGAGTTTGGATGATCAGGGGAGGTGGAAAAGACTCCGGGTGAAGCGCCTCAGTGTGCACGGGGATGCTCATGCTGGACATCTTTGTTCTCAAAGAGTTGATCAGAGGAGAGACCCAGGTTTACCCTGAGATAACCCAACAGGTACACAGAAAATGCCTACACTTAAATCGATTGTTGGGAAATAAGAAAGACTAGCTTAAAGCCTTGCCTTTGTCTTTACCCAGGTGTAGAGACATAGCTCACTTTTCTCCTTAGGAAATTCCACTTCTGTTCTACTCCACGCAGCACGAAAGGACAGAGCTGCTGAGGTTTTAGTGTGAGATGTCACCTACAGGCTCGTGTCTTCACGCGCTCGATCCCCAGCTGGTGGCACTATTTTGGGAGGTTGTACAAACTTTGGGAGGTGGAGTCTTGTTGGAGGAAGCAGATCACTGGTGATGGCCCTTGATATTTTATAGCTTGAACTTGCTTCCCGCCCACTTTCTGCTTTGGATCCACCTAAATTTGAGGAGTCCCAGCCTCATGATCCCACCACCATAGAGCCATGTGTTGTCATATCTTCTCCACTATCATGGAGTGTAGTCCCTAAAACTGAGAGCCAAAGTACCCCCTCCACCCACCCACACACACTCTTTCAGTTGCTTCTTGTCAGATATTTGGTCAGAGCAATGAGAAAAGTGACTAATATTATTACCTTGAACATATACACACATACACACACATACACACACACACAAACACACACATACACTTTTATGTGCTAAGCCCTATGGGTATATATTTGAGCCCTGTAATGATTCAACTCATCTTACAAATCTTTACAGTTCATCTTCCACCCATGTGCAATGTGTTAAGCCACACACTTGCATACCCTGGGTTTTGTTTTAATTCAACTGACCAGAGCTGTGGTCCTGTCTATAGAGGAGAGTACCTGGCCTCTTGCCCAACTTGCCTTGAGAGTCATTCATTAAAGTATGTACCAGTCACCAGCCAGACTCAGCTCTTGGTTTGATGTTCCTTCAAGAACTGAACCCAGTGGCCATAGACAACCCCAAGGTCAACAGCTGCATCTGTGTGGATGTCCCCACTGTCCGTGGAGATACCTTAGCCTCAGCTCTGTTCCAGTTCATGTGTCCGGGACTCCAGGAAGAACCTGTCCCACACCAGCCTGACAGCCTCCTGCCATGCTTGTCTTGTGCGGCATGTGTTTCTGGATGGCAGGAAAAGGCTAATTACACGATAGACCCGTATTGGGTTCTTCACACAATCCCTCTCTGTCCCCACCCCCACCCCCCCGTCACGATATTCAGAGTGTCAAAATAAGTGATAATCACCCTGTCACTCCCAGGGCCAGACAACCCAGCAGTAGCCCTCTGGAGAAAAATGAAAGAATTGCAGGTTGGTGGCTGAGAGCCTCAAGTTAGCCAGCCATTTTCTGTCATAGAAGAATACATCTGCCAACCTGACAGGCTGAGAACAATGGTTTCTGTCCTGTTTCGGGCAGAGAACCCCTTCCTCTCCAGTGTAGATCTCTGATGGAGGAGGTCCAAGGTCTGCTTTCTGGTGTCTTGACCATGGAATCAACACACCTGAACTTGGCTTCCTGCGACTGTGAGTCTATGAGCCCTTGCCAACAATGGACTTCTTCTAGCTGGCCTTGGGGTGGGGGCAGGGCTCTAAAAGATGTCTCAGTGTGCACCACGTGTGACATTCCTTTATCTTTTGATTTTTTCTTTTCATATTTTGTTTACTATTTGACAATCTCACACATATATACCTTGACCTTATCTATGCCCAGGCTCCCCTCACCATCTCTGGATACCTCTGAGCACCTGTATCCCCATCATACTCTCTCCCTTTCCCTTTCATGTTGAGTCCAATGGTGTTGCCCGTTGGCTCCTGGCTGATATTGTTGTATTGATCTTGCCCTGGTCATTGTAACTATAGTGAGTTCATAAATGTCGCAGCCATGTCATATCCCTGTGCTCCTAGCATCTCTGGCTTCTCACTTCCTTCCCTACCCCTTCCATGGTGGTCCCAGAGCCTTGGGGGAGGGAGGGAGGGAGGTAGAGACACCCCAGTTAGGGCTAAGCACCCAACACTTACTTATTATCAGCATGCCCCACCACATATACTGGAATAATATATATATATATTCCAAAACGTCGTCCTTTGTTTGGTCACCAAGCATCAGACTCCTTTTTAGAAAATCATTATTCTTACAGATGAATTATATGCCATAGGCGTTTATGTCTGTGCACTGTACTTCCAGCAGTGATGCAAGGGCAGCTTTAGGCTGTGCAATGCTAAGGCATATGAACAGAGCCAGGAGATGTTGCCAAGCAAAGTTCTTGTGTGTCACAACACAGCAGCAGGCACACCCACAGACACACAGACACAGAGACACACACAAAAACTTCATGGGATTTCTCCCACTTTCTCCATTCTATCACAAAATGTTGGTTCCATAGACACACTGTCCTCTATCCACATTGTAGCCTTTTGGAAGTGTACGGAACATTGTAATATCAAATATCTTTAACCCTCTTCTTCATTCTTCCTACATATATGGCAAGTCCAAGAAAGATGCAAGTTTTAATGGTATGTGTGTGTGTATGTTTGCGTGTGTGTACTCTTATAGATGTCCAAAGATAACTATGGGTACCATTCCTTAGGCACTAACCACTCTTTTGTGGAGACAGATCAAGGGCCAGAGGAGATGGATATGAAAAGCTGTTTCTCCCATCCTCCATCCCATCCCCTCCTTTTTCCTGTCCTTTGAAATCTTCCCTCTGCACGTCACTCTGAGACAGAGAGCTGACTTTCTTCTCCCCATACACATGCCAGGAAAGCATTGGGGGTAATGAGCAAACACCCCTGAACACCCTAGGACAGAGAGTTGACCTACTTTTCCCAACCCACTTGCCAGGAGAGCATTGGAGTAACGAGCAAACACCCCTGCAATCCAGATAGAGGGAGTGGCTTGGGTGGACACATCATCACAGGGACATAAAGCATACCTGAGATGGATGCAGGTCAGCTGGAAATAGGACACCATGACATCCCCCTAAGATGTTATCACTGGCTTTGGACCCTAAGATTACCCTATGCCAGCAGTGTGGTGCAGGCAGCTGCAGACCTTACAGGGTGTATGAGCTCAGGGGACCCATATGTCCCTGCCTCCCTAGCCCTGGGATCGTAAGTATGTGCCTCTCTCCCATACCTTGCATTTTAAAAACATGGCTGTTGGGGCTCGAACTCAGGTCCTCATGCTTGCAAAGCAAGCATTTAACCAGCTGAGCTATCCCCGGATAGTGCTGGTATTATGATTTTTGATGACCATACTTTAGAGCTCAATTTGGAGGGTCACATTGCACAGGGAAGTGTTGACAGGGTACACCTTGTGGGATCAGACCACCTCGAGTCTAGCTCATGCTTTCTCTGTGACTAGACCTGTGAGGAATGCACACACATAGCTCTCCTTCCTGTGACCTCAGCATCCACGAAAACATAGGAACTGACATATAAATGATGATACAAAAGACAACCACTCTGCCTGCTGGGCACCCAGAGGCTGCCCATGCTCCACACTCCCTGCGTTCCTGGAAAGCCATCCATGTAAGCTTAAATGACATCTTAGGGATGTAAATGGTGTCCAGCTTCCAGTTCACCTGCATCTATCTCAGGTCTGCTTTGATGATGTACACATTCCAAGCCACTCCCCCTAACTGGATTTCAGGGGTGTTTGCTCATTACCCCCAATGCTTTCCTGGCATGTGTGTGGGTTCGAAGGAAGTCAGCTCTCTGTCTCAGAGTGACGTGCCGAGGGAAGATTTCAAAGGGCAGGAAAAAGAGGAGGGGATGGGATGGAGGATGGGAGAAACAGCTTTTCATATCCATCTCCTCTGGCCCTTGATCATTACCCAGGGACTGTCATTCACCAACACAGACACCTCCCACAGTTTTCGGGTGGTGCTAGGCAGAGAGAGTTTGGAATGAGGTAAGTTTTGGGGATGAGCTCTCAATGACTTTGGCTCCTCTTTTGACAGCACTACTGTCCCAGGGACCTCAGTGTGTAGCCCTCTGTGTCCAGGCACCAGGTCGGGGGTGATAACATCTTAGGGGGATGTCATGGTGTCCTATTCCCAGCTGACCTGCATCCATCTCAGGTATGCTTTATGTCCCTGTGATGATGTGTCCACCCAAGCCACTCCCTCTATCTGGATTGCAGGGGTGTTTGCTCGTTACTCCAATGCTCTCCTGGCAAGTGGGTTGGGAGAAGTAGGTCAACTCTCTGTCCTAGGGAGACAAGCAGAGGGAAGATTCCAAAGCTGCAGGACCCTCCTAAGACAGCTCACAAGATTACAGTCCCCTCACTCCATCAGGAGTATTGGGGACAGAAGCCACCTAAGGGCTCAGGTGTTTTCCACAGTGGTACCCACTGTGCTACTGACACACAGTCTGTGGGAAGCCAGACTTCCGACTCTTCGGGCACAGATGGGAGTCGGCAGTTTAAAAGAAGTTGTTACAATGTTGCTGTGCTGGACATTTGCTGGAAATGTTAAAAGTAAAGGTAATTAAGTGGAACCAGAAGGGCCAAAGGAGGAAAGCGGGCAGGCTCAGTAGACACTGCTTGAATTTTATTACTTTTTACTTTTTGACCTTGAGTGACGTCATAGTGATTCCCCTTCAGCTGCAAAGAGCATGCTTTTGGTTCTGTTAGCAGATAAACACTTTGGCTGTTAAGAGGCCTATTTTGCTGGTGTATGCAATGGTGTCAGCGTTTGGAGGCTGATTATGGGATGGATCCCCGGGTATGGCAGTCTCTAGATGGTCCATCCTTTCGTCTCAGCTCCAAACTTTGTCTCTGTAACTCTTTCCATGGGTGTTTTGTTCCCACTGATATAGCTGTCTCTTGTGAGGCTATGCCGGGGCCTGGCAAACACAGAAGTGGATGCTCACAGTCAGCTTTTGGATGGAACACAGGGCCCCCAATGGAGGAGCTAGAGAAAGTACCCAAGGAGCTAAAGGGGTCTGCAACCCTACAGGTGGAACAACAATATGAACTAACCAGTACCCTCAGAGCTCGTGTCTCTAGCTGCATATGTATCAGAAGATTGCCTAGTTGGCCATCATTGGGAAGAGAGATCCCTTGGTCTTGCAAACTTTATATGCCTCAGTACGGGGGAATGCCAGGGCCAAGAAGTGGGAGTGGGGGGAGGGGAGTGGGGGGAGGGGAGTGGGGGAGGGAGGGTCTGGGGGACTTTGGGATAGCATTTGAAATATAAATGAAGAAAATACCTAATTAAAAAAAAAGAGGCCTATTTTGTCTAAGTTACTGGTTCATTTGAGTTTTCTGTTTCCTGCAGTCTCCCTTCCTCCCCTCTGTAGTGTATGCATACCCATTGATGTGCATGCCCATATGTGCATGTGGAGGCCAGAGGAGGACCTCTGATATCCTGCCCGGCCACTGTTTGCTTTAGTCAATTAGGACCGGGATTCTCATTGAATCTGGAGCTAGGCTAACCGCCATTCAGTACCCAGCAGTCCTCCCGTTTCTGTCCCATCAGTGCTGGGGTTATAGGTATTCATGACTCTAGCTTTTTATGTTGGTGCTGGAGATTAGAACTCAGAACCTCGTGCTTTCAAAGGGAGGTAGGTCCCTTCTCCACTGAGATGTCTTGTCAGGTCCTGTGTATGTGTGTGTGTGTGTGTGTGTGTGTGTGTGTGTGTGTGTGTAGATGCATATGTACCTGTGTGGGCACGCATGCAGAGTCCAGAAGTGCCATGTGACTTCCTCCATCACTCTCACTGAGCCTGGAGCTTGCTGACTTGACTAGATTAGCTGGCCAGTGAACCCAGCGGTCCTCCTGCATCTACTCTCCTCTCAGTATCAAGGTTGCAGGCACATGTCATCATGCCCAGCCTTTTACATGGAGGCTGGGAGAATCTCAACTCAGTTTGCATTACAACCTTATTAATTAATGAATTAATTAATTAATGCCTGTATGGCAATTACTTTACCAAGTCATTCCTCATCCTTACCTTTTTCTGTATACTTAATATTAACCAAGAAAGTAGGATTCTGTTGCTTTCCAGTAACCATGGCAATCACTAATTCAGGGGGAAAAAATCCAAACTGTAATATGCAGTTAGTTTCTTAGGGATGATCAAGTATTCAAAGCAGATCCACTTATTTGAAATGCTTGGTACCAGGGATCAGGAAGCCCTGTGTTAGTGGTTAGGAAACGGCAGCTCCATTAGTGGCTTCAGCTGTTCACTGAAGTTCAGCCGGATTCATGTGTAGTTCCTTCTCACAATGACTGTGGGGTGAGCCATGGGACGTTCTTTGACCAGAAGAACAGAAGCTTTGGAGTTCTACACACAGAACTTAGCTTCCTAGAACCCAGCCTCTTCTGTAAAAGCTGGGCTGCCCTTGACTGTCCCTGGCTGACCCTCCACTGACACTGAAGGTTGAAAGCATCTTTTACGGGACAGCCTCCAGCTAAGATCAGCCTAGGGACAGCAATCTCCGGTGAGCCCAGCTGAGCCCTTCCCAACTTGTAAATCATGAACAAATACATGGCTTCTATTTTATAAGGCATGGAATTCTAGTGTGGCAATAGACAACTGGTAAAGGCATATAAATTAATGACTCAGTACACACAAGTTAGAAAAATGATACATAATTCAACAGAGACTTTAGTTTCAATGTGGGACTTTCCCATTTTAAATAGGTAACTCAGCAGGTTTAAGAGTTAGACTAAAAATACAAAGAAACAGGTGCAGGAAAGAGAAACAAAACCTGCGGAGAACAAACTGCAACATAGTTGCCAAATGTCAGCGCCTCACAGATGGGTTTTGGGAGCCACCAATAAAGCCATCATCAAAGCTAAGCCAAGCAAAGGTGTGTGCTGGCAGCGGTTGCTTTGTTGCTAGGTAGAGTTGGACTTTCATTTCCAGCACACAGAATTAAAGTCCTGCAAAGTCTACCCTCTGGTTGCAGGTCTGTGTTGAATAGGTGCTACCAACCAGGATGCCAACTCTGGCCTTCAAAGTGAGCGTGCCTTCAATTTCGAGGTGGTTGCTAACTCCGTTTAATTGTAGCCCCTAAGTGTCTCCGGGGCGGCTGCGATTACCACTGACTTGATTTGAAATGCAATAGACTTCGCCTCTCCAATTTTCTCTCCTTCCCTGGAGCTAGTTGGGTTTTTTTAAAGTACAAATTGGCAGTCAAATATGTAATAAGTTATGACACATTTGCAATGGCTGTCTCCCATCTGCTTCCAAAGCTTGTTGGGTTTTGATGTGAGTAAAGGAGTGATGGGGATGGACTCACCTTAAGATTGTTTTAGTCTCTCAGCAGTCTGCGTCTTGTTTGTCTGGGGAGCCACTTTTTAATTAAGCCAGGCAGGCTAGGCTTTAGGAAAAAATAATTGTTTCTGAGATCCTAAGTAACTAACAAGCCAAACCGAGATCCCGCCTGTCAGCAGTCACTATGTTGCTGTATGCCTGGGAGTGTGTGTGCGTGTGTGTACGTGTGCACGTGCACAAGTGTATGTATGTGTGTGCATGTGTATGTATGTGTGTGTATGTATGTGCATGAGTGTCTGTGTGTGTGCAAGTATGTGCCTGTGTCTCTGTGTGTGTACGGATTAATGTATATGTATATGTGCATGCATACGTGCATGCATGTGCCTTTATGTGTATATGTGTGCACATGCAAGTTTGTGTATGTGTGTGTGCATGCATGAGGGTGTATGTGTGTGAATGCATGAGTGTATAAGTGTGTATGTAGGTGCATGTGTGTATGTGTTGTATGTTTGCATTTATGTATTTGTCCGTGTATGTGTATGTGAATGTATGCATGTGTGTGTGCTTGTGTGTATATGTGCACATATGTGTGAAAGTATGAGTGTATGTGTGTGTGTGCTGCCTATGCATGCTTACACAGAAGAAGGAGGATGGTTCCTTAAGACCCATCCATCTTCTTATTTTGTGGAGGGTGCAGGGACTCCCACTGACCTGGGCTCACCCATTCAGGTAGGCTGATTTCCCAGCAAGTCCCAGGAATCCTTCTGACTCTGTCTTCTAGCGCTAGGTTTAAAGCATACTGTTTAAAACCTCAGCTTTGGGGACCAAACCCAGGTCTCATGCTTGTGAGGCAGACACTTTACCAACTCTGTTGTGGCCCCAGCTCCTTTATCTTTTAGGTGATATTTTTCTTAAACCAATTAAAATGGGTCTTACATATTTATTAATTATATACATAATTATACATATCACTAAATATTATATATCACACATATATTCTGTATAAACATATAATTATATATATTAAAATAGTTCTATATATTTTTCAAATTATCCATTTTTTGATGAAGGATAGAGGGGTGCTCTCTGCTGAATTATCTGGTCATGCCTAAAACATCCTAAAGAAGCAAGTATAAGTGGAGACATGGTCCTTATTGTCCACCCTAATAAAGAGAAATGTGAATGTTGGCACAGAATGAAGCAGCTGAAATTCCTAAGTGTGAACATGCAGTTCCACAATACTACAAAACTAACTAAAAAGATGTTCTGTGTGCGTCAGTCCTTTAACAGATTTAACGGGTTTTACAAAGTGAGTCCAATCTTCCTTGGGTCAGTGTAGTTTCACCACTGGGCGGGGGGGCATTGGGCAATGTCTGCAGATGATTTTGGTTGTCACAGAATGAACGAGACATTGACATCTAGTCAGCAGAGGTGTCATTGTCACGGGAGCATAAGAGCTCTCAAGACCAGAAAAAACGAGGCTCTGTGCTTGGCGGGACATTAGTAAACCGAATGGGAGTGGGAGCCAAGAGGAAGTAAGAGAAGGGTGGGATGGCTTTAAATCATCTCTTGCCTAGCTTTAAGATACTTCTTGAACATTTATTTTTACTTATATGGGTGTGTGTCTGTCTGTCTGTCTGTCTGTCTGTCTGTCTGTGTAAGCATATGCTACATGTATAGGGGTGACCACCTAGGCAGAAGCACCTGCCAGACCCTCTGAAGCTGGAGTTACAGGTAGTTTTGAGGCACTCAACAAGGGTGCTGGGAGCCAAGCCCAGGTCTTCTGCATGAGAGTGTTCTTCACCTCTGAGTCATCTATCTGTCCATCTTTTAAATCCTGACTATTTAAAAATTACATTTATCTACTTGTGTGCATGTGTGTGTGTGTGTGTGTGTATGGTCTGTGTGGATGGGCACACATACTGTCTGTGTTGTATGCTCACTCTAGTTTGAGCATGGAGGTCAGAGGTCAACACTGTAGTTTCCTCCCACCTTCATGTGGGTTCCAGGGATTGAACGCAGGCATCAGGCTTGCCCGGCAAGCACCTTACCCTCTGAGTCATCTCTCCAGCGTCTATTACATCTTAAGGTAGCAATGGAGGTTGGGTCAGGATGGTAAGTTGTTAGTTCTTGTCTTTCATTGACTTATTGTGAGAGATACCCTGAGAGCCCCTTATCCCTTTTAACTAAGAGATCACCATGGTTGCTCTTTAAAATTAACCTCACAAGGCTCAGACTCACCCAGCCAACCCAGACCACCAAGGCTTAGCACAGAGGCATGAGTTCTTGCACCAGTTCAGCCCACTGTAGGGGCGCCCTGATCAAGAACAGGCTGGGGAAGCTTGCACACAAGGTGGGGCTGGGATGGTTACCATAGTGACAAGATCCCAAGGGGCTAGGATGCTACAGTTCAACCCACCTCAGACTCTGGTTCAGTGGGAAGAGATGCAGGCACACTGCTGGGACAGGAGAAATGCTGCTGATTTTTGCAAATGGTTTCTTGGGCTGGGTAAATAAACACATACTGGCTAGCTGCTGCAAGCTCCCTAAGCTCTCGCTTTATGGCTTGGGAGTCAGCTGTGATTGATGCAAGCTATGAAAGAATTTATAAAATAACAGTGAATTAGAAGAAGGCACATTTTGAGCCTAGGGAAATGGATCTTTTTATGAAGAATAAAACTTGATGAAGTAGCTTCATCAGGACCACACAAATCTGGAATTAAACATGCTGAGACCGAAAGCTGAGGGAGTTGTGTTCTGGGCCCTCTGGGCTCAGAGCCTGCAACAGGGCAGCATCTTCTCCTTGGCCCTCTAGGTCACATGGAGTCATTTCCACTCACCATGATTCCTTTCTCTGCACTGCGAATGTCACTTTGTCCAAGCCATCAAGACACCATTCAGTGACATAGCACTTAATGCTCATTTGATGAATATAGCTGACTTACTTTTGTTCTCCACTGAATGGAGCGGGGTCAGGCACACAGTAGGTGCTCAATAAATGCCCAGTTAAGGGCAGAAGGTGAGCTCATGTCAGTTTGTGGTATTCATGGATCTCATTTCATTTGGGATCTTAAATAACCTTCCCCATCTTCATGTGCACATCTCCCAGACCTCTGTTAGCCCAGATAAATGTTCATCTCTTGGAAAAATACAGCAGGGGACAGACTGGTGGGGGCTGCTCTCCACTGCAGAGGGCTGACAGGCACCTGACACAAGTTGATGATGTTTCCTGTCTTTGAAACCACAAGCCCCTGTACCTGAGGCTTGTCCCAGCTTAGTCTAATGTACCCTGTAGCTGCTTCTCTCCTCAAGCTTCATGTATAGTCTCCTGTTAGGCTTGACAGCCAGAGAGGGCTCAACGGCTCCCCCATCCATCCTCTGTGAAAGTAGAGGCTGGTTTCTTGTCACGAGCAACCACAGGTCACTATCGAATGCCAATAGCCAACAGCCAACAGCTTCCTTGCACACCAGCCATGAGCAGTGGGATCCAGGATAGATCCTCAGGCTGAGTCCTGGGTGATGGTTTCTTGCTCTGCCACATGGTAGTTGAATGGTCTTGGAGAACCCCGAGCCTGACAGTTTCTTTTTTTAAAATGATAATTGGATAATATCTATCATAGTGTGAATTAAGTTAGTCCATGCCTGCATTAATCATATTCAGCCAAGATTGCTAGTCTCAGGAAATATCATTGCCATCAAAAGGCGGGAAAGGTGGAGCTGAAGGGATGTCTCAGTGGCTAAGAACACTTTCTGCTCTCCCAGAGAACCTGCACTCAGTTTCAGCACGCATCCTGGGCAGCTTATAACTGCCTGTAACTTCATCTCTAGGAGATCGGGACCCATGCCTCCTCCTTTTTTTGGTTCCTGCAGGTGTTCTCCCTTCCAATGCACACAGATTAAAAATGACAAATGCGGGAGGGATCCAGGTCAACAGGCTCAGTGTTTGGTCAAGATGAAGAAAACAGGTCTTGGGTGAAGCAAGGAGCATGAAAAGTGATTTTTGACGTAAGAGATAACTTTAGGCTGCACACAGAGAGATGGACATTGGTTAGTATCACCGCTGTATTGCCTGCGCAATGCAGTCTCTACATTCTAAGCATCTCCAGCATTTCAAATGGATGATGGGGCAGGGATCCACCCTGCCTCGCTCTGTAGAGCAAACATTCTGATTGGCTCAGCTCTGCTCACGACAGACGCTTGCTGTGAGGCTGCCCTGTGCTGGACTGTATACACAGAAGAACAATGAGGCTATCATGGACTCTCAACTTGCTCACATTCTACAAGGAGAGATGATGATGCTTAAACACAGAATCAGAGTGAGTGTGATCCCCGCGCTCAACCGACAAGGCCCACACCAACCATCTTCAAGGTGTCGTTGAAGGCATCGGTGTGGCAGGGTGACATATTCCTGTGGCACTTTCTGAATGTATTTGACTATTCCCAGCCGAGATCCAGAGTAGGGCGGGTGTCAGCTACTTCTCACATTAGGGATTTGAAAGGCCTGCTCACTCTTAGAATAACTCATTACCACTTAGACCTAAGCTGTAGAAACCTTTGTATTTCTAACAGAAGGACTTTCCCATTTGCTGAGGTGCAAAGAGACAGCGAGACCTGACAACCAGCCTCATTGGCTCCCTCTAAACTCCCCCTCCTTGCTAGGAGACAGGCACACACTAAAGATGTTTAAGAGCTGGGGACTTTGAGCTTCCATTTACAAGTCAGATTGAAAGAACACAGTGGCTTTGAAAAGCCCTGGCCCACTCAGCAGTCAACTGCTACACTCTTTGCTCTGGAATGTTCTGTTGAGTTCTATAGGGCAAGACCCAGGGTGGTTTGAAAAGGCTCAATTCAGCAGAAAAGTGCAGCTGTAGTGTGCCATGCATGTGAGTTCACGAGTCTCACACAACCCAATGGCTGGCACAAACTGAGGCGGGCAGAGCTTCTCCTCTGTGGCTTCTCCTCTGTGGTCGAGGGAGGCAAGAGACAGCCAGCCTTGAGAGATAGACACCTACACTGGATGACAAGGCGCAGGCAGTTAGTTAAGCTGAGGCTGGGGAGAGGGAGAGGTGGAGGTGGAGGGTAGCATGTGTGAAAGACTCAATCTAAACCCAGGGAGTGGCTAGTGAGGACCTGCTGTACTGTGTGTGCCCAGAGTCACCAGGTCTCTGGTCTCCCACGGCTGGCTTTCCAAGGAGGCTAATGGCTGAGTCTATCTCCTGGAGCTGCCCAAACAAAGCACCACAAAGTGGGCAGAGGGCTGGGGATTCAGAACCATGGCAATGTATTCCATTCTGCTTCTGGGGTTCAAATCCAGCCTTAAGGGGTTGGCAGGGCTGGGATCTTGCAGAAGGTTCTAGAACATGGCCTTCAGCCTGGCATGGCTGTGTCTTCTCTTGTCTGTGCTATCTCCTGGTCTCTGCCTTTCTGTGAGTCTGTGTTCTCTCCCTTCACCCCCTTTCTCAAGACCCTTGAGACCGTCTTTGGGGTGCACCTACAGAATCCAAGGCATTGTTTTCATCTTAAGACCATTAGCTTAGCCACTCCTGAGAAGGCTCTTCTTCTAAAGGTTGCATTTACACAGTGTAGGATTGGAACGTGCTTTTTTGCTGATAACACTCGGCCCAGCACCCTGACTTCCCAATACAAGAGCCCGGGTGGAGACACACAGCTGAGCCTGGTGGGATCAAAACTGGGGCATCCAAGGTTTCTAAGTCCATGCAGGGACTGTGCCTTTTATAGCCAAGAGTTCTGGGGGCTGGTGTGACAGACCTAGAATCCCAACTGAGGTAGGGGGATAGAAGGTCCAAGCCCTGCTTAGATTACAAAGAGATTTATGGTCAACTTAAACAATATAGTGAGATCTGTTTGTAAAAAAGTAAAATATAAAAGGAGGGTTGAGACCACAGCTCAGTGGCAGGGTGTTCACTCAGCAGCATGAGAGCCCTGTGTTCAAGCCCTAGAACCAGCAGAAATAAGGAGGGCTTGGGATCCTTGCAGGCAGCAGGGACTGGTGGTCCCCAAAACAAGGAACATGGATGGTTGTTGCCCAGAAATGTGCCAGTGGCTCCTTTCCTAAAAATGGGCACAGGGAAGGATGGCCCCGGAGGCCATCGTCCTGCCCTGGGGATTGGCTCAAGGTGTGCTCATGTTCCAGGTTCAATTCTTACCCCCATGTGATGGCCAGCTCCTGGATCTCATGGGCTCTGCTCACACTGCCTAAGCTAGGCTGTCTTTTCAGAAGCAGAGGGGTTTAGGAAGGTGAATGGGTGGCCTTGGCTTCCATGTAAGCTCTAGCAGGGGCTCACTGGATTGAGAGCAAAACAAAGACAGTCATCACAGAGCATGGGTCCTTTAGATTTCTATAAATTCATGGCCAAGGTGTGTGTGTGTGTGTGTGTGTGTGTGTGTGTGTGTGTCTGTCTGTCTCTCTCATCTCTAATGAAAGAAAATATGTAAGGTAGATTTGTTTCTCCTTTGAACCACAAAACATTTGAGCACAGAGAGGCTTAAGGGTTAACCCAGAGCAGGCGGTGTCAGGGATTTCTGTGAACACCAGTTCTCACCAGTTCTTCCTGGTGACAGCTTTTGCTCCTGGTGACAGGGCTGGGCTAGAATCTCAGATCAGTTTTGTGCCTGTTAGCTTCTATGAAAGTAGAGGGACCAGACTCTGCCAGGAGGTGAGCAGGTTTGGGGGTGGGGGCTGTCTAGAAGGAGAGGAACGTGGCCTCCTAGCCTGAAGTTGTGTCTTCTTTTCAGACTTAAAAGGAAGAACACAGAGACAGAAACTGGTGTGAGATGATCTGAAGGCCCCCTGGGAGTCTGCGCTGCCTCCCGTTCTTCACTCTTCCAGAGGCTTCACGCTTTAACTGGGAACAACACCACGCACTCCAGCTGGGACCCAGAGACTGGGGTTCAGCCTGATGGAAGACTTGCTCTGTGAAAGCTGAGCTCTCATGCTGAGCGTGTGTGCAGGAGAATGTCAGAAGGGACCTTGCCTTGCAGGGAAGGGCTGGGCAGATCGTCTCTGTGATGGCTCATGTGACAACATTGGTGACTCAGTCAGGAGCAGAAAACCCGCAGAGGTGATGTCACCAATGTCACCAATGTCACACTCATGGTGCCCAACGGACATGGAGATGGGAGAGAGGAGAGCATATGAGCCATTTTGCAGCTGACAGCCCTGTGATAGCTAGTTCACTGCTGGTTGGAACAATGCAAAGAAGAAGCCAAGAGGTCACCGTCCTGGTTTTGTTTCTGTGGCTGTGGTAAAATACCCCAACAAAAAACAACTTACAGGAGAAAGAGGCTATTTCTGCTATAGTCAAGAGCAGAGAGAAATAGACAAAGGCATGCTTGCTATGCTCGGTCCAATTTCTCCACTCTCATACCATTCAGGGCTTCTTACCTAGGGAATGGTGCCACCCACAGTGGGTGGGATTCTCCCACATCAGTTAATAATGTAACTAATACAATTCCCTGTGGACATGCCCACAGGCCAATCCAATGTAGACTATCTCTCATTGAGACATTCTTTCCAGGTGATTGATTCTAGGTCATACCAAGTTAACAACGATAGCGATAGCCAGCCCTTAAGGTCCCTTTGTTTCCTCACCTTGCCCTTTACACCACAAATAAATCAATCCATACCCATGGGTAACTGCTTTCTATTTTATTCTTAGAAATGGCAGATCCACATTGGGGGCCAAAGGATGCTTCTAGGGTGGCCATCAGTCAACATGTATTTTCTCTACCCCCTGGTTGCTCTTATCTTGTTTAAGCCCATAGTGGGGAAAGACCCAGTGAATCAGTGAGAGTCAGAGTCTCACTGTCTATGGGGACAGAGGGCTGCCACAGAGCTACTGTAATTGTTCTGCTCATGGTTTCTGAAGCCTCCTGACCTAGGCAATGTTCATATCTGATTCTGCCTCTATGGTTGTCCACTTCTGTCACCTCTGCTGTCTTACTTAGGGTTTTACTGCTGTGAACAGACACCATGACCAAGGCAACTCTTATAAAGAACAACATTTAACTGGGGCTGGCTTACAGGTTCAGAGGTTCAGTCTGTTATCATCAAGGTGGGAGCATGTCTGTGTCCAAGCAGGAATGATGCAGGCGGAGTTGAGAGTTCTACATCTTCACCTGAAGGCTGCTAATAGAAGATGGGCTTCTAGGCAGCTAGGATAAGGGTCTTAAAAGCCCACACCCACAATGACACACCTACTCCAACAAGGCCACGCCTCCTAATCATGCCACTCCCTGAGCTAAGCATATTCAAACCATCACATCTATGTTGGGAGTTTTTCTGGCCATTCGTTTTGGCACACTGGTGCCAACAACTTGTTTTTTTTCTTTCAGCCAGGCTCTAAATGTGTGCCTTCTCATCCCTGCTTTTATTCCTATGTGCCACCTAAACATCATAAATTCTACTGTTGAACCTACTGAAGAATGACTGGCCCAATCCCTTCACCCAGTCTAGTAAACACAAGCGAGGTATAAGAAAACTACAGCCCGCCCTTGTCCCTACCTAACCCAGCTTAAAGAATCCTTTCTGCCCATGTCTCCTCAGCTCCTTCTTCAAGCTGCCCCTACCATGCCCCCAGGAAAATGATTTGTCTGCAAGGTCTGCTATGGTGCTTCAGACTTCCACTTCTCTGTTTTAAACACATTAGCAATTCTCACCCCGTATACACAAACTCATCCCATTGGTATTTCCTGGAAACTGCTTTTCATGTAACAGTATGTTCTAGGGAAGCCACTGTGCTGCGGGGCAGGTCTTGGGGCATGGCACTGTCCTTTGCTTAGCTATGCTTTGGTGGATGAGCACAGATTGCTTGCTCCTGTTTTTGCCCCCGTTAGTGAAGCCCAGGTACACAGGTGGAAGTTCCCAGTTCTCCTTAGTGTTTTCCCGGGATTGGGCCTCCACAGCTTTTGCTGTGACAGATAACAACAAACCCAGCTTCTAAGCTGTTCCAATTTATAATCCCAACAGTCATCACGGAGGGTCACTGTTTTTCTGTGTCATGGCCAATACATGACACATCTAGGTTTAATATTTAGCAGCCCGCTAGATGAAAACCATTATGTGCAATTGTATATAAGTGCCACTTGGATTTTGAGGGTTGGTGGGATGGAAGAGCTGTTTCTGCACTGATTGGCCATACATTGTTTATTTTGTCAAATGACAGCCCCTTTTAAACTGAATTAATTTGCCTTTCTTATTACGTACAGAGGTTCTTTTTATAACGGGATGGCTAGTTCTCTATCCATAAATGTGCTGGGACTATCAACTCTAAGAAAATGCCTTGAATTTCCATCTCTTAAAAAATACTATCTGTCCTGGATTCGTTTCCATCGCTGTGATTAAAACAGTCTGACCAAAAGCAAGTCAGGGGAGGAAGCAGATTGTAATTCCAGGTTACTGTCCATCAGTGAGGGAGATATCGAGGCAAGGTCTCGAGCAGTCAACCACATCCCCTCCACAACCTAGAGCAGAGAGAAAAGGAGGCAGCCAGGCTCTCTGCTGCCTCAGTGCCCAGCGGGGTCACCTCACTCTGGCACAGTTCAGGCCTCAACCCATGGAATGCTGGCACCCACAATTAGGGTGGGTGTTCCCACCAATTCACACAATCAAGACTCCCCCCACCAACACGCTGGCATTCTTGCAGGCTGACCCTTCCTAGACAAACCTCCTTTGAGGCTCTCTGCCCAGGTGATTCTAGGCTGGGGCAGATTGTCAGAAAAAAACAAAAACCAAAGGGCATGGTGTCTTCTTTATTTCATTGCTAAGACTTCTGGCTGAACTTGATTATATCAGTCTATCAGGTTACAATCTATACGCTACCGCCTGGCATCTGTTTCTCACCAGGTGACAAGTGACAACACTTGAAATGACAAAGCCCCTGGTCCATTTTCACACTTTAGTTAACTCTACATGTCTTTGTTCCATTCTGAGAAGCTTACTGGCATGTGTGTAATTTGATCTTCTGGAAACAAAAACAAGCCCCCCCTTCCCCCCTCTCTTCCTGTCTCCTTTCTTTCTGTATGTTTCTCTCTTCCATCTCTCTCCTCTCCCCTCTTTCTTCTCTCCCTCCCTGTCTCCTCTTTGTCGCTCGCTCTCCCTCTGTGTACAGGTGCATATGCCCTGCATGCCCTGTGTGTTCTGTGTGCCCTGTGTGTCCTGTGTGTCCTGTGTGCCCTGTGTGTCCTGTGTGCCCTGTGTGCCCTGTGTGTCCTGTGTGTCCTGTGTGCATACACACATCAATGGAGACCAGTGATAGGTGTTGGAATTCTTCCTCAATTGTTTCTCTGTCTTCCCTTTTGAAACAGAGTCATTCACTGAACCTGGAGCCCTCCATGTTGGCTAGATTGGCTGTCATACCCAGCTTTTCACAGGTCCTGGGGATCTGAACCCAGGTCCTTGTGTTTGCATCACCAGTGTTTTACCTATTGAGTCATATCCTCAGCCCTACAAAGGATGCTGATACAGATTTGACACGTGTCTGTCTGTCTATCTATCTATCTATCTATCTATCTATCTATCTATCTATCTATCTTTACATCAGACACGGCCCCCTTCCTGGTTCCCCCTCACAGAGATACTCCCCTCTCCCTCCCCTTTTCCTCTGAGAGCCTCCCCCCTCCCCTCCCCCCTCAGTTATCCCTCTGCCAGGGTAGGTGCATCCTCTCTCACTAAGGCCAGACAAAGGGATATGGACACCAACCCACCCAAAAAAACTTTCAACCCAAAATCTGTCCTGTCTAAAAGAAATGCAAGAACAAAGATGGAGCAGAGATCAAAGGAAGGGCAAACCGATAATCGGCTCAACTTGAAACCTATCCCATGGGCAAACACTGATCCCTGACATTATTAGTGATACTACTCTGTTCCACTGGCAAATAGGAGCCTAGCATAACTGTTCTCTGAGAGGCTCCAGCCAGCAGCTGACTGACACAGACTCAGAGACCCAGAGCCAAACATTGGGCAGATTTGACCTTTAGCATTTACCCCCCCTAACCATCACAAGTCCCTCAACCCCTTCCACTCTCTTGTTAGACTAAGCACAAGTCAGAAGAAACTCTTCCAGCCATTTCCTGGGGCTCTGGCCTAGCGCAGCAAGACCGACGCAGAACCTTTAATTACTTAGCTTACTTCAAGATGAATGCAAATCAAAAAAGTTCCCATTCTCACCTGTTTATGAGCCTACAGCAAAATTAATTAAAGCTAATGGGGGGAGAGTAAACAAACATGCTTGAAATAAAGAAAATAGAGACTGTGAGGTGCGAGCGAAGGCTCATGAAACATGAGAGAGTTGGTTATTTAAAAGTCCCATGTTTCTGCCTGATAATTTAATCACCCTTGCTGCAGCCTCTTTCCCGTCGGGATCCAGGCTAAGAAGAAAAGAAGGTGTACTGGAAGGGTCTCAGGTCCCTTATCAACAGCATGGCCACAAACCAACGCCAAAGCAACATCACCAGATGGCGTTCCAGTGGGCTTTCTGAGTTGCTAGCTTCATTACGATGTATTATTATTTCTCTGCCTTTCTACAAACTTGTAAAATGTGCACTTTTCCCATAATTTTGCTTCATTTCCAAGAACCATAAGGGAAGGTGTACCACTTAGTATGTGAATTAGTCTGGCAGGGCTGGCAAGAGGGCGCAGCTAGGAGTGAGGATTGCTCCTCCAGAGGACCCCAAGTCCAGTTCCTGACTTTCAAGTACCACAGCCCATAACTGCCTCGAACTCCTGCCCACAGGGGATCTGGCGCCCTTTTCTGGTCTCCATGAGTACCTGTACTCACATGCCCATACTCACACATATGTATACATAGTAGTTAAAAATAAAAACAAATCTTTAAGTCAGACTGGCATAGAGGATGTGCTGTCAGACGAACAGGAAAGCCACATGGAAGATGGAGGCTCCTTTGTCCATGAGAAGATATTGGTTTGCATGAAAAACACTGCTGTTCCTAGACCCTAGCCAGAGGCAGTCCCTGGTGATGGCTCCTCCTCACTGCCCTGGTGCAGTAAAGCAGAAATTTCATCACACTTGGGCTGGGTCTGAGAAGGAAGCAGCAGATGCTGGGCCCGGGATCAGGTAATGAATGTCAGAAATAAACATTTCTTGCCATCAGGGAATTGAGTTAAGATGTCAGGAAGGAAAGACAGGACAGGATGAAGGTTTTTCTAGATGACTCAGGTATGTAAACAACCAGAAACCTAGGAATGAAATATGAATAACTGAGCCATAAGGCTACGACTGTAGTCCAACCAAAGCAAAGCCAACCAACAACCCAACCAACAAACAGCACCTCCCAGAGGCTGGGGAGATAACTTCGCTTAGGTAAGGTGCTTGCCCCACAGATAAGAGGATCTGAGGTCAGATCCCCAGCTGTGAGAATCCACGAGGAACATTTTGTGTCTGTCATACCAGGACATCTCAGGGTATAGGCTGTGACCACCCCCCTCCCCCCGAAGTTCAGGAACAATAGGTCTGTGTTTTGCGTATTGCCCTGACCAAGTCCAAACAAAGGGCATCTTAGAGGAGGATGCTTGATTCTGGCTCACAGGTTATGAACGGATGCTGTCCATTCCTGGTGGGAAGGCAATGGCTGGTGGCAGAGCAGGAGGCTGCTGGTCACATGGTGTCCACAGGGAATAAAGAAAGTCCTCACCCCCAGGGACTCACTTCCTCTGGTGTGGCTCCACCTCCCAGCACAGTGCTGCCAGCTGGGACCAAGTATTCAAACGCATGAGCCTGTGAGAGACACTTCACATTCAGGACCCCTCCCCCCATCACCAGATTTGGGGGCTCTCCATGTTGATTCACCTCTGTGCTCCCAGAACGCCATACGCTGTCTCCCCCATCTCAGTCTCTTACCTCCCTGCCCCTATGTGTATTTGGTCCTGAACATATGATTTAGTTTAAACAACCCACAGACACCTGATCTTGTGAAGGTGTCCCACCCTATTTATGTGGACATTTTTCTAGAGTAAGGAATCTGTCACTTGAATGCTGTGTCACCGGAGGGAGGAACATGGTGCCTGGAACACAGTCAATTGCACTCATGGCTTAGTGGCTGAGGGACGTGGTCTTCCTGGTCTCTACCAAGCCAGGGCTGGGTGCTGGAATACAGACCAGAAAAATGCTGAGTAATTCCAGCCCCACTGAAGACAGCAAGGGAGATAAGATCTGGAGGTAAGACTTCACCTCTCAGCCCTGAAGTCCTCACAGGATGCAAAATGCTTCTTATTTTCAGAAGTTAATTGGAGGCACCAGCAGGTCACGTCATAGAGCTCTGCCAGGTGCAGATTCAATTAATGACTTGTTTCAGGCTACTGGCGAGAACAGGGAGGTCTGTCGGCCATTGTCTAGGCCTACCCTCTCCTTCAAAGCCTGGTGGTGTGGTCTATTGGGTTCTGAGGAGGGCAAATTGCAAAGCTGGGGGCTCTTGCTGAGACAGGGGTGGTGCTGGCACCCGAAGCCTTCATGGAAAAGTCAGCTGGAAACACAGGACAACACGTGAAGCTGTGTGACAACAGGTGGGGCTATAGGAAGGTGTCGTCTGGTGTCTTTCTCTGTTGCTCTCAGCCTTATGGCCTGTGAGACAGGGTCTCACCCAACCAGAGGCTCACCATTTGGGCTCAGGGGGCCAGAGCGCTCTTGGGTTCTGCCTTTTTCTTCTCCTCACGCTGTGTTAATCAGCACATACAGCCATACTGACTTTTTTATGTGGGTGCTGGGGTTTGAACTCAGGTTCTCTGGGTTTCCCTTGCCCACTGGCCCATACCCTGGTCCCTCTAATCACTTGTTAGCTCCCGTTGCCCTCCTTGTCACATCCCATGTGGTCTAAGCTGAAGTGCACACTCACTGAGAATCTCAGCTCTGAGTCTGAGGTGCCTGGGTTCATATTTCACATGCATAAGCAGCTGTGTGTGAGATTTTGAGCACTTGGGGCACCTGCTCCCACATCGGGAAATAGATTAATAATGGCTTCTATTTCACAGGGCACTTAGGAAAAGTAAACAGCTTCAAGTATTCACAAAGAATCAATAGAACATATTTGGGTCCTTCCTATGGGTTCTTAAAACACGGTTGCTGTAGTTACAAATGTCTGAAAAATCAATGGCCTAGATGTTTAACCATAGGAAAATGGCCAAATAAATTAGGCTTGACTATTCGGCGGGCCATTATCTAGTCATTAAAGATCATCATCGTGAGGACCACGTGGAGATCTTGGATATGCATATGATATATTAACTGGAAAGTAAGCCAGGCATGGTGTGTGTGTGTGTGTGTGTGTGTGTGTGTGTGTGTGCGCACACACCTCTAATCCTAGCACAGGCAGGGATAGGATCGCCACGAGTTTGAGTCCAGCTTAGCGAGTTTAATGCTAACTAGGGCTACATAACAAGATCTCATCGTAAAACATGGAGGTAGACGCAGACGAGAAGACAGAAGAACAGCAACGTCACAGGGGCGTGACCAGGGCTGGTGTCTATGCTAGTGCTGCACAGGGTATTTTGTTGTTGTTGTTGTTTTTAATCCTTGGGGAAGAGATGGCTCATGGGTTAGGAGTGCTCTTACAGAGGACCTGAGTTTGGTTTTCAGAGCCCACACTGGGAGGCTCACAACCTCCAAGGGACGACTGCATCTTGTGTGACCTGATGCCCTCTTCTGGTCTCCGTAGGCATCTGAACTTAGGCGCACATCCCCACAGACACAGACAAGTAAGCATATATTTAAAAAAAAATCACTGAAAAGAGCTTTAAGAAGTTAAATCTGTCTGTACTGATTCTGTAGATGTGTTTGGGAAGGTGAGGTGGTATATATGTTTAAATCAATCAATCAATCAATCAATCAATCAATCTCTCTCTCTCTCTGTCCCCTTCCCTTCCTCTTCCATTCCCCCCTCTCTCCTCTCTCCTTTTCCCTTCCCCTCCCCTCTCCTTTTGCCTCTCATCCACACAAGCTATGCCCTGCAAAATGTACTCTCAAGGCTCCTCCCTTCTAACTAATATTTCTGGAAACTGTCATCTGTCACGCGTTTGTACTGAATCCTTGCAGTGGCCAAGCAGGGCCTCTTGTGCCTCATAAGATATGTGGGCTATATGATTTCCGCCCCCCCCCCAGCTCTGTGGTACACCCAAATCCCCGAGAGACTCTGAGGGACAAAGTCTCAAAGGTAAAGATGGGGAGTTTCCCATAAGCAGCTGCTCAGAAGTTGCAGTGCACACACCTTGCCTTGGAAGGCAACAAACACGGCTTAGCATTGTTTTGAACTAGAAGCCATGACTCCTGAATCACAATGTCATATGTAACCCAGCAAAAACAGCCCCCAAGTAGGGCAGGGTGATTTGGGGAGGCTAACACACCATTCGTGGATTTCCAGTTCCCACAGATGCACTCTTCGTAAAGTGTTTCCTTTTCAGTCAAGTGACTGCAGCAGAAAAGATGCACCCAGGCCTTTAATGACATCCCTCATCTGTGGGTATCCCAGAGGGCCCCAGCATTCACAGACCCACACACTCAGTTTCCCAGACCTGGCTTGCGTTACTTTGTACTGAGCGACATTTATCAAATGTACAGTGGTAAGATAACTAAAGCAACTATACGTTTACAGATCTAGTTGTTTACCTTTTATTTGTACATGTGTACCTGCACGAGCTTATGTGTGCCACATGCATGCAGGAGCCCATGGAGGCCAGAAGAGGGCGCTAGACCTCCTGGAACTGTAGTTACAAGCTGCTCTGAGTTGCCCGGTGTGGGTGCTGAGAATCAAACCTGGGTCCTCCACAGGAACAGCAAGTGCTCTTTATCCTCTTAGCCATCTCTCCAACTAAGCTGCTATCATTTTATCAAGAGCTTGGACCATGACAGTCACTGTGCTAAGTGCCTTCAATATTATCTCATGGATTTCTCTGGGTTTCTTCATGGGGTACAGAGTTATTCTCCATTTTAGACAGGGAAACCAAAGTTCAAAAAATGAAGGTGATAGCCACAAAGCTGGATTTCTTCTCATGGACTTGGGTTCAGCTAGTGCACAACTGTCTCAGTTGGGTTGAAGGCTGGTTTCTGCAGCCAAGTGAACAGAAATTATGTTCAGTGTGAGAGAATAGTAATTCTCTTTCCTGAAGCCAGCTTTGGGCATTCCCCACTGAGGAAGGCTTTAGTGTGTATCTCAGGGAAATAAGTCAATTGCCCCACTCAAAATCTATAGCTCCTTATCACCCCACCCCATATTTAGTTTCAGTGTGTGTGTGAGTGTGTATATGTGTATCTCCTCCACATGTGTGCATGCACACAGAAGCCAGAAGAGGGTGTCAGGTATCAGCTGTCTCCCTCTCTCACTCTCTACCTGCTTATTCAGGGAGGGTTCTCCCCAAACCTGGGGCTCATTCTCAACTGGTCTTGAGGCCAGTGAACCCCATTGACACCCCCCTGTCTTCCAACTCAGAGTGAGGCTTGCAGGTGTTAGCTGGGATGACCTGCTTGTAACACAGATGCTGGGGTCCAGGACCATGTCTGCAGCACAAGTGTACTTAACCACTGAGCCATCTTGCCAGGCTCTGTATCTTTAGATGTTTGTTTTTAACATTGGCCACAGCTTTAAAAACAGTAGAAAATGAATATCACCCCACATAAAGCCACGTGTGACAACCAAATGTAAAACTAACCAAATGAATGGTCACTCAGCACAGCCCAGCCCAGGCCCAGGCCCAGGCCCTGGGCCCAGGCCCTGGGCCCAGGGCAGCCCAGCCCAGCCCAGCCCAGCCCAGCCCAGCCCAGCCCAGCGCAGCCTGCTTCCCTGTACAAGGTGAAGACATGGTGTAGTTTTCCCACCTGCGTACATGGTTGCAATTTGTTTTTATTTTCAGTTTCACTCAGAGTTTGGCATGACGTAGATAATAATAAATGCTTGGTTAAAAAATGAGCAAATAAATGAAGGTATGAATAATCTAATGTGGGAGTGAGATTTTACAGAACAACAGCCAGCTAAATCGTATGTACAATGAAACCGTGCGCACAGCTGTCTCTGATTTATTGATATTCTATTAACTGACAAAGCTGGAGTAGAAACATCCATTCCAAGAGAGTATTTCAAATAATTTCTCCTTTTCCAGTCTTAAAAATAATCATATTCTCAGGACATGGAGTAGGACTGTGTCTCCTGCCTAATGATGGGCACAGGCATGTGGCATTAGAACTCACTGGTCTGGAAGATAGGCTGCTGTTTGTCACAAATAGGAAATCAGGAAGATCAGCCCTGCCATTCTTGGGTCTTGAGAGATGAGCCAAGATTGAACAGAGAACCAAATCCCTGAGCTGCATCCAACACACACACACACACACACACACACACACACACACACACACACTCACACACACTCTCACACACACACACACACAAACACTCACACACACACACACACACACACACACACACACACACACACACCAGATGCATAGAGATGGTCTAGGCTAGGCTAGAAGAACCCTGAATAGTTTATTTACTGTGTGAATATGGTGGGCCGGTGCTGTTCATTGTAGTGGGAGGAGCTTTACCACACACAAGATCTGTGAATCCTTTGACCCTTGAACTCCTCAGACTTGAGAACACTGAAAAAGGGTTCTGTCATTTCTCCCAAAAGTTTCAAGGTGAAAGAGAGATTATGGAGAGAAAAATACCGCCTGGAAATGAGTATCTTTTAGGGTCCTCTTCAATGTCCCTTTCTGGTGTTTTGAAACCTCCTCTGTAGAGGTCATGGCTTCCTTACTGGGTTTATTCCTAGGTGTGATGGTTTGAATAGGCTTGACCCAGGGAGTGTCACTATAAGGAGGTGTGGCCTTGTTTGAGAATATTTGCCACTGAGTAGGTGGGCTTTGAGACCCTCCTCCCAGCCATATGGGAGACAGCCTGCTCGGGGCTTCCTTCAGATGAGGATGTAGAACTCCCAGCTCTTCCTGCACCATGCCTGCCTGGATGCTGACATGCTCCTACCATGATGATAATGGACTGAATCTCTGAACCGGTAAGCCAGCCCCAGTTAAATTTTGTCCTTATAAGAGTTGCCTTGGTCATGGTGTCTGTTCACAGCAATGGAAACCTAACTAAGATGCTAGGTGTTGTAATTTCTTTGAAGCTATCATAAATGTTATTGTTTTCCTGGTTTCCTGCTTGGCATGTGTACTGTTGGTTTATGGGAAAGGCAATGGGAATTTTTGTAGACGGGTTTTGTATCTTGTTACTTTGCTTCAAGTGTGTGTTGGTGTTAAGGGCGGATTCTTGGGGCTCTCTTAAGTGTGCGACATGGGATACCTTGGCCTCTTCCTTTCCTATTTGTATACCATTTACTTTATTCCCCATGTCAGGGTTCTAGCTAAGATGTCAGCGACTACGTGGAGTGAGATGGAGATGGGGGACACTTATCCATGTTCCTGATATCAGAGCAAATGCTTTGAGTTTTCCCCCATTTAGTGTAGTACTTAACCTCTATTACATTGACTTACTGTGTGTGTGTGTGTGTTCCTGTGAGAGCACACACAAATGCCTAAGCATGTGTGTGCTATTGTGCATGGAGGCCGGAGGTGAAGGTCGGATGTCTCCCTCGATTGCCCTCCATTGGCTGAGTCACCTCACCAGGTTCTGAGGCATGTGTCTATTTCTAACCATATTAAGCAAAAGAACACAGACTCAGAAAGACACATAGCATGCATGGGTCATCTATCTCATGTAAATGAGATGAAGGTCACACTTAAGCTCACTGTCTCTCTGGAGACATATCAGCGGGATGGGTTCTTGGGTGAACCCTGCATACAAGGAGGATGATGTAAGAACCAGATACTGAGCCCCTGAACTCATAAAGGCTTGGAAAGAAACTCTAGTAGATGAGAAACACGGACTAGATGATACGCGTGTGGCGAATACAGGAGAGAACTTCTCTTTGATATACAGTGAGCTATTGACAGACCAAGCATATTACCTGGAAGTCAACAGCACCCCCACTTCCAGTCAGAGCTGAGCAACAGCCTCAGACGGCGGCAAAATGTGTTCCGGGCCCTGCCAGCCACATGTTCTTGCCCAGTGGGCGTGGCTTCTGTGGCACTGGACTTCTTGGTAAATGTCACTGGATTTGTACTGTTCCCTTTACGCCACCATTTACGTTGAGTGCATAAGTGTGTGTTTGTATTTGTGGTGGACAGATATATGGGAGCCAGGAGTTGGCAATGGCTTCCTTAGCCACTTCCACCCTTCTTTAACTTCTTTGTGAATGACAAGATCTGTCACTGAGCCTGGAACCCACCAACTAGGTTATGCCCTAGGAAGCCCCACGTTCCCACCTTCCCAGAGTGGGGCTCACAGGCACACAGCACCACTCCTAGCTCTTGTGTGAGTGCTGGAGACAACTCGGGTCATCACGCTTGTGCTGCAAGCATTTCGCTGATCGGTCTCTCTGTGCTTTTATGGACCAGCTCTTGCCTCATGGAAGCATTTAGGATTTTTGTCCCCAAGGATTGGACAAACATTTTAGTTGGAAAGGCTTATTATAGAACATTCTAGAGTATTGTAAGAGCAAACCACATTATAGATGATCGTTTTTATTTGAGGCATGTAAGTAGTGATACCTGCTCACAGGGATGCCACTGGCCAGTCTCTGTTCCTGTGGTCAAGTCTGACAAACAGACCCCAGTCCCCTCTAGCACAGGGCTGCGGGGCTGTGGAGGTTCATAACCAGGAGTGTTTTGTGTCTTTTCTCTACCCCACCTGCCATGCATCATTCTCCACACGAGGAATCCTGTCTTCGCATGTTCTTGCCAAGGCCACCAATAACCTTAAGTGATTCTGTCCTGTGTCCTTCCCTCAGAGGCTCCCTGGAGCCTCCCCTGCCTCAGAAAGATGGAGCCAGTAGTCCAGGCCAGCTTCCTCAGGAACATGAAGCCAGCATCCAAGGCCAGGTTCCTCAGGAACACAGAACCAGCATCCAAAGCCAGCTTCCTCAGAAACACAGAGCTGGTATCCCAGGGCAGCTTACGGAGGAAGATATCTTTTCCACTCATTCCTGCCTTCTTGCCTCCAAAAATCCTAGTTATTCTAAAAAAGTAGCAATAACCACGAGGGGCTTATCAACAGTAACAGCGGCCACTGTGCCCAGGCTCACAGGGAGCTAGCCACTCTTTCCAAGCTAAGCACAGAAGACTTGGCACGCATGACCCCTTCAGCACTTCCCCAGATCAACCATCTCCAGTGGCCTTGCCTTGTGCATTATTAGGCTTTCCCGTGGTTCACAGCACACATTAACTCACCGGCGCCATTATCAAGCATATTGTGGCATAAACACTGTTAGATGTTTTGAGGGGGTCGTAGAACAGATTCCTTTCCCGGCTTTCTAAACCCCGTCAATGCAGGTATATGGCCACCAGGTGGCAGTAAAGCACCACTACGGAGATTGTTTTGCCTATCTAAAGGTGGCCACCAAGATCCTCTCCTTTTATTATACACAAAGACACACTTTTGTTAAATGCTTAAGCAGCCTAGTTTAACTCCAGGTAGGGCACGTGACCTAATGACATCATCACCGTATTTCTGATTCAGTTACTCTTCGGGATATGAGACAACTAGAGTCCACGGAGTTTGGCTAGATAGTGGAAGGTCTTCTATCATTGACTCCCACTCCTGAGGGGAGGAGGAGGAGAACGGGGGGGGGGGGGGTGGAAGAGGAAGTGGGAAGGGAGGGGGGAGGAGGAGGACAAAGAGGACAGAGGCACAAAGCAGCTCCGGAGTTAGATGGTTCCTCTCTCCACACTTCCAGGGCTTGGCTTCCCATCTTCTAGATCTAGTGACCTGCCTGTGTCCACTTTCTGCCCCACCCCCACTCCCTACCCTGCCCAAGGCCAGGGATGCCTGAAGACAGTTTACAAAGCTGGAGGCTATGAAGGCTAGTGGTGGAAACTTGCTTCCTTAAAAGCAACTGAAAGTCACACCTCCCTGGTAGATGTTTTGTTCCATGGAAGTTTTTGAGCACAAAGCTTGAAGCACAAAACTTCAAGAAGGAGAGAGGTGCTCTTTTGGGGGCTGTTACCACTGCATACCCAGGGACTGGTGGCTCTAAGCTTGGTGTCTGGCTGTTCTGCAGACCCAAGTCCCTTCCACTCTACTGCCCACCTTTCCAGCTAACACTTCAGGGAAGACAGGCTCTCAAGTCAACACTAAATATTCCTTCCTTCATGAAAACTTGTAGCTGCTTCTTAGGACCTTTAGCTAGGAGATCTAGAAAGCCAACTGTGTTTCTTAGCTAAGTGATGGAGAGCCTGTTCTGAATTCTCATGATAAAAGGAAGGGCTGGGGGAAACATGATTATCTTTATCATCAACAAAAACACACTGTATGTCTGTAGTGTGTGTGTGTCTGTAGTGTGTGTGTGGTGTGGGGAGAGAGAGAGAGGGAGAGAGAGAGAGAGAGAGAGAGAGAGAGAGAGAGAGAGAGAGAGAGAGAGAGAGAGAGAGAGCGCAAGCACTGGGGGTACGGCTCAATGGGCAGGAACATTTGCTGTCAAGCATGAGGCTCCAAGTAGGGATCCCAGCAAACACTAAAAATGCTAGGTTTGGCTGCATGTGCATCAGGAACACAATGTTCCAGGTGTGTGCAGCAGAGGCAGGGGGATCACTAGGGCTTACTGGGTACAACACAGCTCCAGGATGAGTAAGAGACTCCAACTCAAGGGATATGTTAGCAGAGAGTGCTAACATAGCATACCCAAAGTCTTCCTCTGGCCTGCCCAGACACATGCACGGCACACACTTGTGAGCATACACCCCATTTACATATTCACATAGATACCTCCACCATGCTCACATATGCATGTACATAAAAAATAAATACATTAGGAAGAAGGAGGAAGAGGAGGAGGAGGAGGAGGGGAAGAGGAAGAGGAAGAGGAAGAGGAGGAGGAGGAAGAGGAAGAGGAGGAGGAGGAGGAGGAGGAAGAAGAAGAAGAAGAAGAAGAAGAAGAAGAAGAAGAAGAAGAAGAAGAAGAAGAAGAAGAAGAAGAAGAAGATCATTTGTGGGGAGATGTGAACATCACCCCTTCCCTACTGTCAGAGCAGCAAGGGAATTGAGTCCCTGAGTAGGAGATGGAGACCAAGGAGGGAGACTGGACAGGTGAGATTTTAAGGTGTGGTGTTTGTGCATATGTGTGTGTGTGTCTGTGTGTGTGGATGTATCTGTGTGTGTATGTGTGTATGAGTGTGGATGTGTCTGTGTGTACATGTGTGTATGGGGGGGTATATACATGTGTGTGTCTGTCTGTGTGTATGTGTTTTATGTGTCTGTGTGTCTGTGTGTATGTGTGTGTATATGTCTGTGTGTCATGTGTGTGGGATGTGTGTATATGTGTGTATGTGTCTGTGTATATGTGTGTGTGTATATATGTGTGTGTGTGTCTCTGTGTGTATGTGTATTTGTCTGTGTGTTGTGTGTATATTTAAGGGTGTGTATGTGTCTCTCTGTGTGTATGTGTGTATATCTGTATGTATGTGTGTGAGTATGTGTCTGAGTGTTGTGTGTGTAGTATGTGTGTGTACATGTGTGTATGTGTGTGTATGTGTATATGTGTCTGTGTATGTATGTTTGTCTGTGTATGTGTGCTGTGTGTGTCTGTATATGTTTGTCTGTTTATGTGTGCTGTATGTCTGTGTATATATGTGTGCGTTTATGTGTATGTATGTATGTATGTATGTGTATATGTGCATGTGTGTCTGTGTGTATATGTGTGTCATGTGTAGTGTGTATGTGTATGCTGTGTCTGTGTGTCTGTGTGTGTAACATGTGTGGTGTGTATATGTGTGTGTGTTGGAGAGGTGATGGAAGATGAAAGCAGGAGATAATATTTTGGGGGCAGAATGGGACCAGCAAAAGAGGGTATGGGTGTAGGCAGGGACAGTGGGGAGAGGAACAGGAACTTTAATATAAAGACCGACAGGCATAAGCATGCCATCATGAAGCCATTAGTTTGTATACTAACTAAAAATTACTAACAGAATAAGAAATAAAAAATGCCTCGGACCTTAAAACAAACAAAAGAAAAAGAATCCCTGGGGTGGGGGCAGCAAAGCCTTAACGTAGCTTCATCTATCCCTTCAATCCCAGGCTGCCGCTGTCAGCCTTGCAGAAGTAGAAACTACCTGCTTTTAGTAGACCGTGGCACGGGACATCGAGGTGCATTGTGGGAGGCATTGTCTACTCTGCGGCAGAGAAGCCTCACTGATTTGGAAACTTGGATCTGTTCCCGTGCACCGTGTCTTCGATCTCTGTCTCCTGGGACTTGGGCTTCTAATGAATTCAGACAGTAAAAAGCTGGAATCCTATACCTTCAGGCAAAAAAATCGCCTTGAGCACAGCCTCAACTTAGAACAGGCTGTCATGAATGAAACCGAAATTAGTTTGGTGGGCAGAGATTTAAACAGCTTCTACTGCTCTGCCCAAGGGACGATGTATCACTCTGGCGGAAGTACTGCCCACTGCTTATTATTATACAAAACGGACAGACGGGAGTGCAGACTGAATTGAGAAGTATGAAAATCCCTGGAGTCTTTCAGAAGAGAGTGAGCAGTGCTATGGGAGGTCATGGGGCTCCAGGCTCACTGCTTCAAGGTAGATCTGCTGTGGGAATTCCCTGCTGGGTGTCTTTAGGCTCACTGCTCAGCCACCGGCTCAGGATTTCACATTGTGTTCTAGGGGATGCCATGGGTACTGTCCTAGGCAAGTTCCTTCCTGTCTTGGAGTCTCCGCTCTATCATCTTTAAAATGAGAAGACTCACTTGACAATGGGGTGGTACCGAAGCAGTGATGGTTCGGATTAGGCATGGAGCACATTGACTTGGTATTGAGCAAAGGGTCAAATGATGCCTCTATCTCCACCATCTCCACCGCCATCCTTATTACATCTTCATCCTCCTCCTCATCCCCACGGTTACCACTATCATCACCATGATCCTCATTATACCATCATCATCTCCACCACCACCAGCATCACTTTCAGCAGCAGTGCATCATCAATAGCATCACCATCACCATCCTCATCACCATCATTAACGGCAGCCTCGGCATTATGGTCCCCACATGAAGACGAGCATCCTCACCGTTGCCGTCATAGTGACTGGCAGCAGGCTCATTATCACCATCCTGACTCTAACCATCACCACAGTTACCATGGCTACATCATCATCTCATCCTCCATCTCCATCATCAACACAGTCCCAGTCTCTGTGGGCAGGGCTATGGCTTCCTCCAGAAAGCGCAACGTGATTTTACCTTATATTCTTGGTTGTTTTCAGTCCTTTCGGAGATTGAAGATGCTTTAGAAACTAGAAATGATTCCCTGTGTACTAGGAGTTTTGATTTTTGATCTGTTCAGGTAAAAAGTACATAAATCTATCCCTCCCAGAATACTCTAGATGTATTAGTAAGAAGCTATGGGTGCTGCTCCTGCCTACAGACACAGAGTTACTAAGGCTGGCCCTACCTACAGGCACAGAGTTAGTTACTGATACTGGTCCTATCTCAGGCTCAGAGTTACTGATGCTGGTCCTGTCTATGGGGCAGCACCTCACCCCTACTCTCTCACTACCTCACATTACCCTATGAGAGAGGGCTCAGGCTACCTTTTCAAAGGTGACGCTTAAGAGGGGCAAAGCAGCGAATTGCCCTTGGGACTCCATCAGGCCTTCTGAGTTCCTCTGCAGGCGCAGTTTGCCCGCTAGATCCGCTCCTCGGCCTCGGATGGATTCCTCTTTGCATTTGGCCTAGGAGAGGAGATGGAGCACTTTTTCAGCTGCCGGCTTCAGGGTGCTGAGCTGAAATATGCAGATTGAAGCCTGAACAGCTGCAGCACTGCAAAGTGGCTGGTATTTTGGTGGGCTTTATTTTAAAGTCCCTGACAGTTCAATCTCACTAAATAATTCAAGCTGTTTAGGAAAAGCCATCTGATTTTAAAGTACGTCCCTGAAGGTCAAGGAAATGGTTTGGATTTTTATTTTTGGTGAATAGTATTTGACAAAATAACAGAATTGCCCCTCATAATATCTTTCTCTTTACATCGCAAATGAAATTACTAAGCACACACTGTTGGATGTTTGTCTATAAACATCCAATGTCTCTTTCCCGTGTGTCCCTGACAGAATGTTAAGTAACATTCGGGTCTCACCATTCCGAGTGAAGCCCCAGGTTTGAATAAAGTCCAGGCTTGAAAGCACAATGCCAGAAGCCATCTCCAGCTTCGGGTGTCCCTGATCCCTTAGGGAGGTCTACTTGTATCCAGTGCAGGAAGACACAAGCCCCGAGTCATGGAAGAGCTAAAGGTATTGATTTAGAAATCAGCAGACAAGAACAAAACGAAGCAGCAATAAATGAAGAAAGAAAACTAAGAGACACACTAAGCCCCCAAACTTGCCTTGTAAAAGTTTTCTTGGACAGAGGTGGAAGTTTGCTCGTCTAACACTGTGGTCTCCATGGTGACATGCAAGTCAGGCCGTAACTTCCAGAAACACACTGGACAGGATTCTTTTGTGCTCTTTGCAGATGGGGCTCTGGGTTTGTTCATCTGATGGGAGGCTGGGGAACAGCTTGGGGCATTGGGCGGCAGGTCATGTAGGCCTCTGGATCAGACCTGTTTAAACTCACACAGAACCCAACAGGAGCTCTGCTCACCCATAGCAAACGCTTGCCTGTCTCCTGAGACTGAGGCCGAGGAGTCACAAGAATGCATGCTCACAGATCCACTCAGTAACCGAACCAGACTGAGGATGCAAACTGGGCACTGGGGTTGACACAGAACACATCAGAGGTGGCTCGATTTTGATTCAGCGGTGATGAACAGCAGAAGCACGGCCACCTCTCCAATGTGGTCTGACCTGCCATCCTTAACACGACTTCAATGAGCTCATCCCACCTCCCCTGATCCCAGCCTCCTTCCATAGAATCCCCATATCAGTTCTCACTTCTTAAGGATGCTGTTACGCATGGAATTCTACATTTAAACTGCTACAAGCAATCTGAGACATGATTGCTCATGTCTGCAAATACCAGCACTTGGTAAGCTGAGGCAGGAGGACTGCTGCCAGTTCAAGCCCAGGCTGGGCTACATAGTACCTGCCTCAAAATCAAAACAACCACCCACTTCAAAAAGTCCTGGAGGCAAAGACCTTATTTATCCTCCCCCAGAGCAATGATTTCTTTCTGTGTACCCTCTGTGCTGACCTATGACATCTCTTGGGACTAGGATGTTGGTCCATGGCTGTGGGAAACCCATGCCATTCAGTGCTGACACCTGTAGATGTCCCACCAGCATGCCACAGGTGTGACTCTGCTCAAACAGTGCAGGTAGGTGATGCCAGTCAGCTCTAGCTAGAGATAGGATCCTGACAGCCCCCTTGCTCCCATGAGTGAGGAACCCCCAAATCTATGCCTTCCCTAACACCCTACTACTGAGGCAGCCACAATTCCTCATGGCTCTCTGCTTCAATTGCAGCAAGCAACACAGTTTCTGGGCAGGAGCACAGGCGTCTCTAGGAGCCTGGAGCTGAATGCATAGCACTAAGCAGATAGCTTTTTAGGGTTGGGGAGGTGGCTCAGAAGGTTAAGTACCTGTCATACAAGCACAAAGACCCGAGTTTGGATCTTCATAGCCAGAGGAGGCACTGTACATCTGTAACCCCAGTACGAGGGTAGGAAGTGGAGAGATAAGTGAATAACTGCAGTTCCCTAGCTGGCCAGTCAGCTCAGCTGAGGTAATGAGCGCCTGGTTCCGTGGGAGATCCCAGTTTTAAAAAATAAGGTAGAGGGGGATAAAGATGACACTTGACACCCATCTCTGTTCTCCACCTGCACACGTATTCATGTATGCACATGTATACACACAAGGAACATGCATGCTCCATACAGAGACAGACAGACAGACAGACAGAGACACACACACACACACCCATCAAAATACGAAATAAAGCAAAAGAATGGGCAGACACTGTGGCGTCTGTGAGCCAGACATCAGTTCCTGTGCAGCAGAGATGGCAGGTGGCCATCCATGTCACCATCCTAACTTGAAAGATGAAGAAGCTGACAAGTAAATCAGACATTTCTGAGGTCATGGGGCTCCCGGTGGGGAGGCTGCAGCTTGAATGCACCCCTTCCTGCTCAGAGCCTGGAATACTCTCTCTCTCTCTCTCTCTCTCTCTCTCTCTCTCTCTCTCTCTCTCTCTCTCCTTCTCTCTCTCGTGGTTGTGGTGCTTTTTTGCTCTTAGTAACTCTACCTGTGGCTCTGAGCGGGCATCCAGCACACATCCCTGGGTGTGCGCCCTCGCATGACTGCTCCATTGGCAATGATAAGCATTGCCAGGAACTACTCCAGGTGGCCACCTCCCCAGAAGTCTGCTGTTGTGACTGTCGCTGTCTCTTTCTAGGACCATCTGAAATACTCAGACGACGGGTAAACACATATTTGTGGTGAAACACCCTTCCGTTTTGTAGGGGACGTTTAACAAATGGAGAAAAGAGGTTTGAGATGAGGATTTGGGGGGACAGGAAGTGTTGCCCACAGGTTTTTACGTAAGACAGTTCAATACCCTTAATTATTGCTTTCTGGGTAATGGCTCCTACCTCTTGCCAGCAATCACTGAGTAATAAATGAATCTGTACTCAGCAGTTATTTGTGGAATGAAGACTCTGGGTTTCTGGCAAGGGAATACATTTGCCTCTTGACATCTCAGGCCATTACGGAGAGCATGCGACCCTACCCTGCACGGTGCTGTCAGCTGTGACATGGGACCTGCAACCCTCTCTGGGGTTCCATTCCTGATTCAAGACACGAGAGGAGGCACTGTCACCCCTGTGACCCGGCTCGTCAGCACTGACCAGGTGGGACTCAGTTCCTCTCAGACTGGGATTTGGAGATTCAAGAGGTGGAATTCAACTTGGGGTTGGGTGAGGGTACACAGCAAAGGCCAAAGGCAAACACCCTCCCCACCCCCTCCAGCTTTGTCTGATTCAAGAACAGCTTCAGGGCGAGTTGCCATGGCTTGATTATGTGACAGTTCTTAGACTGTCATAGGTCTTGAGAGGGACAGGGGCTTCATCAGGGTCTGTCTCACAGACCATGTTGGCAGCAAGGACTTGTGGGGTGGAGTGGGCCGGGAGGAGGTTGGTAGCTACCCCAGGATCAGGGCAGAGGTAAGAAGGGTGGATGTGTGGAGCAGAGGGAAGGGAGTTGGGGGGAGCAGAAGGACGGGGTCAAGATGAGGAGGCCAGTGCCTGGCAGATCCACATTCTCTGCTTGCTTTGTGCAGGCACCACAGTCGCTCACTCATTTTGATCAAACTCTTCTATGGCCGAGCATGGAGGTCAGTGGGAAAGGGAGCATCAGAGATGTCCTTTATTATCCATGGCTTCCAAGGCATCCTTTGTTTTATTAATGGAGCATGGAAACCTTCCCGTTTTTTGATGTTCTGTGGTCATTGGTTTACTATTAACTCCATTCTTGTGAGGTAGGGACAGCCATCGTCTTATTTCCCATGGCGGAAGACGGAAGCAAAGGGGTGGTCAAGTAACTCGACCATGGTCATCCTACAGAACATCTTCTTCCTGAAGGCAGATGTCAGATCCAAATCCCCGCGACTCCCAGCCTCCATGGGAAGAAGAGTGGTACCTAGTGAGCTTCAAGGACAGCCAAGGGCAAGTGAGTTGTATCCATCTGACTTTGATTTAATTTTGTCTCAAGTACCACAGGGAAGAAACAACTCCATCATCCCAAGTCTCTCTTAGTTAGGGGGAAAAAATGGTGGCAATTTTCTCATCGAGGTCCTGGTGGGGTTTTAAACCTAATTATTTGAAGCCTGTTTATCCATACAGAGCTCTACCAGTGGCTCATGATGATTTATCTCTATGGATTAAATGTCACAACAGAGGAGCTGTGATCTAAATCATACATTCACCGCGGACCTTGAAAACCTTAGGAAGGTCTCCCAGCCACATGCACCAAAGTCAATGTGCATCTCCCAACTTTTCTCTCCACGTTGTCAGGTGTTTGGAATCACACACAGACAGGATCTTCTCTTTGGCCTAGCTTGGGCGCTGAAATCCACATGTTCTTTCAGGGAGATTATACTGGCTGGTTCTCTGTGTCAACTTGACACCAGCTGGAGTTATCACAGAGAAAGGAGCTTCCTTTGAGGAAATGCCTCCATGAGATCCAGCTATAAGGCATTTTCTCAATGAGTGATTAAGGCAGGAGGGCCCAGCCCATGGTGGGTGGTGCCATCCCTGGGCTGGTAGTCCTGGGTTCTATAAGACAGCAAGATGAGCAAGCCAGGAGAAGCAATACAGTAAGCAGCATCCCTCCGTGGTCTCTGCATCAACTCCTGCTTTGGTCACAGAGAAGAGATGAGAAACATATGCAGCTATCAGAAATCGTTTTGGCAAAGGATTATTATGGGGCTTCTGAGACCCCAGTAATAGAAACCCCCCAAATGTTCACTTACATAATAATTGTTTATGAGGTGCCCCTGTGTCAGATGAAGGGAAAGGCCAAGAGATAACCATAGACAAAATACAGAGATCATGGCGTAGACTAAATCTTATAGAATAAGGTTGGCTCTCTTATCTTGACTGTTCTCATAGGTTCCTAGGTGAGATTATAGTTAGTTAATGAAATTAAAACCCATGCAAGTCACAAAAATACAATGAGATGAAGTAGCTTGTTGACAGCGGCCTCTTTCCTCTAGATAGACAAGGTCACTGGCCTGATGCCATTTGGTCCCTCTCTGGCTCTTTCTCTAACTTGTTTTCCCTTTAAATTACTCTCTTCTGCAGTTACTTTGGCAGAGCCATAAAGATCTTTTTGACAAAACACCTAAAGTGCACTCAGCTTCCATCAAACCCCATAGGACAGATCTCTCCCTAAACAGTGAAAGTTATCCTCTGTGGCACTGTGACCCAGGGCACAGTGGCCATCTCATGGGAGCCAGATTGCTCCCTTCAAGCGACATACCCGGGGACAGGACCACTGACCTGGTTATGATCTCGGCTCAGCCTGCTATGTCTAACCAACCTCCCTTTGTTTTCTTTCCCCATAAGATCTCAATGTCTCTGTCAGTCCCTCCAGACTTGGCAGTCAACGAACCTTCCCTATGTCTTCTTGGTCATCAGTCCTCCCTATCTGCCCTTTACCAAGGTTCATCTCTTTTATTAGGTTCTGGAACAGGTGGCAGAGCCTAGGTCACTGGAATCTATGGAGCAGCATGCTTGGTCCCCAAACTGCAGAAACAAGTTTTGGAGAGCCAGCAAGGAGGTAAAACATGCTGGACATCAGTTACTCACAGCGAGTTGATCCAGATGAACAGGAAAGATTGAGTGGTCTCAATTAAGGAACTGCTTCCATCCAATTGTCCTGTGACCACATCTGTGGGATATTTCTTAATTGTTAATTGGTGTAAGAGTACCCAGCCCATGGTGGGTGGCACTATCCCTAGGTGGGCAGGCCTGGGCTATATAAGAAAGGTATCTGAGAAAGCCAGAGGGAACTAGCTAGTCAACAGCCTTCCTCCATGGTCTTCCTACCTAAGTTCTTTCCTTGGCTCCCCTCAGTGAGGGACGGTAGCCTGTGAGGTAAAATAAAGTTGAAAAACCAACCAACCAACCAACCAACCAACCAAACAAACAAACAAACAAACAAAAACTCTTTGGAATTGCTTTTGGTCAGTGTTTTATCATAGCAACAGAGAGCACATTAGGACAGCACATGATGCGATTGCCGGGACTGCATTTACACTTAGACTTTTTCTTATCTTTGTACTTCAGCCTGCTGTTGTCACCTTCTACCATTATTTTGTGAGGCAGACAAATGAGAATTTGAGTTTACAGTCCCTTAGAGAAAGACCCCGTGAGTCCTTTCCCATTAGTGCAGGTTGGACCTTGCATTTCTTGTTTCTGGCCATCGTAGCTCTTCAGGAATTATCTGTGCACTTATGTCAGGGAGATTTGAAATTTTGCAGAAAATGCCCTTGTTGTTTGAGCTCTCCCTGGAGAACATTCTGGGATTAGAGCATTTGTCTTTAAAGGTTTTACTTTATTTTAAATTATGTGTGTATGTGTGTACTATGCCTTTTCCACCAAGGGCTTCATCCCCGTGAACTATAAGCCAGAATCTTCCCTTTCTTCCTTAAGTAACTTCTTGTTGGTGGCCATAGCAACAGCAAGGAGAAATAACCATCTTACACACAGCTTATATTTTACATGTGGGAATTAATTCCAGGGCCAGGAAACACAGCTCACCAGTGGCACAAGCCTGATGATTGCAAACCTTGGTCTTTCCAGGATGCAATAAGAACCAGGCCTAACGGGGCCCAACGTGACCTGGGGCAGAGGGTGCTCAGCCACTGGAAAACTCCTGTTAACCTCAGCTGATCTGCTCAGAGCCCAGGGCTGCTGTCAGGGCCTCTTCAAAGTGTTTAGAGTCATGGAGTCTGTGATGGACGAGTGAGCCTGAGGCAGCACCTCAGGCATTGCCCTTGTACGGTGAAGTCCATCGCATCACCCTTGAACCCTTTCGTCTTGCTAGAGAGAAAAGCCGTGGTGTCTAGAGACAAGCTGGAGTCCCAGGCAGAGGAAATGCTTTCCAGTGGGGCTTAGGGCCACGTGCGGTGTGAGATTAAGGGTGTATTTTGCACGTAGGGAAGAAAATAATTGAAGTATTGCTGATATCACTATGGGAAATAATAAATGACATTTAGCGTTCTCATCTACTATGTGATATCTGCATTAATAAAAACCACATGATAGGACGGCAGCCAAGGTAAGGTATAGGCAAAGGATATCCACCTGCCTGAGTGCCCAGAGCAGCTGCTGAGTCTGTTTGCCCTGTACTCTAGCTCCTTCTTGCTCCCCAAACTAACAGATCTTCTGGTGGGAGCCTCTTCGGGTCAAAGACTTATAGAGAAAGCATACTTGAACCTTAACTAATGATAATGGGAGGGAAGGGCTTATTTCAGACATAGGCAACGAAGACAAGGATCTTTAATATGGCTAGAAGGCATGTAAAGGAAAACAGGGTGACCGTGCTGTGCACGGGCTGTGGCTGCACGTTTGCTGTTGTACCTTGCACTCTGTGGGCTGTGTAGTTCTGCAGTGATGATTGACACTGGTGGCAAGTTTTTAGTCCAGTTTAAAGTCTTACAAAGAAGGCAGCCTGCATCTTGGTAACCTCACTCTGACGATGAGAACACTGGGGCTCCGAGATGAGAAATGTAGCCCCTCTCTGCATGCTTGGGCAGGGGTGCTAAGGTGGGGCAGAGTATAAGCTTTGAGTCTACCGCACAATGGAGAGGTAGCGCACCATCAGTCCTGAGTAAAGCAGAGGGAATGGTTGCAATGGTCAAATGATAGGCTACCCTGGAACACTGGCTAGTCTGGCGGGAACGTGGGTCATTCGTCATAGTTCTATCTCCTGGAAGTCTTCTTTCTCTTTTCAGTGATCTTCAGTGCTGGGTGTGAGTGTGTGATGGTGTGAGTGTGTGCATCTATTTGTGTGTGACCATGTGGTCCACCTGGTGGCTATGGCCACAGGAAGATTCTTGCTTGGCATAGGAGCTGCAAGGAAGTGCAGAACCCAGAATGCATCTTGCTTTTTTTTTTTTCCCAAAGAGCTGAACGGGAGGAGAGCTTTGCACATGACGCCCATGCTTCCTGCTAGACTTGACACTGGTCCAGTGGTAGTCAAGAGATCTACTCAGCTCTGATTCTACGGCAAAGCACCAGGTTCTGTTATTCGACGCGTTCTCACGACCGGCCAGGAAGAACACAACAACCAGAATCTTCTACGGCAAAGCTTTATTGCTTACATCTTTATCGGGCCAGAGTGTAAGAAGCAAGAGAGAGCAAGAAGCAAGAGAGAGAGAAAACGAAACCCCTTTCCTCTTTAAAGAGAACAACAATTGCCTAGGACGCATCACTCCCTGATTGGCTGCAGCCCATGGCCGAGCTGACGTTCACGGGAAAAACAGAGTACAAGTAGTCGTAAATACCCTTGGCTCATGCGCAGATTATTTGTTTACCAACTTAGAACACAGGATGTCAGCGCCATCTTGTGACGGCGAATGTGGGGGCGGCTCCCAACATCTCCCCCTTTTTCTTTTAATAAGAGCAAATAGGCCACCCATATTAATGAGAGTGGAGATAGAGGTCAAATCCCCAGTGTGTAGGTAAAGGAGCCATGTACAGGATTAGCTCTTAGGCTCACAGGCTTTTACCCAGAGCAACCCTGACCTGCTCCCGTGTCGTTTTGCCTGGGGGAAGGGAACTAGGACACTGAACCTTCATGAAAGATGACATGTCTCCCTAGAATAGGCTCATATGTGCCGCAGAGCCCTTCTACTGCAGTGCTTAGCCTTGCAACTCTCTCGGGCTGCTGAAGCACACTCACTCTATCTCGTGCAATGAGTCTAGCCTCGTGAGATATAAGAGCTGAGTGGCCAGCGACCTATTGCCTAAGCATAGATAACCATATATCAGGGGGAGCTCCATGTTCTAGTCCTGCAAGCGCCTGGGCAATAACCACCTTGTCTCTCCTAGTTTAGGCCTTAAGCTTACAGACCAATCAAAGAAGCAACACTAATCCACAGCAAAGTGTATCTCCAAATAATATTAATCCCACCCAATTTTTTAAAGAAAGAAAATGCTGAGGAGATCCAATTGGGTAATCCTTTGGTCAGGGACAGGTCCAAGCGCGTGGAGTTGACCTGAAGTCTCAATTCTCGAAGGATCTGTTCAAATTCAGCCATCCAATTCTGTAACATATACTGAAAAAGACTTTTTGACAAATTAGCTGCCCTAGTAAATTTAACATACTGAATGGAAATAACACACAATCCCGGAAACTTTTGTTCACATCCCTGCTGAGTTATTTGTCATAATACATCTAGTTGTATCTGGACAAGATCTATGAGTTGATTAACCAGCATGAGACCTCTCTGTATCTTGACATTAGCTGAGGCCTGTTTATCTATGACTGTAGTCACTGAGGCTGACAAAGTGTTAATGGTGTCAGTCATCTGGACCTGTCCAGACAGAACCAAGGCTGTCTGAATTAAGGCCAAACCCAGTTCCCAGTTAGTGGTAAAAAGGCAGGAGAATACTTGAGCATTATACATCACCGTCATTGGGAGTGGAAATGTCGACATTATCCCCCAACGCTGCTCTCTCTTTATTATTGACGCCCTGGACATCACCAAGACGAGGGACATTAGTATTCCCTTGGTCAGTCTGGATTTTTCGGGTGAGTCTTTCTGGTACCCAAAATGGGTTGTCTTCATTCTGTGGGAAAACACAGATAGCTCCCCTGGATCTTATCAAGATAGGATCCGGGCCATACCATTTATTATCAAGAACATTTTTCCATTTAACCATCTCATTGGGCCTATCTGGCTCTGAACAATGACGTTCAGCCGCAGTATGGCCATGAGCATCAATATTTAAAAAATTGAGTGTAAAGAGTGCCAAAGACACCGACACTCTTGGTGCTCGGGGTACAGTCTCCTCAAAAGTTCCCCTCTTCTGTTTTATAAGATAGGTTTTGAGGGTGCGATGCGCACGCTCAACAATACCCTGTCCTTGAGGGTTGTATGGAAGTCCAGTCAGGTGGGTTACGTCCATCTGACGGCAGAACTGCTGGAATTTTTGAGACGTATAAGCTGGTCCATTATCAGTCTTAAGGAGTCTGGGTTTCCCCCAAGCACTCCATGCCTCAAGACAATGTTGAATCACATGTGAGGCTTTTTCTCCGGTTAACGGAGAAGCAAACATGATGCCAGAACATGTGTCAATGGACACATGGAGATATTGAAGTTTTCCAAAGGAAGAAACATGTGTAACATCCATTTGCCAGACCTGTAGAGGTCGAATACCGCGTGGGTTAATTCCCACATGAGGAACTGGCAAGAACTCACAGCAGCTTTGACATTGAGTAACAATGTCACGGGCTTCTTTTCTTGTCAAGGAGAAACGACTGCGTAATGTTTCAGCCGTCACATGAAAATTGTTATGAAAATTTCTTGCAGCCTCTACCGGGGATGATAGGGCAGCAGCCACCACTTTAGTGGCCTTATCTGCCAAATCATTTCCCAGAGCCATGGGGCCAGGTAGGCCTGAATGGGCTCTAACATGAGTAATATAAACAGGAGATCTTCTAGATAACAAAACTAATTGTATCTGCTGAAAAATATTGGCAACTCTACTGGAAGGCTTAATCACTCCAGCCACTTCTAAAAGATTTACTGCATTTACCACATAACAGGAATCTGACACAATATTAAGGGGTTCTAAAAAGGTTTTTAAAACTTCTAAGACCACTAAACATTCTACCACTTGAGGTGAATTTTCATTATATTGTTTGGATACCACTTTACCATTAGCCACATAGGCACCTATGCCAGTTTTTGATCCATCAGTATATACCACAATCCCATTTTTAAGTGGGTTTCTTACTGTTATTTGTGGAAACACAACAGATTGATTTTGGGCAAACTGTAAGATTGGATGTTTTGGATAATGGTTATCTATTTTTCCTGAAAAGGAGGTAACTAAAACTGCCCAATCATTAGATGCGGCTGCCAAGGTTTGAACCTGTGCAGCGGTATAAGGTACAATTAAAAGATATGGACTTTGCCCAAAGTGGGTGATTGCTGCTTTTAGGCCTTTAAGGGCAAGCTGTGCAATTGCATCAGGATACCAATCTATTATTTTAGCTGGGGATACGTTTGGATGGATCCACAACAATGGCCCATTCTGCCACAAAACTGCAGTTGGCAATTGTGCTGTCTTAAAGACACACAAACTGAAAGGCTGCGAATCCTCAATACGTTGTAATTGTGCATTCTGTAAGGCCTTTTCCACTTTTTGTAAGGCCTGGTTAGCAGCTAGAGTAAGAGTCCTAGGGGAGGAGATATGAGGATCTCCTTCTAAAATACTAAACAAAGGCCTTAACTCAGCGGAAGGAATCTTTAAAAAAGGTCTGAGCCAATTAATATCTCCCAACAGCTTTTGAAAATCATTTAAGGTATGGAGGTGATCTCTTCTTATCTCTACCTTTTGGGGCACAATCTTATCTGGGGACACCACAGAGCCCAAGAATTGTCCTGTATCAGAAATTTGGACCTTTTCTGTGGCTATCTGTAGACCCCACTGACTTAAAGTTTTAAGTAGAAAAGGATATGCCTTTTGTAGCATGGTAAGGTCTTTATGGCACAGGAGGATGTCATCCATGTAAAGGAGCAAAATTAAAGAGGGGAATTGTTCCCTCACTGGCAAAAGAGCTTCTTGTACATAAAGTTGACACATAGTAGGACTATTGGACATTCCCTGTGGTAAGACCTTCCATTGATACCTCTTATCAGGTTCCATGTGATTAATAGAGGGGATGGTAAAGGCAAATCTGGGCCTATCCCTTGGACACAAAGGTATAGAAAAGAAACAATCTTTAATATCTATAATGATTAAATTCCAGCCACGTGGTAAGGCGGAAAGTACAGGGAGACCCCTCTGTACTGGGCCAAATAAGTTCATTTGCTCATTAATGGCTCTGAGGTCATGGAGCAGTCTCCACTTTCCTGACTTTTTCTTAATTACAAAAATTGGAGTATTCCAAGGTGAGGTAGAGGGTTCAATATGGCCTAGTTTTAATTGTTCCTCTACCAGTTGAATCACAGCTTCCAGTTTTTCAGAGGATAGGTGCCATTGAGGAACCCACACTGGGTCCCCTGTTTTCCATGGTATGGGTCGTGCTGCCCCAATGGCCGCTAAGGAAAACCCAGACCCTGTCTGTCTTGGTTTCCATTAGGTGAGATGGGCTCTATCCTTCCCTGTTCTTGATGTCCTAACCCTTTTCCTTCTTTATAACCCATCTTTGCCATGATATTTTTTGCTTTAGCTGAATACCCTCCTGATGGGGCGTTTTCATTGGACAAAATAAGGCCCAAATGCTGCATAATATCCCTTCCCCAGAGGTTAACCGGGAGTGGGAGCACATAAGGTATGAATTTCCCTTGCTGCCCTTCAGAGGATTCCCACGTCAAGGCAACGGAGCTTATAGTGGGACATGATTGATATCCTAGGCCCTGTAATGAATGAGATGACTCTGTGGTGGGCCATGCTTTGGGCCACCAATGTGTAGAAATTATACTTTTATCTGCTCCGGTATCAAGGATGCCTTCAAACTCTTTTCCATTAATCTTAAGGCGGAGCTTAGGTCTATCATTTAAAGATACAACCAAATAGGCAGAATCATTTCCTGAGGAGCCCATTTTCTTTATCTCAGGTCCTGCAGATTTCTCCCTGGTATTATCAGGGAGGAGCAGCAGCTGAGCTATCCTATCTCCTTTACTAATAGAAAAAACGCCTTTAGGGCTTGAGCACAGGACCTGTATTTCAGGGGAATGTTGACAATCCATAACTCCAGGGTGGACTACTAAGCCCTGCAAGGTGAGTGAACCTCGGCCGAGAATAAGGCCCATGGTTCCCGGGGGCAAGGATGGTATAGGCTCCACCGGCACCGGCTGAATACTCATTTGAGGCATTAATAGGAAGTCGGAGGCGGCACGCAGGTCCACCCTTGTGGGTCTTCCTGGGTCGTCTCTCTGACTGCTTCCTGGGTCCTGACAAACCGGTTCCCATATCTTTGAGGGCCCTGGGACCGAGGGCCCGATGGCCCGTTTTTTGGCACATCAGTTGATTGACTATCAGGTGGGGGAAGAATTCTGCCCTTTATATCCCTCACAGAGCGACACTGGTCAGCTCTATGATAACCCTTGCCACACTTAGAGCAAAGAGTGAGAGTCCCTCCCTGTTTATCTGGAGCTCTGCAATCTTTCTTAAAATGCCCAGGCTTTCCGCAATTAAAACATGTCCTCTGATTATTTCTGCTCATGGAGCGGTTTTGGGATTGAAGGATGGCAGCCGCTAAACCTGCATTGCTGAGAGGTCCCCCAAGCTCTCGACAGACCCTGAGCCAGTCTTGTAAGCCTTTGTTCTTTCTTGGGGCTATGGCCGCTCGGCACTCCTTTGTGGCTTGCTCGTAGATTAGCTGTTCTATGAGAGGCGCAGCTTGCTCTGACTCTCCAAAAATACGCTCTGCTGCCTCTGTCATTCTGGCCACAAAATCTGAGAAAGATTCCTGAGGTCCCTGGATTATCTTTGTTAACTGACCAGTGGTTTCACCTGCTCGAGAGAGCGCCTTCCAGGCCCTAATAGCCGTGGAAGAAATCTGGGCATAAGCTCCCCAATGGTAGTTTGTCTGATCAGCAGAATAAGCTCCCTGACCCGTTAACAAGTCAAAAGTCCAATCTCTCTGCTCTGGAGTCAAAGCAGCTGCGTTTGCTCGGGCCTGCGCCTGTGCAGCTTCGTGCCAAAGCGCTTTCCATTCCATATATTTGCCCATACTAGGGAGAGCGGCTTTTACAACCGTTTGCCAGTCGGCAGGAGTTAGTGCCATGCCAGCGAGCCTGTCTAACTGCACCAAGGTAAAATTAGCATTGGTTCCGTATTTACGAACCGACTCGGCAATTTCCTTAATCTGTACGTATTCTACCGGAGCGTGGACACGCCCACCCTCGGCTCCTTCAAAGACTGGAAATGCCTGTTGTATTTTCTTTTGTTCCTCTCGGGGAATGAATGAGTCTGCGCACTGCCTCTCTGCGCACTGCCTCTCTGCGCACTGCCTCTCTGCGCATCTCTCTGCGCACTGCCTCTCTGCGCATCTCTCTGCGCACTGCCTCTCTGCGCATTGCTGACGCACTACGCAGGGCGGGGGCTCCGCATAGGGCGGACCTTGAAACCGACTGCTGGGAGGTTGAACAGTACGCTGACTTTCGCCAGCCGCTTTTGGCTTTTTTCTTGACCAATTAGCTGGCTGGTAATGGGCTGCTTCTTCCTCCCAGTCTGTTTCCTCAGAGGAGGATTCTTCACTTGCTTCAGAGCTACTAAGAGCTGGCTTCCTGAGCTCATCTAGTGACGAGTATCTCCTAGAGACCTCCGCTAATCGATCTTTTTTCTTTTCCCTTTTTCCTCTTTTTCTTCTAATCTCTCTCCAGGTATTCCTACCTAACCTTAACTTTTCCTCGGGTTCAAGACCCTTGGAAAGGCCTGTATACTTATTTTGTGTACCATACTTCCTCTTTGTTCCTACTCTTTCTTCCCGCTTTACTTCTGATAGCTTGTCCTGAATTTCCTCTAGAATTTTCAGCCCTATCTTAATCACTTGATAACATGTGAAAAAGAACAAAAGGGCTCCTAACACCAGAAAAAATTCAAGGCCAAACATACTCACTGGTACTCTCGTTCCCCAGCTGAAAAGTTCTGAATTCATACAGTTGAATCCTTCTTAACAGTCTGCTTTACGGGAACCTTTATCACCGTCGTTCCCCAGCTGATGAGTTCTGAATTCGGCAGTTGAATCCTTCTCAACAGTCTATGTTACGGGAACCTTTATAAACGTGATCCGCAGTTCTGGTTCCGGAATGAAGTATCCCTCCTGCGCCAGTCCGGAGTTTTTTCTCGTCTCGGGATTCGGCACCAATTGTTATTCGACGCGTTCTCACGACCGGCCAGGAAGAACACAACAACCAGAATCTTCTACGGCAAAGCTTTATTGCTTACATCTTTATCGGGCCAGAGTGTAAGAAGCAAGAGAGAGCAAGAAGCAAGAGAGAGAGAAAACGAAACCCCTTTCCTCTTTAAAGAGAACAACAATTGCCTAGGACGCATCACTCCCTGATTGGCTGCAGCCCATGGCCGAGCTGACGTTCACGGGAAAAACAGAGTACAAGTAGTCGTAAATACCCTTGGCTCATGCGCAGATTATTTGTTTACCAACTTAGAACACAGGATGTCAGCGCCATCTTGTGACGGCGAATGTGGGGGCGGCTCCCAACAAGGTTCCATCATACAGTATCCAGGAAAGCGATGGATGACCTTGAATCCAGTCTAGGGAGCACACTAAGAAGTCACAGCCAACTCAAATGGCAGCAGCCTTTCCCTCCAAGTCACAGTTACCCCTAGGGCAACCCAGTGGTTCGCAACCTTCCTAATGCTATGGCCCTTTAATATGGTTCCTCATGTTGTGGTGACCCCCCAACCATAAAATTAATTCATTGCCACTTTATAATTTTGCTATTGTTATGGATCGTCATGTAAATATACGATATGCAGGATATCTGTTATGCAAGCCCCCAAAGGGGTCTCTGAGACCCACAGATTGAGAACTGCTGACCTAGACTGAAACAGCCTTTCCCACCACCAGGAACAGCCAGATCTGCCATCTTCTAAATAATGGCCTCCCTTCCCTCTTCCTTCTGCAATCATAATTTTTAAGCCAAGAAGAGAACCACTGTAGGAAACACTGTGGGCAGACACCTATACTCTTAGCAGCCGAAGTGGTCGAAGACCAACCCTTAATAGTGGTCATTAAAGATAAATGCAGTGGATTGGTCTAGTGCTATGGTTACTTTAGCAAACTGCTCAAGAACAGTAGGATATGCATCGGAAGCTAGGGAGATCTGAAACAACCAATTAAGTCTGAAAACCAAGAATCAATGCACCAGCCAGACCTCTAACACACAAAAGAATGAATAGGTGTTCTCGCCCTACAAAGACAGGAGGGGGTAGATCTGACACAGTGGGTGGTTTCCAGTGTCTAGTGTGCACACTCATTTCTTTGTTATTCAGCCAACTTTATTTGCTCGTATTTGCAAGTGTGTGTTCTGTGTGTATATCTGTCCGTCTGTCTGTCTGTCTGTCTGTCTGTGTATTATGTGCACATATGTGCACATGGAGGCCAGGGGACGCCATCTTTCCTGCTTTATGACTTTTCACCATATTCTCCAGACAGGGTCCTGTGAATCTGTGGAGTGAAGTTTGTATAAGCCTCTGCAATCCTTCTGGCTCCACCCCCACTGAAGACCTCACCTTTGCATCCAGAGTTATTTTAGGGCCAGAACTCAGGTCCTCAAGTGTTCACAGCAATCCCTCTTACTCTCTGTTCCCTATCAACAGCCCCTTAACAGATATTTTTGAGCAATTCTGATGCTCTCGAGAAGCTAAGACCCAAAACTCGGATTCTGTGGGTTGATTCCGATGGCTGTGGCTTACTGGGAGGAATTGCTTGGCAGAGCGTTATGAGACAGGCGGTGTACCTCTGGTCTTTCTACTCCACTGCATCTTTGTAAAAAGTAGAATTTTCTCCTCTCAGTTGACAGCGTAGAGAAACGTAATTCATGAACAGACAGACCCAAAAATAACCCAGGAAAAGAATGGAGCTAAAACAACAACGGAAAAGGCTAGCAACCCAGGTCAAGTGCAGTTGGGGCACACGTTCCCAGGTTCTTAAAACTAAAAATGAATTTCTCAGAGTAGTTATCTGCCTCGGCCTCCTGCTATCCCGAGGTCACTGAACCCTTTCCAGACCCACAGAAGGTCAGATGTGAGCCCAATAATGAAACTCAGTTTTCCTTGTCACAGAATAAATACAAGCAGTCAAAACACAATGCTCCCCCACTATTGAAATGGCAGCACCCACTCACGGAAGCTCGCATACGATTGTGTCCTCTGCAATGTGGGACAGAGCAGAGGCTGTCATCTTTGAGCCTTCTGTCTGGGTCCCGTGGCTGAGATCAGCTGTAGCCTGTGTAGGACTTTCTATCATTATCCTAAGTGAGGGGACCCAGAGTCCTTAAAGCCATCACAGGCTTGGAAGGAGTCACAGGAAATGCCTTCATGAACACCCCTGGAGGAACAGGGGTTGGGTAGGCAGCTGGTCCTGGATGGGCCGGGAAAGGGGTAATGGGTAGTGCTGGGAGCTTGGCAATGGCCTGACAGCGCCTAGGCACAGCCAGCAGGGGGCGTTGGAAGAGTCAAGGGCAGGATAAGCACTTTCCCTCTCTGGTTTCCTAAGGACTGTGACACGGGGTGGTTCTCTTGTGACTTCTCTCATAAAACACTACAACGTTAGTGGTTTAAGACAGCAGAGACCCATTGTTTTGCAGTTCTGGGGGGAACTTGACAACTTGAGCCCATAAGGTATAAAGCAAGGAGCCATGAGGCTGGTTCTATCTGGAGGTGTCTGCCTTGTGCTGCTTCCCAGCGCTGCTCAGACTCCTTGGCTCATGGCTGGATCCAACTTCCCTTGTGTTATCACATCTGCTTTGCTGTGTGTGTGTGTGTGTGTGTGTGTGTGTATGTGTGTGTGTGTGCGCGCGCGTGCACATATGTATGTAGGGCTAGAGACCAACCTCAGCTGTCCTTTGGGGTTGTACACATTGTTTTGGGAGACCAAGTCTGTTACCAGTCTGGGACTCATCAAGTAGACTAGGCTGGCCCATCAGTGAACCCCAGTGACCCAACTGTTTGCTATGCCACCAAGATCAGATTTTTTTTTAAACACATGTGTTCTGGGATTGAATTTTAGTGGCAAGCACTTTACCAAAAGAGTGACCGCCTCAGTCCCCAACATCTTGTTTCCTGACTCTGATCATTGTTTATGCTTCCTTGAGAGACCTCTATAGTCCTGTTGGGTCCTCCTGGATCAAAGAGAGCTGTGCATTTGTCTCAGGATCACTCACAGCCAGGTCTCTTTGGTAACCTGGGGGACTGAGTTCTGTAGTCTCAGTGAGAGTAGAAGGGAGAAAGACAGTCTAATCAGACACCATCCACTCTGGGAGCACGTGCGTGTGCGTGAAGACACCCGCAGAAAGCACTGAATCTGCCGGAGGTGAACTTACAGGCATCTGTGAGTAGCTGCCTGATGTGGGTGCTGGAAGCCAAATGTGGGGCTTTTGTCAGAGTATCGAGTAGTCTAAAGTACTGAGCCATCACTCTAGCACTAATATCTCCTGAATGAGAAGATGGAGGGATGGATGGATGGATGGATTGATGGATGGACTGATGGATGGATAGAAAGAAAGGAAGAAAGAAGGAGAAAGAAAAGCAAGCAATAAAAGGTAAGACGGAAGAAAAGGCTGAAGGGAAGAAGATGGGGAGGAAGGAAGGGAGCAAGGAAGGAAGGAAGGAAGGAAGCAAGGAAGAGTGTTTACATAGTGCAGGCTAGCCACTGAAGGACCATATTTTTCTAAAGGTGAGAGAGAGAGAGAGAGAGAGATGTGGTTTAGACAGTGACAAAAGACAAGGAAGCTTAGAACCCAGAGAAAGGTCCATAGGTGACATGAGAGGGATGGAAAGGGAAGGGACGACAGCAGGAGAAGCATATCATGGAGGGGACTAATGGGCCATGTGTGTGATTATCTGGGCTGTGTAAGCCGTGTGGGGTTCTGTAACCTCACCAGTATTTCCTGTGGGTCTCGGGAGTACAGGGGCTTGTTTAGACATGACTGGCACTGGGCCAAGCGAACACTTAGCACGCTGGTGGCTGGTTGTGAAGGACGAACCTTAGGGGCTGTCCATGCTCACATCTGGCCTTGGTTCTCGGGTGGCTTCAAGCAACAGGTTGGGGGGCTATGGCGAGCATTTTTCTTTGAAGTATAATACTCCATCCTGTGTAAAGACTCATAAAGACTCAGGAAACGAAACTTAGAAAGCTCAAGAAGGAAATAGCTTACAGATCTCTGACTTCTAAAAGCTTAGAAGATTCCCAGAGACCCTCTCTGAGGTTATCTATCCTCTGCTGAGGAGGGGAGAGTCTCCAACCTGTTGGGCTCCCTACAAGCCTTGCAAGGAACTCCAGGGGTGTGGGCCTTGTGAGGAGTTCTGGGGTTGCAGCTATCTCTGGCTGTCACTTGTGCTGGGGTGGGCTTTTCATCCTCAAATCCTCTTACCTCATCTATTATCCAGTGAGCAACTCCAACAGCCTCACTGGTTCACTGACTCAGTTATGCTTCGGGAGAATTTTTTTGTTCTATCCTCGGTTCTCTGAGGTGACCAGATACTGTCTCCCTGGGAAAAGCCACACAATATCAGCCATTTCTAAGAGACGCCCTGTAGCTAGAACACAGTCTGAAGCTAATATTAGGGGACATCCTGGGCTTTTGAATTTCTAAGTCATCAAATGGCCATTGAGACAATCTGTCTCCCTCAATCCCAATTTATACCCCAGCTGCTGCATCTGTCCGAATGACGGTGGAGCAGACTGGTCTTTGGCAAATGTCACCCATGGCTCAGACCTTCATGGCAAATGGCAGAATTGACTCTGATTTGACCCAAGTGGAAGTGTTTGCTGTGGCCCACCAGGATCACTCTGGGAGAAGAAGGCTCTGTGGACTGAATTACTATGGCAACCCGAGACTTTGTTGCAGAAAAAGGTTAAATGTGACCAAGTATTCACCAGGACACTTGACTAAAGGACGAGGCCAAATCCCCCTCTCCTTGGTGAATCTGTAGCTGGTGGGGAGATGGTGTCACACAGAGGATGGCATAGAAGCAGGGGTGAGCTTACTGTGTAATCATCCTTGGGATTAAAACGAGTCTCTGGCTGATACAATGGCTTCCTCTGCTACAAGCACGAAACAACTGTAATTCAGAGTGGGGGGAAATCAGACATGACACAATAGTGTTCTGAGCGCATTTGTCTAAGACCAAGGATTATTTATTTTCCCTCCTCGTGAAATCGTTTTTGAAAATGTCTCATTTCTTCCTTTGTATCGTTGAGAGGCCATTACCATCTTTCTAAAATTAACAGTCCACTGTTTTCCTCCGTGAGTTTAACCCTGTCTCAACAACACGGCATCCCTCATGACTTCAGGGCACAGTCTCTTAAAGACACAGTGGTGAGCAAGAGAGGCCTCTGGAGTGAGGGCAGGGGCAGGGCAGGGGCAGGGCAGGGGCAGGGCAGGGGCAGGGCAGGGGCCTCAGCAGGTACTGACTGATCTGCCTCGGTTTCCAAGGGTATATAAGCTATAGGCTGTTGTTTATTCATAACACGGGGTGATTTATAGAACAGAGGATAAACTACCACACAGCACATCTTCAGCCCATGCCAGACATCCTTTCCCTCGGTTGTCTTCTAGGTAATCCTTCCATTTGCATAGTTTACTGGTGGGGGCCTAGAGGTATAAGCATGGCACCCGGTCTTGTCCCAGCATCAAGAGAGTGGCAGGAGCTGGGGGATGATCCATCAGGATCTTTGTATTTTCTGGAGTCTTAAAGATTGATAGAGATGTCTAAGGGCCACCCGAGGTAGAGAGGAAACTTGTGTCTCTCAACCCTCTAAACAGAGAACTTTATTTCGACCCAATGACATAGCAGGGCTTCACACACAATAGCTTATGATGAATAACTCCACTGTAGCAGTTGGTACTTGGCACAATGTCTGAGGTAGAGTCATTGTCACGCTCTCTTCCTTCTCTCTCCATCATCACCACAGTCCTGTCACCTGACATATTTTAGTGTCTACCACATGCCAGGCACTAGTCTAAGTACCTCCTTTAGGCTCACAAGAAATCCTTAAGACGGCCCCATAGGGAAAGTACATTAGCCTCCTTGTAAAACATTTGCAAAAATATTACTTTATCTCATGTATATGTGTGTGCCAAGCACCATATGCCTGCAATGCCCACAGAGTCCAGAAGAGGGCACTGTATCTCTTGGAACTTCGGAGTTACAGTGGCTGTGAGCTGACTGATGTGGGTGCTGGGGACCAAACCCAGGTCCCTTGGAAGAGTTATCAATGCACTGCCTCAGATCCACCAGCTACCAAAACACAGAAACATTATGTATTATAGCTTAGGCCTTAGCTGGCTACCTCCCAGCTAGCTCTCACCTGACTAATCCTAGTCCACATTTGCCACATGGACTAAGCCATGGGGACTCTCAGCCAGTCCTGGCATCTGTTCCTTCCACTTATGTGTCACGGTGGTGAACCCTCTGCCTCTCAGTTATCCCCCAGAGACTCTCTCCCTTTGCCCAGAAGTCCTACCTTTCCTCTCCTCTTCAGCCTCAGCTATTGGCTGTCAGATCATAATTAAACCAATCAAAGGGTGAGAGAAGAGGTGTCTGTTTACCAAATACCTCGGCAGGTGACAATCTATAAAAATAACAATACCAAAGTCCAGCCTGTACTCAACTCTCTGCCTGTACAGAAACCAACATTTGAATAATACATAGACAACCTATATAGAGTGCACAAAAAGATTACCTCAGCCAAGAGTAGCAAGTACTCTAAAACGCGAAGGCCTCTCTCCAGCCCCCTATGACATCTTACATTTTAAATTTATACTCATTCACTTATTTGTGTGACTGTGTGGGGGTGTGTATGGATGTCCACGGGCCATGGTATCTTACATGGACCTCAGAGGATAATTTTCCTAAGTTTGTGCTTTCTTTCTGCCATGTGGGTCCCAGGGATTGAACTCAGGCCATCAGCCTTGATTTTTCTCCCTTTAGAAAGAGGAAAACAAGGACTTAGATAAAACTCAATAGCCTCATTTCCCTCCTTTGGTTCCTTCTCTCTCTGACACTCCCTGGGCACGTGTAGCTCTAGGCACCAGGACCCAACGTGAGCTAGACTCCTAGAGTGTGTATTTTAGTGGCCAATGTCACTGGGCCAGTCATCCACTGCTGGGAAGATTTGAGTTGCATGAAGCAGCAACAGTAGGGCAGGAGACATCCTTGTGTGACATCTGGTTCATCTGCTTCACCTTCATGAGACAGGAGATGTCAGGGACTGGTACTTCAACCCCCAACACAGCTGGACTGTATGCCCTTAGGTGGAGAAGCCTCTAGCTCTGCTTGTGGCAATAAGGGGTAATCAGGGCTGTAAGTGGCCCTAGAGGAGGTATTTCCCTGGCCTGGGGCTAATGTGGCTGAACACTCCGACAGTTTCCTTTTCTGTATGGAGTGCTTAAGCTTCTCCACCAATGAGCTGAGAGTGTCTGTGCTAGTGACACCCACCTGTGTGTGTATAAGAGGGTCTGATGGTCCATTAAAAATGTGTATGTGTGTGTGTGTGATGTGAATGGATCATCTGTGACCTCCCAGCCATCATGGCCTCTTGTCATCAGAGCCACTTAAAACAGTGAGGGAAAAGACATCCCACCTAGATCATGTACCTCCAGGAATGGAAGTTTCCAGAACAGCTCATCTAAGCCCCCTGAAATATGTGCTCGTTCTGTAACCTCATTAAAAACAAGGACGCCAGCCACCAGTGTCTTGTGTTTAGCTCTTCGCGGTAACTCAAGGCCTGCCGCAATCACAGAGGCCAACATGTCAGGTGTGGGGGTCACTCTCAGCTCTATTAGCAGAGCCGAGACCATCCTCACCGTGACTCTTTCTGATCAGGATTCTGAGTCTTTTGAACAGCCATCTCATTCAGGAGGTTAAATGAGGCCGGATCAAGACAGCTCAAGGCAACAGGCGGTGAGTCACTGGTGTCCCTGTTCAACAGTCTCAGAAATGTCTCCCCCTTTCAAACTTTGCCCCCTGTGTTCTAAATGGGACTGAAAATACTAACGTCAGTAATGAGATTGACAGCTGGGTGTTCACAATCTCTAATCATCCCGGCGCTTGTGAATCCGCCTCTCTCTTGCTTCTGTTCAGTCTCCAGGTAATTCACCATGAACAGCTAGCTAAATGGCAGTCAAAACAAGCACACCCTAGACAGACCTCACTCCGAGCTCTAGCGCTGACTGACGAGTGGGTTTGGTCTGATGTCTACTTGGTCATCTGCTAGATGTGGCGGAGGGCGGGGGGTATTTAGCAATGAGCAAGACACAAAGAACTCTGAGTGCCCCACCATAGTGTGGGGGGGTATAATTATCATTAATGCTACACAGAAATAAATGCTGCTCAAAGACCAAAAAGACAGCATGGGGGAGAGTGAGAGGGCCTTTGCTTTGTTTTAAGTTTTAGGTGGTGGTGGCCCTACTTCTGCTGTGGTGGTGGCCTTGACTTTTCCATCCTCACTGACCAGGCAATGCCATGTCTGAAGGTGACCCTGGGACTCAGAGGCTGGGGTGTGTGTGTGTGGGGGGGGGTGGAGTCAAGTGCTCTCGAATTCACAGGCTTTGAGAGTTGTGGCCAAACTCTCCAGGTTTTCCCATTTTAAAAGGATTTCATAGATAGAAAGAATGCCAAGTGTGTGTATGCATGTGTTGGGCTTCTGTGTGTGCATGTGTGTGTCTCTCTGTGTTTGTGTGCACATGCAAGGGTCTCTGCATATGTGTGTGTCTCTCTGTGTGTGTATGTGTGCACACATGTGTGTGCCTGTGTGTCTCTGGGAGCACATGTGTGTATCTCTCTCTGTGTAAGTGTTAATGTGTGTGTCTGTGTGTGTGTGTGTGTGTCTGTGTGTGTGTGTGTGTGTGTGTGTGTGTGTGTGTGTGTGTGTGTAAAAGGCCTGAAGAGCAGGCATCAGCTCCCATAGAGCTGGAGTTACTGATGAATGCTAGGAACTGACTCCAGACCCCTGAAAGAATGAATGCTCTCAATCTCTGCATCATCTCTGTGGCTCGGGAGGGGGGCCTCAGATGTTAGGAAAGAATGAGCTTCACGTGGTGCTATAATTGTGATTATTGTTATTAATCATATGTAATTATTATGTATTAAAATTGATAATATTATTATGCTGAGCTGAGAACTGTGCCCAGGGCCACAGGGCAAGCACTTTCCCACTGAGCCACACCCCCAGACTTAGTGTTATTTAAAAACAAAACCAAGTGCCGCCATCTTCACAACGGAAACCTAAGAGTTGAGAGCTGTCCGACTTTGTTTTCTGCTCTCAGTAGGAAAAGCTTTGTTTAACCTTGACTTTCGTATTAGCTTGGAGGGAAAGGCTAAGCATGGAAAGATACCTCAGTGCCGGGAGGGACAGACAGGAGTTAGTGGGGGTCACAATACCACTGATGTCTGTGGTTAACAAGAACACCACTGCTAGCCTTCCAGACCGGTGACCCACCACCAGGTTCCTCTCTGGACCTTAGGTGAGTTCCTCTCCTGCTTCATGCCTTAGGAGCATGCTTAGTCATCTTTACAGTGGCTCAGAGAGGTTGCGAGAGTTAAACTTAGTTCCTGATGAGTCCCGATGCGGCATCACTTCATTTTAACATCTACAGTGCCAAGCCCCCTGTCCTGGCCACCAGACTTTTCTTCTGCTACAACACTTTCTTCTGATCTCATGTAAAAGACTCTGCTCTCCACATAAATACCATTCTATAAAATTGACATCCAGTTCATTTACCCTCCAAGAGGAAATGAACCAATCAATCGGAGAAATCTGGAATCAATGAACATATCAACAGGGTCCCAAACGACATCGCAATCTTTTAAAGGAGGCGATTAGATTGTAGGGTGTCAAGGTGGGTCATGCCTGAACTCCCAGCACTCAGGAGGCAGAGGCAGGGAGATTGCTGGGAACTTGGGGCTGGAGTAGATTGCATAGTGAAATGAAGACCTGCTTGGGATACTTAGTGAGGATCCATTTCAAACAATGGACAGAAAGACAGATACACATGGACAAGAGTGATTCATAGCATAGTAGTCTTATTGCCATGTACAGAGAAGCTAGTTACTCAGAGTTTACAGTTTCTTGGGTAGGGAGTAAGGTGTCTTGTTTCTTAACCCACTCGAGAGAAATCACCAGAGGAAAACACATTTTAAAACATTTATTCCTTAGAGTATTCCCATAATGTCAGTGTAACTCTGAGGATGCCCAGGGACATGTCAGGGAAACCCCTGGCCGAAGTCTTGAGCTGGAGGCAGCCTATCAGGATGGAGATGAATGAATTTTATTCCTGTGAGAACATTGAGGTTACGGCGACTGCTGGTGACGACTGCTCTGAAAAGCCTGGTCCCACTGCCAGCAGCAGAAGGCTTGGGTCTCTGCCCAGATCTGAGCCGTGACAATAGAATCTCTACCCATAGGCTATTGTGGGGATGGCTGAGATACTGAAGATGCGATTGATTGCTTGTTCTTCCACTATCTGGCCTTAGGGTCAACTGTTATGAAACTTTCCTGGGCAGGAGTGAAGATATTCTAAAGAGACCCTCGTGCCTTCTCCCTTCGGTATCAGACTACGGAGACAAAGGATCGCAAGACATCATGAGGGAGGGAATCTCATGTTGGAAGATGGTAAAGGCTGAGGTCACACCAGCCACAGGGGAGGCTTTTTTCCTTATGAAGAGATTTTTGCATATGTCTACGAACTTGTCAGACCACCTTACAGGGAGAATGGAGCCCAGAACTTGATGGCCAATGATAGGCAAGACCACACTTTGACCAAGATTGCTCAGCCACAGCTCTCTAGTTGACCAACTTAGCTTTGACTGTCCACTTGGCAGTCACTTGAGAAGGTAGTCTCAACGGAGGTTCTTCACAGATCACACTGGCTTGTGGGTACGTCTGTAGGGGACTGTCTTGATTATTAAATGATACAGGAGATCCCAGGCCACTGTGGGCGGCACCATTCCCTAGGCAGGCGGTCCTGGGCTGGATAAGCAAGCTAACTTTTTCTGAGTGAGCCAGAAAGCTGTATTCCTTCATGAATTCTGCTTCAAGTTTCTGCCTGACTTCTTGTCCTGACTTCCGCCAGTGATGGACACGTGGAAGCTGAAACTAACCCTTACCTGCCCTATTTTTTTTTTCAATCACAGAAACAGAAAGGAAACCAGAACATAGTTAAGACTTAGCTGAGTGTTAGGACCATGAAGATGGATTTGAGTCTGAGGATGAGCCAAGCCACTGCTTCTCTCCCTTCCCTTTCCCAGTGTGGCCGCATCAAATCTTTTTTCTCTGCTTTTCAGTATATGGCTTGTCTGTTGATTTGGCCCATAGAGGATGGTAGCTGAGCCTGGTGTCTCAGGGATGACAGGGCCCAGGCTCTGCACCAACTCTGCTGGCAGTTAGATGCCCAGTGTCTCAGGGATGTTATGTCATGTGACATGGTCAACTGCACTTCCGAGTATCACTCAGGCACCACAGCCTACAGGGATGGAGCTGCACCCTCTAAAAGTGGAGTCAATAAAAGCTAGAGTTATCTCAGGAAACCCATCGGTGGCCTCAGCAGAGGGAGGGGAGGGACATGGGGACAAGGTGATTATGGGTTTTGCAGAGGACAGCAGTGAAATGACAGCCCAGCTGTCAGGCAAGATCACAGTCACTTCCACAGCTGGCCTTCTATCCCAGGCTCTGCACGCCGCTGGCTTGTTCTACACACGGGCATAGCATCACAAAGGAAGGCATAGCTTCATCAAGCTGGGGACCCTGCCATGCCCTGTAGATCAATAGCATCTGTGGAAACATTTCCCTGTATCATCGCTTTTGCCAAATGGGTCTGCAGCTCCTACAGGAGCACAGTCACCTTCCGGGCAGAAGGGAAGGACTGCCCTAGGTCATCGAAATCTATCCGCTCATCATCGGTTTTCTTTCAGACCGTCCCCCCTCTGTCACCTGGTCAGCCACACTGCAACCCCCTGCCCTTCCTCTTTTCTAAAAATGAACCTGCAGCAGGTAGAGATCAGAGGTCGAGTCCTCCCTGCAACCCTTCTCACAGCAGTTCTTGGCCAGGACCTCGGCTCTCACCGTTCAGCCATCTGCCTGCCACAGATCACAGCCTGACACGGAAGCACAGCTCTGCTCCACGATCCCCCTGCCTTGTCTCCTGTCCCCACCCCGCAGGGACAACTTGCTGACCTATGAGGAAGTGAGCGGCTTGGGATGTTCTTTTTCTCTCCCCAGGTAAAGGAGACTAAGAATATTAGAGTCTCTTTTGATGTGGAAAACAAAACAAAAAACAACCCTGAAATTTCCCATGAGTGTCTATTGCCGTGGGTGTCACTCTGTATTTGAAGACTGTCAGTTTCAGCACATCACCATTACTGGGGACACAGTTGTGCCAGGCCCTTGTGCAAATGCGTCTCACAGTTCCTTTTTCTTCCTTTCCCTGATAGTCATATGGGGAGAAGCTGGTTTCGCCTTCTAGCTGTCAAATCTGAAAGGCACGTATAACTTGCTGAAGGCCACAGAGCAAACAAATCGGAAAGCCGGTATTGGACCATGGGATCAGTGGTGAAATACTACCCTAGACCATCATGCTAATCATGAAATACTACCCCACTCACCCACCCACCTGCCATACCATTTAAGAGGACGATGCATTGGTGGAGCTAAGCAAACGCTTAACAGAGGGGCATTCTCTTGACTTTAAAGAATGTGTATGAGATGGTACAATGCAAAGGAGTGTGTGTATATGTGTGTGTGAGACAGTATGTGTGTGTGTATATATGTGTATGAGCATGTATATGTGTGTGAGTGTGTGTATGAATGTGTATGAGTGTGTGAGTGTATGTATGTATATGTGTAGGTGTGTAATGTCTGTATGTATTTGTGAGTGTGTATATATATATGTATATACATATGAATATTATATAAGTATGTATGTATGAGTGTGTATGAGTGTGAATGTGTATGAGTGTGTATGTGTGTGACTTTACATATGTGTGTGAGTATGTGTGTGAGTTTGTGTATATGTGTGTGAGTGTGAACACATACATAGTCACACACACTTTTTCACACTCACACACATATACACACACTCACACATACAGTATGCAATTGTGTGTGCATGTGTGTATGAGTGTATGTGCATGTATGTATGTGTGTGAGTGTGTGTACATGTATAAATGTATATGAGTGTGTACATGTGTGTGTGTATATGTGCATGTATGTATGTGTGTGTATGTATGTGTGTGTATGTATGTGGGTGTGTGTACATGTATTAATGTGTATGAGTGTGTGTGCATATGTGTGTGAATGTGTGGTGTGTGTGTGTGTGTGTGTGTGTGTGTGTGTGTGTAGGGTAGGGGGCAATTATTACTTTCCCGCTTAGTTGATAAGAGCTCTTTTGCTTTGTTCAGGGCTGGGAAGGTGACCCCAGCAGAGCAAGCTAGAGAAAAGGGTTCCATTGGCCTGAGACTATGGGAAGGGAATGAATGGGGCACGCATGTTGGGGGAGGGGTGCTCTCTGAGGAAGAAGAGAAAGGCTGTGAGGTTCAGGGAGACGAGAGGACAGGGAAGTTTCTCAGAGGAGAAATGAGGTGACTTGGCCCTTGCCTGAAGGCAAGGGAAGAGAGGGGTTAGGGTTGGCAGGATGCTGGCTGAGGCCCAACACTGCTGTGTGGCCCTGGGTTGGTTCATCAGCGTCCCTCTGCCTCTGTTTCCTGATTTGTGAGGTGACTGTCTCAGGCTGGCCTGGAGGAGAAGTGAGACAAGTTGGCGCATTGCTTCTGTGATGTGTGCCAAGTGCTGCTGGTCAGATTCCTCACTTCAGAAACCACGACCTTTATCGTGACTGATGGTTGACGCCTAATTAAGCTCAGACAGGCACTGTTTTGAAGATTCGCACTTATCACTTAGCGTAACAATTAAATGGAGCCTTAAAAGGATGGTATTTATTATTAGTTTCATTAGCATATGTTAATTATACATAATTATGAATTTTACCATGATCTTTTCCTTTCTTTACGTAGTATTTCTTGCTCAAATTCAGCCCATTGGCCTCTCTGTGTCTTTCTATCCTGGCTGATCCCTCCCCCTCCTTTTCTGATAATGTGGTAGCAGTATGTATAGAAACATGCCCGTGGGCTAGTTTTGTATCCAGGCAACTACAACCAATTGGCCCCTTTAATTTAAAAATACGATTTTTTTTCATACAGAGACTTTTGTGTCTTCTATGTATAAAATCATTCTTGTCTGCAAATAGGCTAATTTTTCGTCTTACATTCTGATCTCTTCTTTCCCCTTCTTCCCTCACTGCTCCTGCTGGGATCTCTAGCCCTATGGTATGTAGAAGAGTGGTCAACCCGCCACCCGCCCAGCTTCTAATCCAGAAGAAGACCCTTCTGTTTCCCACTGTGGAGGGTGAGGTCAGCCATAGGATGGCTATTATTACGTTAGAGGCGCTCCTTCTGTTTCTAATTCATTCAAGAGTTTTGCTCATCAAAGAGGTCAGATGCATAATGCGTGTGTGTGTGTGGGGGGGGGGGCGTTGTGCACTTGAGTACCAATGTCTGTGCAGTCAGGAAGAGGACATTGGATCCCCGGGATGTGGAAATATAGACGGTTGCAAGCATGGGGTGCTGGGAACTGAACTCAGGTCCTCTGTAAGAAGAGGAAGCACTCCTAACTCCTAAGCCATCTCTCCAGCTCAATGCTGGATTGTTTTACATGATTTCCCTGCATGTGAGACAACCGCACAGTTTTCGTTTTCATTCTGCCTGTGTGTGGGGGTGGGGTTGGGGGGGCGGGTCACAGTGATTGACTTGCACATGGGAGCATCTGTGTCTCTCAGGGACAGATCCTCCTGATCTTGGCACAGGACCTCCTTATTGTGCTCCTGGATTTAGTCTCCTGGTGTTTGCCAAGGATCTCTGCCTCCATATCCACCAAGGAACTCCAGTCAGAAACTTCCTGTTGGCGCCCTCCCCTGGCTTTGCCGTGAAGGATGAAATCGGAAGGGTTCCCCCATCATCAATCTTTTTGAAAGTTTTCAGAAAGTTTGGTAAAATGCTTCTTTCCATGGTTGATGGGTCAAACACCTGTCCTTGGCTTTTGTTTTCGTCTGTCTGGACTTTGTATTTCTGTTTGAGTCAGGCTTGGAGGCTTGGTAGGTTGGCCTCTAGGAATGCATTCATTTTTCTACTGTATTCCCTTGGTGGGTCTAAGACTCTCCTTTGGCCCTGTCTATCTCTGCAGCATCAGTTGCACTGTCTCGCTGTTCATTTCTGATGATTATATTTTAATTTTACTTAAATTTTCTCTTCCTTTCATCATAGTTTCCCAAAGTATTGTCAGCTTTATCCTTTTAAAAATATTATGTCTTCTGCTACATAATCTACCAATTCTATTTTTAGATATTCACCTAGGATTGAAATCAACATCTCAAAGAACTGTTATGACATAGAGGGACTTCAGTGTCCTTTGCGACACTGATGATTAATAGGCTGAGGGGACAGCCAGAATAACCAGGAACAGATGAATGGATATAGGATGTATGGTCTACACAACCATTGGAATACTATTCAGCCTTGAAAAAGGAAACTGTGAAATGTGTGACATCACTGATGACCTTTGAGGACATTCTGCTGAGTGAAATTAATCAGGAATAGAAAAACAAATATTGTTTGAGCCATGTTCTGGTTTACTTTAGCTGTCAACTTGACATAACCAAGAGTCATCTGAGAGGAAATCCTTAGTTGAGAACTTGCCTAAATCAGACTGGCCTGTTGGAGAGTGTCTCAGCTGTGAAGTAGTGAAGGAGGGCCCAGCCCACCGTGGGCAGCACCATCTCCTAGGCAGGCAGTCCTGAGCTGATAGCCTGCAAGCTGCCAAGCAGCATCCTTCATGGTGTTTGCCTGCTGTTCCTCTTGGTTGTGAATGAGCTCCTTGGTTGGGAGTGCCGAGGAATGGCAAATGGGTTTGCCATCAAGTGGCCACCATGAGTCCCTGCATTGACATACCTTAACAACAGACTACAAATTGGAATGGGAGCTGAAATAAATCCTTTGCATTCCTGAGTTGCTTTTGGCCAGAGCAACAGAGACGGAGCTAATTTCAGATAGACTCAAGTATGTGGACTCAGAGAGCGGAATCCTGACAACCCAGGGCAGCAGAGAAGGGAAAATGAGAATCCTGTCTGAGCAGCAGACCTGAGCCTTCATGTGAGCATCGCCTCAACTCCTCTGTGCAGCACAGCACCCAGAGTCAACAACGTGGCACCACACCACACACTCATGGTTTGCGAGTGAATTTCTAAGAGATCCAGTAAGAACAGTCAGTCTTAGATTCGGCTACTAGAAGATCCCCAGTGGCTGTCCAGACAACCCTTTTAGGAGGATTTGACAGGAAAGGGCGAAGGGTGAGCCCTGAGACATTCCTGATCTACCAGTGTTGAAGGTGGACAGAAGCAGGAGATAAATGAGGAACCCAGGCCAGGAGGCCTCCCCAAGGGACTTTAAGTTTCTTTTGTCTTAATGTGCTTGTCCATGACTTTACCCAGGTCTCTGGTGAGGGGACATCACCAAGCTGCACCCTGACAGTTATTCCATTCCATTTATAAAGTCTGCTTGGCAAAGACATGATTTAGTTGCCTGGTGAGAAATGAAATTCACTGTCTTACCTTGATGGAGGATGGTGGGGGGAGGCGGATAATAATTGGGGGAGTGTTCTGCTTTTATTACAGCCCGAGGCCATGATCACATTAACACCAAACACTCCTCTGTGCTGCTTTAAAATGCCATTGACTGTGGGCTGCGAAGCCATTTTGCAGAGACCTGTGGATGGAAGGGAATGTGCCTTCCGAAATTTAATGGCTTCTAAAATATTTTCAGGCCAAAACAGAGAGCGGTCTGCAGGATAGCACTTGATACTGTGATAATGTTGTCACATCGGAATGTTATTCTCAGTTCACAGAGGGATGGAAGGCACATGACCTCTAGCTGATACTGTGCTGTCCCCGCCATCTTACAGTGGGGCTGGCTGCAAAGTCGAGACCTCAGACGAAGGCATGCACTGGGTTATGGAGTCAGTGACTTCCTGGAATCACGCCTGCTAGTGACTGAAGTCAGTCAGGTTTTTAAAACAGGAGCAACAGGACACGGTGACGTTGTGGGTGTTAATTTCAATTATCAGCTCTATCAGATTAAGAAAACCCTAGGGTGGGGCTCCAGAGATGGCTTCCTGCACGGAGTTCAGGAAACGTGTGGGCCTGAGTTCTGATCCCTGGTACCTAGTCCAGCGGCATGGCAGTCTGTCTGTCATCCCAGGGAAGTGGAGTCAGGCCTTGCAGGGCTGGTAGATGGTTCAGAGCCCATGCAAAGGCCAGGCACAGTGATGGGGTGCAGTCATGGATGGGAAGGAGAACAGAGCCAAAGTGTGAGAGGCAATGATGGAGGTAGTTTTACAGATTGGCTGGCTTCAGGGGGTGGAAAGGCCACAGAAGAAGCAGAAGCAGGAGTCTGTAGAGTGGGGTGTCCTGTAGGTAGGAAAGCTCTACAGAGTCTTCTAAGGAGGAAACTCAAGAGGCGAGTGGGGAACAAGGAGGACTCACTGTTGTGGTGAAGATTCGGACAGTTTCAGTCCAGAGAAACATCCAGTGCAAAGGCCCTGGGGTGAGGACGGACTTGGCCCCTGGGAGCAGGCCAAAGAATCAGCTGTGAGGAAGGCCAGCTGGAGTGGGGGTGGGGCCTGCTGATGCTGAGGATAGAGTAGAGGGGGTCACATGGACAGCTGGATGAGGACAAGGTGATCTGCATTTCACAGCACTGTTCATTTGGGTCGCGAGTGGCTGTGACATTCCTGGAGATCCAACACTTGTTCGGCTTCCCATGACTGGGATGGAGAAATAGGGCTGCGGGAGGAGACTGCTTCTTGCTGTGGCTGCAGGACCCAAGAACACAGGGAAGCCGTGGGCAACAAATTACCAATGATTAAGCTATTCAAACGGGATTAAATAGAATCTCCTTTGAGTGTTGTAGGGAAGTTGTGTGTGTGTGTGTGTGAGAGAGAGAAAGAGACAGAGAGAGAGAGACAGAGAGACAGAGAGAAATAGAAAAAGACAGAGACAGAGAGATCCTCAAGTGGGCTGTATAAATGGGAGTGTATTTTAACCAACCTAAATTACATAACAACAAAAAGAAGGAGTATTTCGCCATGTTCCCTGTGTCTAGAATTTACAGAAGACCCTGCTGCACAGCATGGGGTTTGAATGGGAGTCAACATTATTGTTTTCTCTGTTCTCTTAAAGGCCATGAGCCAATAATGTTTATCCCTCAGCAAACTGAAATTAGAGGCGCCCGCCATCTCTATCTATTGATTGTGGTCAGATGCTTCCACAGGCAATGCCAAGTTTTCAAATTCAGTTCATTTGCTAATGTTTTTAGAAGGTGGAAGGAATTACTGCATAAGAGATTTAAAAAAAAAGGGTTGGAAAGGGGTGGAGAATCAGAAAATGAAACAAAATAAAACCCTCTGCCTTTTCCCCTAGAGGGAAGCAATAATAAATTCTTTATGAATATCTACTCCACGCTCAGGTATAGCTGTGATTCAGTAGGTAATTTAGATAACATTGAACTTTGTCTAGTTAGAAACCCATGAAAGACACAGATGCTGGATTCCATTAGCGGTTTGGCACCTTAGCGCCTCACTCGAGCTGATAAAACCGCGTGTCCGACATGGACTGCATGTAATCATATTACCTGCTAACAGGATTTGTGCCTGGAATTCCCAGGGAATGCCTTCACCAGTTCACCCACACGCCCAGTGTCAAGTGCCTTTTGACAACAGTTGGCTCTGACGGAACATAAGGCCCACTAACCTGCTCGAGGGAGCTTTAAATATCTCCCTGAAACATTTGCATCTTGTAATCCAGAAGTTCAATGGTAATAACAAAAGGGAAGCAACTAGACATGAGGCAGGATTTAGAGACAGGTTAAAGAATTTGGATGCAATGATATTCCGAGACTGAGAATCTTTTTGTCTTGTTGAGTAATCACATGGCATGGGTCAAGCTACCTTGGATCCTACTCCCGGAGAAGAGATGAATGCTGGTCCTGTTCTGAAAAAATTGGGGGGCGGGGGGCTCACTATAGAGGGATACCATTTGTTAAGAGCAAAACAGACAGAGAGAATACAAGCCTATGACTTGGCCATTATGACAGGCCAAGTGTTAACTGGTCAAAGGATAAGATCAACGGAGAAGGCTCTAGGAATACTCCAGCCAACATTAGGGAGGCCTGAGTCCTACCATCTTGAGTGAGGAGATCTGAACCAAGTAGATTTGACTCTAAATGGGCTAAGCCAGTTCTTTCTCCTTTTGCAACAGGATGCCCCATCTAGCCTCCCAGTGGGCATCTAGTGTCTAGTGCCTGATGCCTAGGTCATCCTCCCATCCCTTCATTTCTCTCCCTCTTCCCCATCCCTTTCCCTACTTTCCTGTTGGTATTTTCTGTCTTAAGCTCCACCCCCACAAGAAACCAATTTCTCCTGGAATCTCTGTCTCAGCCCTTGTTCTTTGGGAGAAATTAGCAATAATTCTCCTGCCTCAATTCAACCACGTCAGTGGAAAACGCACAGCAACTGCGTTTGGTTCAAAAAGAGATGCCCAGGTTAATAAGGAGCTTCAGGATCCTTCACTCGGGCTTAGCTTCCCCGTTCTTCTTTCCTTAACAAGCCGCCTCTTTTTCTTTGTTCTGTAAGGCCTTCTTTATGATGGGTGGGGATAGATGGATTTATGTATACACAGGGCAAGACTGGAAGCCACCAGCAGCAGCTTTAATCTAAGGTTAACCTTAGAAAGCCCATTTTCAAATGGCAACTGCGTCGCTCTTTGTGTTTTTCTTTAAAAATGCTGAACCACTGGGTCAGGGTGGGTGTGCATCAGAGACAGGGGCGCTTTATGGATGGCACCTTCGGGGTTCTTTGCTATTCGGGAGATGTGCTCCTTTTAAGCCTAATCAGAGAGAAGCGAAGGTTGTCTCCTGGGTCATGGGACAAGAAGCTAGTTCATAGTGGGAGCACGTGACCAGGCCCATGTTTAGTTGTAAATGAGGTCTCTGAAAAGTGTTTTTGACCCAGCCACATCCTCTGGTGCTATTGCTGCCAGGACAGGGGGTGCCTTGCCTTAAGATGCCCCAAGGCGGTTGGGTTGCTCTCTATGAAAGAAGACACAGGAACGAGACAGAATGCCCTGGGAAGTGGGCTCTGGAAAGCAAATGCCTGCAAAAGAAATCAAGAAGCAACTGGAAACTTTGCCCTCTTAAAATGCCATGCATAGTCAATTATGCATTTGCGAGTCAATTATGCATTTGTAAGTCGATTACGGAAAAAAGAAAACAGATGAGTTTTAAGACTTTAAATGCGCCATGCTGGAAAGAGCCTCGATTTAGGAGAACAATAATTTTAAAAAATGGTTTTAGGTCAAACGAGAAGGGAAGGTTTCCCAAATGCCTCCTGGGAATTAAATTAAAAATGAGTAAACTAATTTTATTTGCGGCTTAAATAAAACTCCCCTGAACTATTTAATGGGCACCTACCTCCTTTAGGTACATTCTAGAGAAAACTCAATTTGCAATTATAAGGCTAAGGAGATTAATGAATCACTGCATTTTATTTGTAGTAGAACCAGTGATTAGAAAGAACTTTTTTTTTTTTGCCCTCCCTCTGAGTTAGAGTCACAGCAAGCTAGCTAGACCAAGTGTTGGGGCAGAGCTTGTCATTGACCTAGTTAGGTGGCTGTGTGTTATCCATTAAGTTCAGGGACCAGAGTTATTTATCTTTCCATAAGGAGGACTCCAAGCCGGCTGCACGGCATATAGAAGGAGCCTAAAACTAGAGGTAGAATAAATAATGTCTACAATGGTGTTTCCAGCTTCATACACTTGAAGTAAATGGGCCAAGGGAAGGCTGCATTTCCTGAGGTGACAACCATGTCTTCTTTGCCTCAGCCTCTAGGACTCAGATTTTGCCTGTTGAGTGAACCTGCTTGCACTTGAGTACACACCAGTGTGGGCTCTATGTCTTCTTTGTTTCCCAAAGGGTTCCTGTCCCCAGAGAGCTGCCTTGCAGTTGTAGTAGGTATTCAACTTTGCCCAATGAATGAACACATTAGAAAACGTGAAAAGTCCTTTGGAGACCACGAAGGCTGATACTATGGAGCACCCAGGACATAAGCCTCTAGATGTGTCTGTGAGGGATTATCTAGATGGGGCTAGTGGAATTAGGAAGACTCACTTGAAATGTGAGTGGCACCATTCCCCAGTTTGGGATCCTGGGCTGAATAAAGAGGAGAAGGTGGGCCTAGCATGAGCATTCGTCTCTCTTTGCTTGCCTACTGGGGATGCCATGTGACCAGCTGCCTCATGTTCCTCCCTGCCATGCCTTCCCTGCCATGACAGACTGTATCCCCTCAAACTGAGAGCCAAAACTGATCCCTCCTTGGATAGGTTGTTACAGCAAGAAAAGGAACTCATGCCAAGACCCACTTCAGACAAGAACAGATGTGTTTCATAGTTACTTTCTGTAAAGCAAATAGCTGTGAGAAAACATACAATATATAACATTATTTTAGAGACAGTGCCAGAGAATAATGCGCAGACCCTCCACACACAGGCCCTTCTTCTGGGGTTATACCCTATTCTTTAGGTAGATTCTGTCCTCTCCATCTGGCGATATGAAAACTCAGGTTTAGAATATCATCTTTGTCACCTTTCTCTGCTACGAGCAAGTGTCTGACATGAAGTCACTTAAGAGAGGAAGCATTGTAAATATTTAATATTACCTGGGGTTTTCTACCCAGCCTCAGATCATTTTGTTGCCAGATAAAAGACACAAAACCTTTATATTTAAAGTAAGCCTTAATCAGCACTAGGGCTGGGCAGACATCTACCCTCTAAGCTATTAGTATCTACTTCCCTATCAATAACCCAGAGATCTGACTTACCACATCCCTCCTGGGCCGCTCTTATTCCCTCGAACTGGCGAGGCTCCATGGCCAGTTCTGTTCTTATGATCTCTTACCCCATGGCGTCTTCCTTTCTCTCTCCTCTCCTTTTCTCCTCATGGTTTCTGTCTCTGACCCCAAGCCCCAGGAACTGAAGCTTCATCTACCTCTCTTCTGCCCAACTACAGGCTGCAAGCATCTTTATTCAACCAATAGTTTTAAGTTAAGGAGCAAGATAATTTAGCATAGCATTCCTTGGTAAGGATCATACCTGAGGCAACCAGACCTTGGGGCCAGCATTTAGTGTGACAACACATAGCAACAGAGCAAAACCACAATAAGGAAGGGTTTATCATGACCCACAATTTGATAGCATACAGTCGATAATAGCGGGGAAAACTCGGTGGAGAGACAGGTGGCTTGTTGTTGTGGCAATGGAGGGTGAGAGAGATGACCATCTACCATTGTGCAATGTCAGCAAGCTGAGACCTAGGGCTTGAACCAGGCCTGTCTATAACCCTCCAGACCCAACTTTACAGCCCTGCATCTGCTGGCAAGTTCACATGTCCAAATCAACATCCCAAAACAGCCCCACCACTGGGTACCACTTGTGTTTAAACAGTGAGTGTGGAAGGGGCATTTTACATGGAAACGAAATGATAGGTTAGAGTGCTCCAAGGAGAGAAAGGTGGGGCTGGGACCCCTCAGGACTGCACTCAGATAGACCCGATGAAGACAAAGTTCTGGATGTAGATTCAGGAAACAGGAAGGAGGGAGCAGGAAGTGACAGCAGGAAACCAAAGCATTGAAGAGAGGCCTGTGCCTCAGTGGGGTATTGATAGGAGCCTCTATAGGTGTTCGTCTCACAGCAAAGAGTGCACCAGCATTGCCTTCTGGACAGGGGCCTGGGCACTACTCTACTTCTGCCTGCTGGCTTCAATCCAGCTCTCTCTAGGCCCTACTTCTGGGCCACCCTATGTCCTTGCAATTCCCTATTTATACTGAAGGGGCAGCAGGCGCAGACTGAGATGGTGCTGCTGTGAAGACAGCAAGGGTATGCTCTGACCACAGCTACAGTCTAGCTCCTAGGGGGTTGAGAGGGCTGAGGGCCCAGGGTCGTCCTCCATGCCTATTTATAGTTTTAACTAAGATGCCTCATCGCTCCCGCTGAGACAGCAGCCAGGGGGTGACACACGCCCTGTGGAGAGGGCCTCTACCCTCAGGGAACTCTTAAAGCTGATGTGTGTGTTTGTGAGAATAGGTAGTGAGACAACGCCTTTCACAAAGAATGCGGAGTGTGCATTGTTCTGGGATCCAGCCTTAAACAAATAAAGAAGCACATATGCTAGGCTATTAGTTCCCAGGGACTGCTGGGAGAGAGGGGCGGGGACTGTAGGAGATGGGAGACTTGTCCTTCTCAGACTGTCTTGTTATGATCCCCTGCTTCATCTTCATTTTTACCATCAACATCTGTTGCTTTCAATTCACCCAGAGGGGAGGAAAATCTATGAATCTGCTTATCTGGATCCTGAGGTTACGGGTGACTTCATTTTCTGCCTCAGACATTTTCCGCAGTATAGAAAGAACACTCAGGAATTAAAAGAAGGGATGGGTCACCCATCACCCATGATATGCGCTCCCACATGGCCATCACAGAGGAAGGGGACCCACACACATGTTGAGCAGTCCTGAAAAGGAGACAGGTGCAGAGCCAGCTGCAGGTGGCCTCTGCTCTGACAGCACGAGTCATGGGTGGACTGTGTGTGTTTCTGAACAGAACTCCTCCTTCGGTAGGGGCTACATCCTGACTGGAGGGGTCTCAGGGAAACTGCTGAGGAAGGCTTTGTCACAGAGAAGGAATGTTTCAATGTTCATACTGACAGCCCTCCACATCCACGGGCTCTGTGCCTTGCATTCGACCTGTTTTCCCGGAGAGAAGCATTTGGGGAGAAATAGTGACATCTGTATGGAGCATGTGTAGGCTTTTCTCTCATCGTTCCCTAAACACCGTTCAGCAAAAACCTACACTGCATTTACATTCCATGAGGCGCTGAAGATAATAGAGAGATGAGGTGCCGGGTGTGTGCGGCTCTCCTATGCCAACAGTACGCCATCTTAGAATCTACTGACTCGGGCATCTTTGAGAGGTGGTAATGGTTGGTTTTAATGTCACTTGCCACAGTTTAGGTCTCTGGGCAGGAAAAGCCTCGTCTGAGGAAGGCCCGCCTCAGGAGAGGGTGTCATCTGCTGGTGGCAGCCCAGAGAGTAGGGCCATGGCAAAGGAAGATTATCCTTCGCCGTTTGCTTGCTTGGCCTTCCTCCTTCAGCTCGGTTGTTTACCGTTTCTGCTGCTGTTGCTGCTGCTGCTGTAGATTTTATGTGGTAGAAGAATGAGCTCTAGTTTCAAGCCAGGTGCTTTGGGACTCAAGACAGCTCAGAAGGGATGAGTCGGGTCAGGGACTGTCCACTCTCTTAAAAGCATCTGAATTTACATCCCACTCCCAGAGGCTGCTAGGAAAGTCAACATAACCGAGTAGTCATCTTCCAGCCCTAGGACTCTCCTAGAAGGACTTCATTCTGGAAAAGCTGAGTCACTGCGAGCCAGCGGGCAGCCAACACAATGTCTGTCTGCTAATCTGTGTGGAAGGAACAGCTTGTCTCCAAAGTGTGAACCTCGCACATGGCACACACCTCGGCTTTTTCATTCTCGCAAGATGTATTATTTCATTATAGCAAAATGGGGCGAACCTGTACTGTGAGCTGTTTCGTTTATGAGGTTGCTAAGTAACCAATTTGCCCCTTGGGTTCCCAAGGAGGCCGAGGGTGCTAAACTTCATGTTGTAAATCAGGGCGGTGGAGGAACTCAGGGTAGCCTTAGGAATGTCTGAAGGGTACAATTGCCATGGTGACTGACGGGATTTAGCCCTTAATTTGAGGGCTCAAATCAAGCTTAAACTTCTGGATTATAAGCAAGGGGAAAGGGAAGTTATTACAGCTATGTTTAAAGGGGTGGGATTAAAGTGTACAGAAATACAAAATACATGAACATAAATGCAAATGTATGTAAATTAGGTACCCATTGGAAAAGACTGAGAGTCAAATCTCTTATTAATGATGGTGGGTGTAATGTCTGACTCCAGCTGCCTTCTGATTTGTCGGGAGCCATTCTAGGGCTTGCCTTGAGTCCTGCCCCGACACCTGAGGCAGATCTTTCGATGTTTTTTAACCATCAGAAAAACGAGATGTCATGGATGACCCAGTCTACCTGGGTTCTCCGCCCACCAATGTGCCAGCCGCCGCTCTTTCAGGAGAGTCAGAGTTCAGTGAGGCAGGAGAGGGCTGCATGGGATTGTTTGCTTGTTTTTAATATATTTATTTGAGATAGGGCCTCCTGTATCCCTGCACGACATTGTACTATCTATGAAACAGCCAAAGATGCCCTTGAACTCCTGATCTTCTTGCTTCTATCTCCTGAGTGCTGGCATTACAGGCTCCTGCCATCATACCCATGTGGTGCTTGGGGGTCCAACTAAGGGCTTTGTACAGATAGGCAAGCACTGGACCAACTGAGCCATAGCTCCAGCAGCATGTAGTATATTTTCATTTCAGTAAAACAAAACAAAACAAAAACAAACAAACAAAAAAAACAAAACCTCAGTATGAACCACATCAGCAGACTGAGCAGTGCAGCCGGGTTTGGCTGGCAAGCCTTGGATTTAAGGCCGATTGGGTTATCACCTCCCTTTGGTGCAAGGAGGAGACGCAGGGAGCACTCTTTTCAGGACAGGTCTGTGAGCACTGCTCAGGAGCTCATGCTCCTCTGAGGTATGAAGTGCTCCTACAGACATCGGGAAAGAACAAATTTGATCTCTAACATCTATGTGAGAAGACACAAGAAAAAACAAAAAACAAAATCAAAATAAAAAACAAACAAAACCCCCCCAAAACACTGACAGTTAGAAACCATTTACCCCACTTTCTTTTAAAAAAATTATCAATTATTCAGTGTGTGTGTATGTATGTGTGTGCGCGCACATGTATATGCTGTGGTCATGGCACACATACATGTAGAGGTCAGGGAACAGCTTGTGGGAATTAGTTCTCTCCTTCTGCCATGTGAGGTCTGGGGATCAAACCCAGATTGTCAGCCTTGGCCACAAGCATCTTTGCCCACTGAGCCATCTAGCCAGCCCCTTCCCACTTTTTTAAGGTCATGCCTTGGGTAGTCACTGAGTTCCAGAATTGACTTATGAAAATAGGCACTCCAGAGGCAGACTGGGTTCAGATTCCTGGCCTGCTACGCACTAGCCACTCATTCCTGGTAAAACTGCTTAGCCCCTCTGTGCCTCTGTTTTGGTTTGTTTGTTTGTTTTTTAAATCTACAAAGTGCAACTATCACTGTTACAAACATTTCACAGGACTTTGGGTGATTAAATTCTACTATTTGTGTAAAGAACATAGCATAGTGAGTCCTCAGAAAGAGCAGCCATCAGTACCATCCCAGACAGTACAGGAAAGCACAGGCAGGTACACAGGGTCAGCCATTAGAATAACCTAAGCAGGCTTGGTGCATTGCAAGTGTTCCTGTGAGCCATTACAAAACCCACAGCTATCAAGGGGCCTAGATGGACAGACTGTGGACTTAGGGGGCCACATTCTTACTTGACCCCATGTTCTATACCATACACCATCCCACGTTATGGGGGATGGTTCTCTGAGCCTCAGCACCACAGATGATCAAAAGCTGATTGGTGCCCAGATGTGAGAGTGTTCACCATCCTCAACTCTATGAGCGGGGCCCAGAGCTGCTGAGCTGGGTTAGTGTGGGAGGCGCCATCTGTGTGGAACCCATCAGAGCTGACAGAATCACCGCTCTCAGCTTACACAGTGGCCATGATGCAGACCTTCCCGCGGTGGGTTAACTGCTTAGGGGACAAGAAACCCACCTCAAGAAACAGAAGGAGTTCTGCAGGGGAATGGCACAATATCCACATTTAGCTTTCCTGTCTGTCTTCCCTGGGGAGAGGCCCAGCAGCAGCTCACAGATGTTCCTGCAAATGTCTTTGAAAGTCATTCCTTCAGTGGCCAAAGAGTCCCAAGACTCCTTCTGAGTTTTCTGAGGTGTCTGTCAAAATCCTTTCTAAAGAAAACCAGCTATGTTTCCGGCTAGGATGCCACTTCCCTTCTGACTCTCCCAGCATCACAGGAAAAGACAGAGGTAGTACCAGGCACCACACAATTCTACGAAACTAATAGGGCAGTTTTACCCTTGGCTTAACCTTTGTTGATTCCCTATGTTGTATTTACTCATTTTGCTTAAATATGAGAATAATTTAAAACAGATTGGGCACTATTTTCCTTCCCTTTCCCTTTCCCTTTCCCTTTTTCCCTTTCCCTTTTTCCCTTTCTCTTTCCCTTTCCCTTTCCCTTTCCCTTTCCCTTTCCCTTTCCCTTCCCTTTTCCCTTCCCTTTCCCCTTCCCTTTTCCCTTCTCCCTTCCCTTCCCTTCCCTTCCCTTCCCTTCCCTTCCCTTCCCTTCCCTTCCCTTCCCTTCCCTTCCCTTCCCTTCTCTTCCCTTCCCTTTTTCCTTTTCTCCTTCTCCTTTCTCCTCCTCCTCCTCTTCCTCCTCCTCTTCTTCCTCCTTCTTTTCTTTTCCTTTTTTGTCCTAAAATGTTGGTTAAAACCTACCAGGTGTCAGGGACTGTTCTAATAAGGGAGAGAGAAAGATGAGATGTCACGCCCTCCTGGGACCCAAAGCCCAGGGTGGATTGGGTGACATTCCTCAGGATATGGCAGCGTTGGCCTTTTCTACACTCCCCTGAGAAGTGACCCAGCACCAACACCACACAGAATTGCCTTTCTATTTGAGACTCTGTCCGTGACAAGAAGTCCTCCTACTTCTGTAACTGAAATGACAGGAGCAGACTGAACACTCAGGCAGAGAGTGTGGTTTTCTGAGAAAGGTGATCCTACACATAGGCTCACCCCATGTGGCTTGATACGTAAACACATCTTAGAAGAGATGGGCTTTTCCTTAAGAGTCAACCTTAGTACTTGGACTTCCCACTTGAACTTTTAGCCTGGTCTTTATGGAAAGCGTTTTAAAATTTAAGTGAAATGCTTTTAAGGGCTCATCACAACAAACCTGCTGATCATCAGGGCAGGATATCATCACTACACTGTGCAAGCAAGAAACCAAGACCCATCCTTTACATAAGAAGAGGACAGCATTGGGACCAAAATCCAGAGTTAACTGAGGCATTCGAAGCAGTGATTGATATACTCAAGTGCGCCACAGCTACAGAGGGCCACCATGTACCATCTCTGGGCTTTGTGTTTGAAAAACATTCTATTTGGTGTGTGTGTGTGTGTGTGTGTGTGTGTATGTGCACGCGCACGCACATGCGGGTACATGTGTGTTTTATGTACATGTTTGTGTATGTGCTGTACATGTATTTGTGTTAGTGCATATGTGTTGGATATGAATGTTTGTATAGGTGTGGTGTGTTTTATATACATATTTGTGTATGTTGTGTATGTATTTGTGCGTGTGCATGTATGTTGTAAATGCACTTTTGTGTATGTGTGCATATGTTTTAATGCATGTTTGTATGTGTGTTGTACATGTATTTGTGGTGTGCATGTGTGTTATATATGCATGTTTGTGTATGAGTGCGTGTGTGTTTAATATGCATGTTTGTGTGTGTTGCATATGCATGACTGTTCTGGTTTGCATTTATGTGGGTCACAGTTGTGTATTTCTCTGTCACTCTCCACTGTATTTCTTTGAGGCAGGGTCTCTTGCTGATATCATGGCTCACACTTTCAGCTAGATTGCCTGATGGTGACCTCCCAGGGTCTGCTTATCCCTGACTCCCCAATGCTGGGGTCGCAGGCACACACAGGCATGCTTCACTTCTACATGGATACTGGGGACTTGAACTCAGATCCTTTTGTTTGTCCAGGCAGTGTATTTATCCAGAGCTATCTGCCCAGGCCAGCTCTGTATCTCTTTGTAGGTAGAGAACTTCAGAGCATCCTTGGCTTCGAATATTAGATGCATCACTTATGTAAGACTGCAAAAAGCCATTGTTTAAAATAACATCCATTACAGACCGAATCTAAAGGCTGTTTCCGAATTGCTGCCAACATTTTTTTTTTGGTCCTATCTTCTTCAAATAATTAAGGGTTAGCAACTTCAAAATTAATTCTAGTGGTAGGCTGTACATCGGGCTTAATGGATCTCATAAATCAATCCCATGAGGTAAAATCTATTTTAAGACGTCTACGGAAGAGGTGCTGTCCTAGAGGCGGAACTGTGTTATTTCTTTCTCTTCAGAGCAGCCCAAGCCCCACCCCTCCAACTCCCAAGTTACAAACCTTGAAGACCTTCCAGCTAAGTGTTTTTGAATCAGAACTGAAAATATGCAGATTCTTGGGTGGAGGCCACGCCCACTATAAAAGTACAGTGTGTTTACGTTATAATTTCTGGCACCTGTGATTTTGACCTATTTGGGGTCTTTGACAGATGTGATTAAATGCAGAAGATGTGAGCCTGAGGACAGGGGATCCTATGAAAACTGAGATGCAGCCACAAGCCTGAAGCCACTGGGGGCTCAAGGAAGCAGGAAATACCCTCTCCTTGTACACTTAGAAGGGATCCTGCACCGGCTGACACCTTGACTTAGTCTGGATATAGAGCATCTGGAGTGGTTATAGAATAAACCTCTGCCATCTTAAGTCACCAAGCTCATCGGGATTCTTGGGTCCAGCAGTCAGGACTGTAAGAAGCCTCCTGGGGAGGAGGTTCACAGTCAAGTTGACTTAGGTCTGGAGGAACGAACCGGGTCATTCTGTTTGTGGCTACACATTGGTATTTCTCCTAGAGAATCTGTGCATGGAGCAGGTGCCATGTCAAAAGTCCTTTGGGCAGGTGTGGGAACTGCTCTATGTGGGCTCTCTGGAGCTTTCTAGTTCACTAGAAACAACCCTCCACTCCAAGCAAGCATAGCAATAATAAGTAAGACCCCCTAAGAAGTTCTCGCCATTGAGCGTCTCACCAACTCATTAGGAGGGAGAAGTGGTAACGGATAGAAACAGCTCCATCCCTAGCATCGCAAAGGCCTAACGCCTTACAAACACTCTTTCAGAATTTTACCAAACAGGCAAGACTTTAAGCTCTGGATGTGTCTCCAGCCACGCATCTCCTAGCTCTGGGACAACATTAAATTCATACTGGCATTTTTCCCATTTCTGAAAAACAGGCTGTCCTGTCCCAAGTATAAAGCAACCTATTTGTCCTCCCTGCCCCTTCTCACACAGGCCTCTGAACAGAGAACATGTGCTTGTGCCTGGTGGTACCTGCTGGGGATACGTTCATTCATGAGGTATTGAGCCTGTATTGACTTCCCAGCCATCCCCCTCAGGCTCTGATTCGGCTGAGAGACAGATGGGCAACCATGACAGCCCTTTGTAACCAACGTCCCCGACATGCCACCTTGAGTGTCAAAAGCCTTGGACTGTGCATTCTGCAGGGAGAGATTTCCCTGAGGAGAAGGAGTGTCACTATTGAGAAGGGCATGCTGGGACATGGTTGGAAACCTGGGACATGTGGGTGGGTGTGCGTTGTAGCACTCGAGGTTCTGGACTAAGGTTGCTTGGTTCACAGACCTGAAGCCACTAGCCAGGTAGTTGTGTGACCTTGGCCAGTTCCTAATGTCTTGGAATCTTGGTTATTCCTTCCATAGTGACACAGGGCAGTCAAGGGTTAGAGCGAAGGCTGGAAGAACTCCCAAAGCCTCAGAAAATTGGGCTTTCTGAGAAATTGGGATTTCTGAGGGAATCCAGGGTGGTCAACAGTTCTTAGTCCGCCACAGGTATGAAATTAAAGGCGCTGCCTCAAAATGAGGCTATTGGGTCCCCAAACTGAGGAGAAAGGATTAAAGGGAGAACAGACAGGGACTCGGGCTTCCAGTCAGTGGGGAGGGTTAGCTACCTACCCCCCCCCAGAGGGAACTTGTTCATTACTTCCTGTTGCTTATGTGGAGGGCCAGTGACACGTGTGGATCTGCCCCTCCACAGTTCTGAGGCTCAGAATAGATTCCCACCGTGCAGACCTGGACACTGATGCTCAAGGGTGAGTGAGTCTTGAGACCATGATGTAGAGTATGTGCCCTGCAGGGATCACCCCTAGCCGCTGCTACTCCTGACGCAGGTTTATATTCGCCATCTTTGAACAGAGGGAAGGAGAGCTGTGTGCGGCCCTTGTCTACCGTCCATGTGAGAGAACCTTCTGGAAGATTCTTCGCACCCACCCATTTTCCTCCAGGCCAGGCCTCCTACAGGAAGCCCCTATTGAAGGAGGTGACTTCTCGGCATCAGACCCTCCCCCGTGAACAGTTCGAATCACGTGACTCCTGTGCTCAAGACCCACGCTGCCTCCTCACCTCTCCCTGAAAGCAAAAGCCAGGCTCCTCCTAGTGCCTACACGGTTGGCTGTGACCAGTGGCTGCTTCTTCCTCTAACTCACCCACCCTCTGCCTCTGTACCACTGCTCCACCCATGGCCCATCCTTAGAGCAGGCTCAATGCATCAGACACACCTCTGCCTCAGGACCTTGGTACATATCCTTCTCTCTGTTTGGGACGATGTCCCTCCAGTGGTCAAGCCCTTTCTCCCCTTACCCTTCTCAGCCCTGGGTGTGAATGTAACTTTCTCAGGTAAGCCAAGGCCACCCTGTGGCAAACGGCACAGCTGCTACTCGCCCATTTTTAATGCTTGTTTTGCCCCATGCCTCTCCTCACCCTCTCCTCTGCCTGGTTCTCATCTCCCTTCACTAGAGGGCGATGTGCACATGTGTTTGTTGAGTGCCTACATGAATGAATGGTTGCTTCTATGTATGGGCTTATCCCTGCTCCCTGACATCAGTACACAGCAACATAATCAGTTATGAACTTGACCTCCTCAACGTATAATACTGGCTTAGGGACTAGTAGTCCGGTAGCCAAGACCTGCCAGGGAAAGTGAATTCTGGTAATTACTGGACTCTGATGGGGGTCGCGATGGGACATCTGGACTGGCTTCTGATGGTTTCTCCAGAAAGACCCTTCGGTTTGCTTGCTAGCCAGTCATCATCACAAGGAAGCCTCTCCCTTGGAGAGTCCCTCAGCAGGGGCTGCGTGTCCCCATACTCTGTTCAGAAGGTGAGAACCACATTTTCCTGACACTTCCATCCTCAGGGGACAGAAACCAGCATGGAGCCTGGGACAGCTTAGCACCAGTTCTGGGAGGCATGGATACTTGAACCACCCTGTCTGGATATTGGGGACACTTTTTTTTTTGCTTTAAGTAGTACTAATATTATTTGGCAGGGAACTTTGTCTCTCAAAAGAGACTTCTGGCAAGTCCATGGCCCCAAGCTTAGGTGGACGATTGGTGACCCTCCATCTACCTCCATGCCCCTGCTCCCAGAGTCTCTAGCTACTCCCATGTTTTGCTCCATCCTCCCTGTTGACCCAGATTCTCCTCAGTTCCCCCGGAGCCAGCCTGAAACTCCTCTCTTCTTGGAATATTTCATCGTCTCTCTGCTATATAATTTAAACAGGGCACCACATAACTTAACATGCCATCCTAGACATTACCCTCCATGCCTGCTGGTTCTGTCTTTGAGGTTGGCTGACACGGAAGCTGAGAGCTTGCTCTGGGAAGCTGTGGTCTTGGCAAAGGCCCGGAGCACAGAACCACTATGGCCCTGGCCAGTGCAGTGCTCTAGCTGTGACTCCACGCCATAAGGCAGCTTCAACACTCCATCAGGGGAGCCATTGCCACGGTAATGGTGGCTCTAGAATCCAATTTAGCTCTCTAAAACCCATGAAATGGCACTCGGAATCCTAGCTCATTGCTTTCAAGTCCTTACTCATGGTAATTTTAAGGGCAATCAGAAATAATATATAAATTATGAATAATAACTGCATTCATTTATTCCTTCTAACTCCATGGGCTAAGGACCCTCTGAGATCGGAGCGGTAACTCTCCATCCCCAACCAGTTCTGCAGAGGAAGCCGAGGATGGGGGTGGGAATAGGACAGGACCAGGAAGCTCTTAGGCAGTGATGCCAGGATAGCAATTTTGTAACTGCAGTCATCCAAAGCAGACAAGGACAACCTATCTGCAGGGGATATTTAGGGCATACATGCAGTGGTTATATACCTGGGGTACACTTGACATTTAGTGGGAGTGGCAATGGGTGTGTGTGTTGCATGCACATGTGCCTGTGGATGCCAGAAGATGGCATCGGACTGAAACTTGAGGTACAGGTAGGTGCAGGCTGCCCAGTGTGGGTACTGAAAACTGCACGTGGTCTTCAGCAAGAATGGCAAATTCTCTTCCCCACTGTACCCAGGTGCCCCACCCATATATCCTGAAAGACCCTGTTCTTTTTGTGGACAGAAACAAGAACACTATAATTATCTGAGTCAAGAGTCTTGAATCAAGTTCACGTTCAAAAAACAAAAGACCGGACTGCAGGTGTTCATTGCCCAGAGCCCCTGTGGACCAAGGGGCTTGGTGTCTGTTGGTTTCAGACCCATAACAGTGATAGAAAATCACTGAGGCAGTGGCCTGCCCAGTGCAATTCAAACGATGTACACTAAACAGACTTGTGTCTCCCAGGGCACTGATGCCAGCAGAGGCCTCTCTGGACAGAGTGTTTCAGCCTCTGCCCAGCCCCACCCACAGACTCTACATGTTGTGTGATTTGAATCAGCAACAAAACCTTCTAAAGCTGAGAAGAGCTTGCTCAGGGACAAGTGCTGCAGTGGCCCTACTGTGCTCAAGCACAGGTGCTGAGGAAAACCACAGTCTGCTCTGAGATGGTCCCTGTCCTGCTTCAGGTCCCTGCCCTGTGATGAGCCATCTAAGGGTGAAGAGCATTGTCTAACAAATGGAAGATTCCAGCAGCTAGTGAGCAGAGCCTACAGAAACCCTGAGGGGAGTGTGGACAAAGCAGCAGCTACCCCCCTGCAGATCGCAGCGTGTTTGGACCTGTCTTTGTTGCGGGAAGAGAAGCCAGGGTGCTTGGGATGTACCCTGGAAAGTAAGGAGCCAGGCAGCATCCTTGGGTGAGGATGCAGGACACAGTCCAGCTTCCCTCCTGTTCCTGAATGCACTTTCAGCCAAGGGCAGTGTGGGTGGACAAACTGATGGAGGCCCTCACTAGGGTGAGGCTCCTCCTTTCTTGGTTTGGTTCTGACAATAGGCAGTTTTGAGCCTAGGGGAAACACCTTCCAGGAGAAAGCAGAGGTACATGTGTGTGGAAAGTTACGATGCCCTGCTCCCTACTAGCAAAAGAAATGAAAGAGTTCCTCAGATGGATGCCAGCAGCACGTGGGTTGTGGGCATCACTGCATGGAAAAGTTGCTCAAAGATAACTCAGTCTCCTAGCAGAAGAAATACCAAATATTTCTGTGTGCAGGTGTGTGCTCACCAAAAGCCCCTAGAAAAATAGCTATAGGGCCCCAGGTAAAGAGGTGCACACCTATAACCCAACACTCAGGAAGGAAGGCAGGAGAAGGAGTCTAAGGTTAGTCTGGGCTATGTAGTACTCAACAGAGTGAGGGGCTGAGGGAGGGAAGGAAGGGGATGGATGGAGGGAGGGAGGGAGGGAGGGAGGGAGAGAGAGAGAGAGAGAGATAAGAGAGAGAGAGATAGATACCCTGCAATGACACTGTAATCAGCTGTAATTTCTGAGTGACTTTTCCCTTGCCAGTATGACTGTTCTAAACTTCTACAGTATATGTGGAATGCTTTTATGGCAGTGGTATTTTTCTTGAAATAAAAACAACTTGGGTATAATAGCGATGAGAATCTGTAATCCTAGCACATGGGAAGCTGAGGCAGAAGGATTGCTTAGAGTTGGGGCATGGGGCATACATAGGGTGTTCAAGGCTAGCCTGGGCTACTCAGTGAAAATGTCTTCAAAAGAAAGAGTGAGAGCAAAAGAGAGGAGGAGGAGGAGAAAGGAAGTCAGGGAGGGAGGGAGGAAGGAAGAAGGAAGGATGGGAGGAAGGAAGGAAGGATGGATGGAAAGAAGGATGGGAGGAAGGAAGGAAGAAAGAAAGGAACAATTCCATCTAACACATCTTTATGAATCCTATCTGTATGTACAAAGACTCCACACCAATAAACAAAAAGCAGTGTAAGTGATCTGGAGCCAAGCCGAAGTCTGCGAAGCAACAGCTGGGTCGTCCCTGGGAGTCAGACTCCACAGAAGCAATCTGACCAGAGGAGCGATCCAGGGAGCTAGAAATGGGGAATTCCAGGAAGTCTTCAAAGCTGGATCAGAAACCCAGCAGCTCAGAAATGCTTCTGCATATCGGTTGGTCCCTCTGTGCAGCTTGGGATGGACTCAGGAGGAGGGGTGGATGAAAGGCACAGCAGGGCTCTCTAGAATACACAATGCAGCCTTCAATGCTTCAGTACCTACTACAGAGGGCAGCAATAGGCACGGTGACGTCAGCGAGAAGATATTACATCATCAGAGACAGGATAAGGGATGGGCTGTGAAGGTCTGGCCTGGAGCTTGGTTTAGACGGAATATGGTACAAGATGTTTTTGTTCAAGTGAAGAAAACAACAATATTCCAGTTTTATAGAAAGAGTGTTTAACAGGGGAGGTAGGCATGAAAGCAGAGAGTCCAGTTCTACTTCACACATATCCACTGATCTGAGTGAGCAGTGACTCAGACCACAGGAAAGTTTGCAGTCTGTGAGGCAGCCAGGAAGCCTGATGTCTGTTCTTCTTTTGGTTTGATTTTTCTAAATTCCGATGTCTCACCATGTGGACCCAGTTGTCAAGAACTCACAGAGATCCACTAGCCTCTGCCTCCCCAGTGCTGGGATCAAAGGTGTGTATCACCGTGCCTGGCCACATTTCTACAATTGTATATTCAATATTTTTTTCTAATAATAAAAGGTTGCTTCTTTCTAACAAATAAAAGCAAGCAAGCAAGCGAGCGAGCGAGCAACCAAGCAAGCAGTCTAGATGGTTCTGTGGCCTGCTAGAATGGATCCTGCTTTCTGGAAGAGTTCTTTCTCTTCCCTGGGTGATGGACTCACCCGAGACCAGGGCATTGATTCAGTGCTGAGCCCACCCTGCAGGGTCTGGCCCCTCTACAGAAGGCACACTAGGTTTTTTTCAGAAGTGCCCTGGTTATTCCTGCAATCAGCCAAGATTGAAGCTCCGACCTTCCAGCTGCTGCTCTTAGGATTTTAGAGCAGGCAGATCACCCAGGGAACCTCACTAAACAAACCCCAGGGCCTGGCTCAGCAGGTCTGAGGCTGAACCTTGGATTCCTGCTTTCTAATCAGCTCCATACTCTGCTGCCACTGTGGCCAACCACGGGGAGCAAGCTGAGGGCCGGGAACCACAGGAAGAGGGGGACAGGACTCTCACAGAAACACCTTTCGTGCCCTTACAGATGCTCCTTATGTGGAGAGAACGTGGACTGGGCATGCTCATGAGAAAGCTAACAGTAGCCATGCAGGCTAGTGACCAGGTCACCAGGACAGAAAGGAGGCTCAGCTCTGCTGGACTCCAACTCTGGGGTACCTTGTGAGAGTGAGGCTGCCTCTCAGCTTCAACTCAGCCTGTTCCCCAAAGGCCACCACAGTGTGTTCTTAAAGGAAATTTCTGATTTTGCTAATATTACACAGTCAAACAAAAGGTACTTGCAAGCCAGAGGTAGCCAGGACCAGCCTTTGGATTTCTGATGTTGCACAGAGTAGGTGTCACATCTTAGAGGCACATTCACCCTCATCCTGAGAACTTAGGTAACTGGACATGGTCAAGGTTAACCAAAAGCCATGGTTGCTGACACTGGGCTGTGGAGATGGCTCAGTCAGCAAAGTGCTTGCTGGGCAAGTCTCAGGAACTAAGTTCGAACCTCCCATCCTATGTAACGATGGCAGTGTGTGCTTGCAAACATAGCGATGGTAAGATGAGAGATGGAGACAAGGAGATCCTTGGAGCTTGCTGGCCACCAGGTCTGGTTGATTTGGCAAAGCTCTAGGCCAATGAGAGACCCTGTCACAAAGAGTGAAAGGTACCTGAGGAATGCCCCACCCCCAAGGTACGCACATACACAAACACACTCAGACACACATAGACACACACACACACACTGCTCAACACAGTGGACCTTTGAACACTCAACTTCTTTGTGTGAAAATAAACTTGAGCCTTCGCTGTGACAGGCTACGTGAACTCTAAGCCCAGGGAACATCAAGTTGGAAAGTGCTGGAGGCTCTCACAGGGGTGGGTGGGGATCCTGAGGTGTTTCGCAATTGCCACTCCTTCCTCAATGGTCTCCTCTGTCCACTCCCTGGGCTACACACATGGCAGGACATCATCACCCATGTGTGGTACATGCCCACCATGAACAGGAGTTCTGACAAGATGTAGAGAAACTTGTCCCAGCGCCTCAGACAGCCGATACCGCAGCTCTTAGTGAGACGGTCCACATGTTCTTGCCCCTTGGAGTTCTTTGCTTACATAAGGAAGAGGCTTGTTCTGACCGTCTATTTCACACTTTGCATCGAGCAGCCTGACTATCTGCAGTAGGATAATTTCCCTTCTAGACCTCAATCAATAATACCCATTAAGAGCCCCTCTGAGCCCCTCCGCCCAGAACCTTCCAGAGTTGCACTGACTCGGAAAACAGTCAACAGCCAGGATGAAGTGGAGACGAGTCAGAGGCCGTGAGCTCTCAGTACAGGCTTTCTCAGGCCACCGCTCAAGCCTTCTCAGGATTTAAGGCAGAGAGAGCACTTAGCTTGAGGAATGTAGGGTATTGGGGTAGGTGGGTGGGCAGGTGACAGCAGTGCAAGGTGAGCAAAGCAACAGATGTCACACCTCCCCAAGAGGCCACGCCTCCCCAAGATGCCACGCCTCATCCAAGATGCCACGCCTCCCCAAGATGCCACGCCTCCCCAAGATGCCACGCCCCCAAGTACACAGCAATACTTCGTTGCATAGGTTTCTGGGGCAGATGCTGGTGACAGGTTAACCTAACACCTATTTCTGATCTCTGCCCTTCGTCCAATCTTTTCTGTGAGAGAGTCCAAGACGACAGGCGTTTAACTTCCCGTTCTCCATTGCAACCAGAGGTATGTATGTTTTTATATGAAATGTCCCCCACAGACTCCCTAGTTTTAAACAGCCATTTCCTAGCTAGTAGTGCTGTTTTGAGGATTGCAGAACCTGTAGGGGGTGGGACTTAGACAGAGGAAGTGGATCACAGGGGAGTTGACCTGCAGATACATATCCTGACCCAGAGTCCTGTCTTCTCTCTGCTTCCAGATCGATCGAGTGGGAAGCAGTCTAATGCTCCGGCTGCCTCTGGTCGTCTGTGCCACGGCCGACTGTATCCCTTTAAACCATGTGGCACAGCAGAGTCTCCTTCCCTCAGCTTGCTGCTTCTTAGGTATTTGCTAGCTGTGGTTAAAGGTAACTAATACAGAGCGCAGATCTGGACAGGGAGCCAGAGGGACAGAAATCACACGTGAGGAAGTCTTTTATCTTTAGGTGCAAAGAAAAGATCAAGTGGACATTACTTCTTCTTCTTTCTCTTGTGAATGCAGATGTGAGGACCAGAGCTTAGGCAACCATTTTGTCACCTTGAGGAAAAGGGTAAACTAAGCGTATTGAGCCCAGCTCTGACATTTTAAGTTTGAGTCAACTTCGATGGCCACAAAGATAACTTACAAATAGTTTTAAGCCAGCAAGGTTGGGTTTCTATTACTTGGTTTCCAACAACCCTCAAATGTACAACTCTTCATAAAATTAGATAATGCTGCAAATCTAACCAGGAGGGAAGTGTCTACACAGAAGAAGGATGCTACGTTCCCCTATAGCTTACTCTGGTGCCTAAAGTGCTCGGTGGAGGCTGGGGGGAGATGGAGTTGGGCGCTGAGCCCTGCTTTCTCCCTATCCCTGCAGCCTGCTTGAGGTCATGTGACTAGTCCTCAGCAAACCTCGAATAGATGTGACCTGTCATACCTGATATGACTGGAGTGTGGGGACTCAGGGAAGTGAAGATGCTCAGTCAGGAAAGTGTTGCAGTGCAGGGATGAGGGCCTGAGTTTGGGCCCCCATCACCCATATAAAGAGCAGGGCGTGGCACTATGGGCTTGTGAATGGAGAGGAAGATGGAGACAAGCAAAGCTCAAGAGTTCAGCTGAACGGAATGAGCTCCAGGGACAGGGAGAGACCTTATCGAAAAAAATGAGCAAGGAAGACAACTGATGTCAGCACCTGTCACACACACACACACACACACACACACACATGCACACACATGCAAACATGCACATACATGCACACACTCACGCACTCACAGACATACATGCACGTGCACAAATGAACACGTACCCCCTCCACCCCCGCTGTCCTGCACCCATATCAGAAAAGGGCCCAATGTCATCTTGATCTCGCTTCCAATTCTGAAAGGGAGCATGAAGCGCGTGCTCTAGAGGTCAAGTAGCTCCCAGAGGGAGGAGGGCAGCTCTCTCTGCGCAGACATCACAGTAGCACGCTGCTGCTTCAGTTTCTGAGGGCTCAGATTTTTTTTTTTCCCTCAGCACAGCTGATTTCTCCCTGAAGGTGGCTGAGCTACCTTGCTGGTAGCAATTTTGCAAAAGAAGGAGCTGTAATCTGGAAGTTATTACAACGGGCACCCCATCCATCACCGGGGTTATTCTGCATAGGAATCCAAATCACAGGACGCCTCATCTGCCTAATGAGGTGGACGTTTTTTTCGGAATTAAGTGGAAGATGTTACTCCGTTGCAAAATTCGGCACTACTTAATGGAAACAACGTTCCCCTCTAATTTCCACTAATACTTCCAGCTGCTGCCTCAAAATTTTCGTCTTTGAGTCCGGTATCTGTGTATAGTGAAATGTTTGCAAAATATATGTATACTTGTCTGCATGCTAACGGATGCAATTTCATGACCCATTACGCTTCCCACACGAGCGGGGCTGCCTGGACTGTGGGCTGGCTGGCGTCTGCCAGCTGCCCAGGTTTGATCATCAGCCCAAAGCACTCAGTGAGGATAAAAACACACATAGATGCCTGGAAATACTTACTGAGCATATACTATGTGCCAGGCAATTTCTTCGAAGCTGGGTGTTCCATGCAAATAATAGTCCCTGGCTCATGTGACTTGCAGATAGTAGATATAAATAGCTGTACATTATCACCTTCAGTTATGCTGTCCAGTGCCCCTTAGCAGATGCCCTGCCCACCTGCCAACTGGTGGTCCAGCCTCAACCTCAGCTCCTCTGCTTCTCTGGCAACCTTAGCAAAGGCTGACCCAAAACATCGTACCTCTCGGGTACCTCTCTTACAAGTCTTTACTCAGCCTTATAAGTACCCCAGTGTGTAAGTGTGGGGAGTGGCCCTAGTTCTTACTAGAGACTGTCCCCCCCATCTTTAGTGCTTCTCCTGAGTGAATGTCTCTCAGTTCAGTTGGGCAGCTGAACCCCTACCTTAATCCTGCTTCTCCTACACCTTACACAAATGGCAGTTGTGTGCATTTGGTTCCGAATAGGGAGATGATTTCAGGATTTCCCCATTGGTCCAGAGTGACGTGGAGGATTTTCACCATCTGGCTAACCACCTGTCCCGTATTCTCTGATATTCTCCCCTTTCTCCACCTTTACAAACTCTCTCTACAAACACAAAGGTTGGCAAAGGAGGGAAGCAGCTTCAGTGTACAGAAGCCTGTCCCAACTCCCTTTTGTCACAAACGACAGAGGCAATCTCACGGAGAGCAATTGGCTTACACATCCAAGTTGCAGTCCAAGGTAGGAACTCCAGGAGCTCCCCACATCACATCTCAGTCAAGAGCAGAGAGAAACGGACACACCCAGGCTGCCCAATTTCCTGCTGCTTCCACTTGGCCAGCCGTCTTTACTGTTGCACATTCTGGGGCCAAGCCCATAAAATGGTGCTTTCTATAATGCAGAGAGTCTCCCCTAGACAGGCGCAGAAGCACGCCTGATCAGAATCTTCCCTAGGCAAGCTCACAGGGACACCTGATCTAGATAATACTTCATTGAAAGTCTTCTTTTTAGGTGATTACAATTATGTCAAGTTGACAGTTTAACAGGGATACTCCCTGAGGACACCGACCTGGCTCTCCTGTGCTCTGAATGAGGTTTGACTTCTTGCCTTCTAGCAGGTGACCTTATAAAAAACGCCAGCATTTCGGTGGCTTTCCTGCCTAGACTGTGTGACCTACTTCTGGTCCTGACCAAAGACTAGATGAACCAGAATAGGAGGCCCTCTTCACCTGGAGTCCACTGGTGTGTGTGTGTGTGTGCGCGTGCGTGTGTTTGTAGCTGAAATCCAGAGGAAGCTCACTGAAGTGTGAGGACAGGAGGTGACTACAGGTGGATGATATCAGGTGTGACCTGGACAATCCCAGGCTCCTAACTTCAGCTCCCTAGTGTGCCAAGGCTGGGCACCCCTGGGTGGCATCTTGCTTACTTGTCTGATGGTTGGCAGTGATTCTTGCTTTTGAGTCCCATATGCCAATGTTATTGTCAGCAACCGAAGCAAGGCTACATGACCTTATATGCAGGTTGGATGAGGCACAGGATCAATGCCCGTGTCATGGTGTCATGGTGTCATGGTGTCATGGTGTCATGGTGTATCATGGTGTATAGGTCTCCATGAGGGTCATCTGTGACAACATTTCTCTCTCTCTCTCTCTCTCTCTCTGGAAGCCACACAGAGGAGTGTTGAGGGATGCGGAGGTGTCTCCGAGGTCTCAAAAGACATAGAGCAGGTAAGGCCATTGTGTATGGCTGAGGATTTGGGAGAGTGGCTTGTGGAAGTTCTCATTCTGCCTTGAAACTCAGTTCCCTGAGTTTGAAGCTTCTATTCTCAGCAGCGGTGGGGCGTCCTACGAGGCCCATGGGTTGGTCAGAATCTCATCTCAGTGTTTATGGAGTTGGAATGATATAGGTTCAGAGTTGAATGATCTTGAGCTATCTCAGATGCCTAGAAGGAAATGCAGGTAACAAGTGTCTTGATTGATGGCTATTCTTGTCCCGTTACTATAGAAACACCATAAATCTGTTACCACACCGAAATAAAGACTTTGGGATAACCTGAATCTATGACCCCGGGCCACGAGCATGTTTTTTTTTGGTTCCAGAATCAACCACCTCTTGTTCCTATTGAGATGAGTATTCTGATTATTTTTACATTGACAGAAATAATCTCAGATTAAAGTTCTTTCATGAATTTCCCAACTAACCTAGGTCCCTGAACACATCTGCATAAACTAGTTGAAGGCATAGTGGAAATGTGGCCACAGGGGGATGCTGTCGTCTGTCTGTTGGGTAGCAGGGAGACCATGTGTGGCCATCTCATCTCAGGCCATCTCTGCTGTGGGAGAGGTAGCACAAGAGTGTGGGGGTTTTTGAGAAAGCACAGGAGTTTAGCACAGCTGCACACTAGGTCACTTTCAGGACCTGGGCTGAAACCAATTCAAGTTGGACCACAGGGCTCTGCTTCACAGGCTACAGATGACAGAGTTTAGTTGTCCCTGTGTCTACAGAAGCTCTGATGAAGTAGGAATGGGGAGAGTGAGTGAATGAATGCATAGACAGAGAGGTACAGCAGGAGGCACCTGCATCCGAATCCTCAAGCTCTTATCACCGTGAATTCATGCATACAAAACTCCTCATTAGACATATGTATCTCCTCCATGAAAGCTAAAGCCAGCCAGGCAGTGGCTGTGTTCAGTGACTAAGTAGCCCAGATCCAGTAAGGGGAGGTATTCTACTGCCTGCTGGCTGATTTCAGATTATTAATTCTTAGCATGCTCCTCTCTCTTTCTGCCTCTCTCTCTCTCTGCCTCTCTGTCTTTTGTCTCTCTCTGTCTCTCTCTCTCTGTCTCTCTGTCTCTGCATATGTGTGTGTGTGTGTGTGTGTGTGTGTGTGTGTGTGTGTGTGTGTTAGGTGCTTGGCTTGGCCAGATGATTGGAGGACAACTTGGGTGAGCTTTCTCATGAGCATGGTTGGAGGTCAGAGTTATGGTTGTGATAGGAGATGAACTGGTGGGGATGATGGCTGGGGCTTGCTGATGGGAGAAAGGGAAAGTGGAGTGTCAAAATCTAATCATTTAAGACTGATGCTTCCAAGGAACAGCATGGTAGGGTCTGCAGGGGTCCTGGCTGCTGTGATCTCAGCACATAAGATTCACAGAGTGGAGGCAGAGAGCATCGTCATTGGAAGTCATGGTTTCTAAAGTTAGTAAAGTTTAGGACCTTACTCAGACAGGGTTGCTGGGTATCAGCAACCTCAGCCTAGGCACAAAGGGCAGGTGAGGGGAAGGATAAGCTGTGCCTGCTGGTGTGAGCTGCTGGTGTGAGCTCCTGGCTGGGGCTAAGGGGACGGCTGGAACCCAGGGCAAATGGGAAAGGTGAACCTCAGAAGTCAGTGAAGGAGGCTTGTGCTGCACAGAACAGCAAAAAGTCTCCCTGTCCTCCCTCTGTGGTGTGTTTGTGTGTATTGTGCACATGTGTGTATGAGTGTGGTTGCGTATATATGGAGGTCAGACAGCAACCCTGGGCACTGGTCCCTTCTTCTGTTTTGACAGTTTCCCCTGTTCACTGATGTGAATGCCCAGCTAGTTTTCTCCTGATGACTGATTTGAATGCCCAGCTAGATGGCCCATGAGCTTCTGGAGATTCTCTGGTTTTCATCTTCCATCTCACCATAGGAGCATTGGAATCATGGATGTAGCCCACCCTGCCCAGCTTTGCCTGCATCCTGAGGATCCAAACCAGGTCCTCATGCTTGTGCACGTACCACGTCATCTCCCCAGCGTCCCCCAAATTAGATATTTTTAATGGCTATGAGCACAATTATTTAACTCTAGAGTTGAGGACAATGGTACTTCTTATTTCTGAGAATGGAGAAGGGTAGGTAGGTAAGGTATGTGTGATTCTGGGGGCAGGGCTGGAGAAAAATGACTGGATAAGATACACCAGTGAAATAGTCCATCTGGGATCCCTTGCAGCTACATAGCCCCGTGACTCATCCTAGCCAATGAACTCTAAGCTGAGATTTTCTGGGGAAGGGAAGGTCCTCCTGGCTTAGCATATAGTTTGTGATATCTAGGCTGTTTGCACCGAATGTTTTCCAAGTACTACCTTGATCAATAGCCTCATGTCTCAGAATGCATAATTGATTTGGTATTGTTTTCTCTGAGCAAGGTCTTGCTATGTATGTAGCCCAGGCTGACTTCAAATTCATGATCTTCCTTCCTCAAGTAGCATTATATGTATGTACTGACCTGCCTAGCTCTTATTTCCTGAAGCCTGACAGTAAGAATGTAGTCTTACCACAGCTCATTCTAACCATGAAGTAACCCTGAGGATAGAGGCATATGCTAAAACAGGTGGCAGCCCCAGGGACCGAGTGACACTTAGAGGCTGTCCCACCCCTCTCTCCAGCTGTTTTTCAGGTGAGGAACAAACAAACAAACAAACAAACAAACAAACAAACTTCCTGCTGTTGATTGTAGGCTTTAGTTTCCTGCAGGTAAGCCCTTTCCTAAATTAGGCAGAGTGATGGGTGTTGGGGGGGGGGGGACGATTCTCAGTTATACCTGCCATGTCCCCACCCTCAGAAAATAAAAATAAAATAAAATTTAAAAAGCTGGAGTTAGAAAAGAAAGAGTGAATCTGACACTAACCAAGGAGTGTTAACTTCCTTTTCTTCTTTTATTTTATTTTAACTATTTTTTTTCTTTTAGAATCATAACTAAACAGAAAAGCACAAAGAACAATAACAGAAATCCCGGGCTGGCCATCTGGAGTCCCAGCTGTTCACACTTTGTTACATTTGCTTTTGCCTTTATTTTTATTAAAAGATCTACAATGTTGCACATCAGGCTGAAGTCCCTGTAAGTGCAGTCCCAGCCAGTCTGGTCCTTTTAACCTTTGCTACCAATACCACAGATGTTGAGAGGCTAACCTTCAACATCCCTCATGGTTGCTGGGAGCACCACAGCTTCAAATAATGATACTATATATTGTTACTTTACATTTTAAAATAGTTACCTTATTGTTATTTGTGTGTGTGTGTGTGAAGCTGCAGGTGGTCATGGGCCTTCTGGTGTGGGTGCTGAGGGCTGAACTCAGGACCTCTGGAAGAGCACCAAGCACTTATAACCACTGAGTCATCCCTCCTCCTTCATCATCATCATCATCATCATCATCATCATCATCATCATCGTGGTTTGAATGAGAAGTGCTCCCATAAACACAGATGTTCAAACTCTTGAGCCCCAGGTGGTGGCACTATTTTGGAAGGCTTTGGAAGTTTCAGGAGATGGAACTCGGACGGGGGAAGTGATTGACTGGCGGTGGGCCTTGAGGTTTGAGAGCCTGGCCCTGGTTCCTGCATGCTCCTGTCTCCATGCCCTCCTCCTCCAGCCCGATGGATTTTTATCTCTTCTTAACCAGCCAAAAGAATCTTTGCTTACTCGAGTTGCTTCTTGCCAGGTATTTGGTCACAAGGATGAGATTAAACCATCACACCGAATGTCACACACATACTCTCTAACTTGGCGGGTTATTTATTTATTTATTTTGCTTGTGAGCTCTGGCTTTATTGCCTGTGCCTCTATATAAACATAGATGTGTTCATATGAATATCAGTGCTCTCTCAATAAAGTGCTTCTATAAACCACTAGGATTGATGTATAAATAAAATATTTGCCTCATTCCCTTGAATAACAGCTAATGTTTGCAGTTTTGAACGTTATTAGCCATTCTGCTGCCGAGACACATTTAGGACACTTCTATCAACTGCTTCCGAAGCACCACAGCCATGAACAGCCTCAAGTCTCCACGTGCACAACCAAATGAGTGGGTGTCCTTTTCTCTGAGACAGGTCTTGCTATGTAGCGTCAAACTCATCCTCCTCCTGCCTCTGCTTCTATGCCCAGCTCTTCTTTATTTCTAGAAGCCTGCTGACAAGACTGAGCCTAAAGGAGATGGACAGATGTGCTATAGCCTTATAGAGGGGTGTTTAAAGATGCTCACAGGACCCTGCATATCTAGTGGGGAAACATAGACTGGGCAAATGAACTCTCAGGTGTGTTTGTAACGGGTTGATCAGTCCCAGCCTTGTATAAGCGCTTCCTAGGCTGAGGCATTTTCTGGAATAACACATCTGTAGCTTGTCTATTCAGCTGACCTTTTCCCCACCCAACCAGGCAGCGCTTTTGAGGGACTGTCTACCAAATGCCACAGAAGAAACTGGACAGAGCAGGCACTGCACAAGCCAGTAGGGTCCCGCACACACTGCGGCCTCTCATTGACCCTTGAGGGCTCTGCAGTCAGTGCTACCCTAAGCCACATGATCATTAGTTTGGCTGAGATTCAGAATTTCTACTTCTGAGAGCTTCAGATTAAAAAGTAGCTTAGAGTAACGGCCAATAAAACAGATTAAAGAGATAAGAAAACTAATTAAAGTAAAACCTATAGGTAACCATGGTATCAAAGATTAGCACCTGTATGCTTGTAAGTACACAAGTAGACAGATGGAGATATATTTATGTGTATATATGTATATGTACACACACATATACACAACCCACATATATGTACATATACACATATATGTATATATACATAAATATACATGTATATGTAAATATACACTTATATGTATATATGTGAATATATACATATATTTTTATATACATGTAAATATACATGTATGTGTATATATGTGTAATATGTATGTGTATATATGTATATTTGTGTATATATGTGTGTATATGTATATACATACACACATACACACACACACACACACACACACACACACACATATATATATATATATATATATTGCGTATAGTGCTATGCTGGAGAGACCTCGCTTAGCAATTATTATATGAAACATTCCTTTAGGTTTCTGGCTGCAAATAGGAGCAGTATGATCTTCAGACACTGGTAATCCTATACTGAGTCCCAGGCTGCGTTACGGTGCTTTTGACCATTTGGTAACCATTACAAGTCCTACTGCAGAACACATTTCCTAAGTGTCTGCCACACATCTATAGCCACGTGAGAATAGACTGTGGGAATCCTAACCTGCAGCCTGAAGCAGACAGTACAGAGGAAAAACCCAAGACTGCCAGAGGCCAGGCAGCTTGTCTGAGATCAAATCTAGCGGGTATTCAAATCCAGCCAGGGTATACACACTGCTCCAAGATGCAGGACACAGTCCTTAGGAATAGGCACAGTGTGGTATGCTGCCCAAAGATTTAGACCAGTTCTCTTCCAGGAAACCCACAAGAAATACGTAAATAAATGACTTTTAGTGATAAGTAGAAGAGAGTCACTTCCCTGTGCAAGCTGATACTGCCTCAAACACAGCCACAAATCATGCCTGTCTTGGTAAGTCTCTCTAAGGAAGCACTCTCGTCGCAGGAGGCCTTCTGTGGGCGGGAAGGGTGGGTTTGAGTGACAGCTGCTTTACTCCTTGTCTGAGGGCTTCCAGATACAGCACGAGGATCCTCAGCCACTTCCTGGTCACCTCTGGTGGCATCTGTAGTTATGGTTGCTTCTGGGATTACAGTTAAAGCCACACTACCATGTCACCACCTCCACGAGGTAGGGCTGAGGGTGGCTCTGTTGCTGCCATCGCCACCAGGTCCACCCTGAGGAAGTGTGAGCAGGGCTCCTTCCCAGACCCCATGCATGGATGGCTTTGGGACTTACAGAATAGTAAGGAATGGCCCAACTGTCTTCTCGCAGTGTCCTGCAGGGATACCACTCTGTTCTACACACGCGCGCGCGCACACACACACACACACACACACACACACACACACGCACACACACGCACACACACACACACACACACCTTCTTTCTCTAAAACAAAACCCCAGTGCTCTTGAGTCTTCTCAAAATGCTCCTGTCCTGAGGGGACTCGGTTTTCTAACTTTTTTTCACTCTGTCTGTCTGTCTGTCTATCTATCTATCTATCTATCTATCTATCTATCTATCTATCTATCTATCTATCTCTAACTTTATTTCAACATGGGCTGGCCTGTAAACAAAGGTGACTTTGAACTTCTGATCCTCTGGCATCTACTTCCCTCGTGCTGCGATGACAGGTGTGGACTGCACATCTGATTTATGGATAGGCTAGACAAGCAATCTAGCCACGGAGCTAGACCCCTACCTTTGGTTTTCTACCTTTCGTAAAGCCCCTAGTTGACCAACTGCGTGCCAAGCTTCCCAGGCTGTCGCAGCCTGGAGAGAGACGTCAGTGCCTCTCTTAGCTTTGTCTTTCCTCAGATGCACCTCTTTTCCAGTCACTTAAGAGTACAGTTTCTGGCCACCATTTCTGGTGAATGGTATCGCGTGGGAGTTTGGATAAGGCAGGAGAAATGGATGCCCATGGGCTGAATCCCTGCTACACATCCCTTGCTTCTCCAGCCAGTGGCTCTGGTTTCACTCTGACATCATAGCCAGGGGTTGCAGTAAGAGACTCTGTCATCTCCAGTGGGCACGTGAAGGGACCGGAATGAAAGATGACCATCAGGATCCCTAGTCCCTGGGATCCATAAGAATGCGCCCCACAGAGTGTGACAGTCAATCTGCAGCTTATACCCTGAGGCAGGGGAGGGCAAGAGAGGTGGGGGAGCAGGGCTGGCTGGGGTGTTGGGAGAAGGCACTCAGTTTAAACTCCTCCCTTCATGTTTTAAGGACACCTGGCCATTTCCTGGGTATATTGTCCATGCCCCGCCTTATTTTTCTGTGTGTTTAATTCGGATCATACTCTGGGAAATCACTTTACATTATGATTTTTGGGAACAGAAATGCAGGAAGGATGCATCTGGGTGGCTTATTCAACCCTTTGGAGTTGGTTGAGTTTCTTTCCCTTGCCCAAGGAATGTATGTATACAAATACATACACACACACATACACACATGTATATGCATATATGTGTATATGCATACATGTATATATGCACACACACACATATATACATGCATATATAACATATGCGTATGTATATATATATATATATATATATATATATACATGTATGCCTGCATGTCAGAAGAGAGCACCAGATCTCATTATAGATGATTACTACCCACCATGTGGTTGCTGGGAATTGAACTCAGGACCTCTAGAAGATCAGCCAGAGCTTCTTCACCTCTGAGCCATCCCTTTCAAGGAATCTTAATGCCTCTACCTCTGTCCAGCACCATATCCCACTGGCCTCTCCGGTCCTTTAGCTCCTGCCATGCCTTCTCTTCCTGTGTTTCTATGTGGTACCTTAGTGATTCTGGTCTTTGTTCATGTGGTCCTCCTGCTCGGAGCAAGCTTCCTTTTCACCCACAAAGGATTTCACACAATGTGCCACCCAGTCCCCTCCACTGCATCTGAGCTCCATTAGGTTGGGATCTGTCCTACCTAATGCACCTTGAGTCCCCAGCATCCCCAACATAGCCCCTTACCTGTGGCACTGGCTACTAAGAAGCATCGACTCGCGTCTACTGTTTTCCCACGCTGCTACTAGGGATTGTGCGACAGCTCTAGACCCTCTTTGCGAAGAATAAGCCAGCCACACACCCCATGATGAGCCCCCTCATCTGACTTCACCCAAGGGGGTCTCAGCACTTCTTTAAAAATTAATTTGTTCCTTAATTAAGAAACATGCTCCCTTCTAATTAACGGCCCTTCTGTAATGTAAACAGATCACAGGCAACTCTGCGGCTCTCTCTGCTTGGCTCATCTGGAGCCTGAGCTGCAGCCAATTTCACCACGGCAGCTGGGGCTGGGGAGCTGCGGAGGGCTCTGTCTTGCTCGTATGGAATTAAAGGGACTTAGATGAGGAATCTGTCAGCTGTTCATCCTACCTAGCAAGTTAAATTGCTGCTTCATTATACCAATGGATCACCTTAGAATAAAAGAGTTGACTCAAACTTGTGCACTGGTATACCTATTTCTGAAGACCTAACGCATTTCAGCCACAGGGGGCAGAGGCCACTGAGATGGAACAGACCTGAAAACATCCTCTCTGAGGAATAGCTTTCACGGCATAGGAAGGTGCCAAGCAAGCTTCCAGATGGAGTCCTAACCAACTACGGCACCTATGAATCACAGCAATGACCACTACGGCATGATAGCCCTAAGGTTGCAGTAGTGGCATACATGCCTTGTCCGTAACCAACAGCTTTCTAATTGGACTTAAGGTCTTCTCAACCAGAGGGAGATCCTGCCCGGTTCTAGAAACCTAGCTAACTACTTAGTGCTAGCGACGCCATGGACCTTAGAGGGAAACCTACAATCTCTCATTTACTAAACCAACACAATACCTAGCGACCATCTAAACATTTGTCCTTAGACCCACAGATGAGTATAGTCTTCATCCTCCATCATGGAAACTCTGAAGCAGATGGAGACCCACTACAGAAAACCACAGCCAATCAAAGGGCCCAGTCCTGATGGATACATCTACAGAACACTTCTGCACCTAAGACTTGGGGATAACCGTGGAAGAGGGGTAAAGAGATTGTAGGAGCCGGAGGAACAAACAGGAAATTTCCTGCAAGATTGTGTCTCGTAGGAATTCAGAAACCCCATCCACATGGCTGCCCTAACAAGTGCTGAAGAGGATGACGGCAATAGTCATGCCAACATGAATGGAGGGAGCCAATGATACCTCGACTCTAACCAAAGTACTACAGGCAACTAGGGAATGCTGAGACTAGGGGAATAGTCTTCCTAAGGGAAGAGCTCACCAACTGGCTAATATCAAATGGCCAGCCCTTAAAACATATATACAAGTAATATTATGCAGACTGATCAGGTTGTATTTAGGAATACATATATTAAATAAAGGGATTAATGAGGTAAGGAATATGTATAGAATGACAAAGGAGGCTGTGAGTTTCAGAGAGAGCAGAGGAGTTCTGGAGGGAGAGAGGGGAAAGGAGAAGTGATGTAATTCTATCACAGTCTCAAAAAAAAACAAACAACTTCTGCACTCACACATCTGTATGTATGAGCTGATTTAATCAATATCGACATCTATCTCCATGCATATAGATGTGTTTACCCATCCAGACACATGCACACGTGTGCGTGCCCATAAACATAGGCTGCTCATTTGATGGTGGAAGCAAGTAGATGTTCTAAGTGGCATCTGGCTGGCTGGCAGCCGATCTCAGGGTGGCAGTGGCTTCATAGGAGAAGTCAGAGTTTGGTAGGAAGCAGGCTAGGTAGGACATCATTCTTTGTTATCACCAGTAGGCGAGGATGTGTTTGAGGATGTGTTTGTGTGTATGTGAATGATGGTTTTAAGTAAGAGCTGATGCTGACAGAGGTGTGCGCGGCCCAAGGGTTCATTCACTGAGCTTTGTCTTTGGATAACTGGCTGACTCACATCCTCTCATATCCTGATGGAGGCTCAAGTGCCAAATTCAATGCTCTTTCCATGACCTAAAGAAGAATGAACAAGCCAGGTAGAGGAAGAGTCCAGTTGGGGGCCGTTCTCCATGTAGACATTACTTTGGTTACCCACGTATTGGCGAACAGCACACATGGGCCAAACAGTTGCTCATCAGCAAAGAAGATGTGCTCTCTTGAAAGACGTGGATGAAAATTGGGCGTGGTAATCTGTTTCTCGAGAGCAGCCGTCTTTGAGAACTCAGGAGGCACTGACACACAGTTTGGAAGCTTCTAGATTGTTCATGTGCCACAAATAAAGAGAAGCAAGGTGCCTGCCTCAGGTAAAGCATAGACATGTTTATGCTGGGGTGTAATGCTGAATTTTCCAAAGTTTTATAGACCAGGGCTTTTTCTTCCCTTTAATTCAGTTCACATGGGTCTAGTCTCAGCTTAAAGGTATGCGTAGCCAAGACTGAAAGGCTGTGTGTGCAGTGTCTGCAGTCCTACCCTTTGGCCTTCACAGGCCACTGCCCTGTTCTCCCTTCTGATCATGGAAATTAGCCTGATGGACCCAGGTACCTTTTGAATTATTGCTAGAGATAGCGATGAGGAGAGGGCATGGGGTACCATTGGTCATTCCCTCCTCTGTTGCCATGGCTATTTTTGTCTTGTATAACCCCCAACTCCCCAAATGGCTCTTTACAAGTAAGTCTGTCCTCAGAGGCCCATCACTGTTCCCTTGGTGCTCAGGTCCTGGGATGCCATCATTGCTATCTTTACTTCCTCAGGTTCCTTTGCAATACCCGTGTGTGAGCCAGTCCCTCCCTTAGGTTCTCTAACCCTAGCATGGCATCTGTTTCTTACTGGGATGTTGCTCCATGTAGTGAACGCTTTAGATACTACATTGCAAACACTTGGTTAACATCGTGGAAATGTCTGAGCACCCCCAACTTTAGCTTTGGAGTTTCACGTAAAGCCAACTTAAAATGGGTGCCACAGATGCCCTATTCAGCAGAGATGACAGGTACTCGGGGACAGTGCCCCCTCTGCCTCTGTTCCTGTTATCCTTTTGTCAAGTTTCCGTGTGAGTCTGAATACGTATGCCACCCCTTTTCTCTGCTGCCATATTGAGGGCAGCAAGCTTTCTCTCCCTGCTTTTGGTTGGCACTGTCTGGCTCCCTGATCTGTCTCCTTCATTGCCAGCCAGGTCTCCATGGGGACAAAGATGAGCTGCCTCCATGTCTACCAAGACTAGAAGAGAGCAGGACCATAGAAACTTCTACATAAATATCCCTGCATGGAATTTGAGGAGACAGTGGTGTTTGGAAGCTCTCCCCAGTACCAGTGTACAAAAAGCTAGAACCTTCCTGACTCAGAACACTGTACAGTGGTCAAAAGTTTCAGTCACCACACTGAACCTAGAGCCTTGGGTTTGAGTCTATTTCATCCTTCAATAATATGGCGATTTCTGGTTAAAAAGTCCCCCTTCTCCTAAGACTCAGCATCACCGAGTAGTGTGAGCACACGTGTGCAAATCACACCTCACGTGTGTTTCATCTCTGGTGTCGGCTTGAGTGGAATTGCCTAGGAGGTACACCTCTTGCTGTGTCTGTGAGGGTGTTTCCAGGGAGGAGGGGAAACTCACTCTAGCTATGGGTGGCAGCATCCCATGGGCTTCTGTTTAGGTCTGAATAAAAAGAGAAAGAGTCAAGCATTCTTCTCTCTCTCTCCCTCCCTCTCTCTCCCTCTCTCTCCCTCCTCTCTCCCCCCCTCTCCCTCTCCTCTCTCTCTTCTCTCCCCTCTCTCCCCTCTCCCCCTCTCCCCCTCTCCTCTCCCTCCTCCCCTCTCCCCCTCTCCTCTCTCCCCTCTCTCCCCTCTCCTCTCCTGCCTCCCCTCTCCACCCTCTCCCCTCTCTTCCTCTGCTTTCTGGATGTGGGTGCCTCACACCCCTGCTGTGCCTTCCCCAATCCCCACTACAATGGACTGTGCCCCTCAACTGGGAGCCAAAGGAAACCCTTATTTCCACAAACCATTTCTTGTAGGTTATAAATGCTAATAGAAAGACAGACACTAACAGACTGTAGTCCAGAGCTGATGGCTGGACACCTAAAACCTGTGTTGATGATTGACATTTTAGTAAACATCTTAAATGGCCATACTGGTGGGTACCTATCCTCCCCCCTGGGACACCTACCTTCCCCAGAGTTATCCTTGAACTATAATCAGGCATTCCATGCAGGGTGGGGCGACGGTGAATTACCAATTATCAAATACCTATACTGTGTCGACCATTGATTGAGTCCTTTAGATACTGCAATCCAGGGTTGCTGGAAGCTAATTTCCCAGGTGTCATACAGACTCTGCATGACTACATGTTGGAGAACCAGCCTTCTGAGACCCACATCCTCAAAACTTTACCTCTCGTGCCCTGCAAAGGACTTCCACACTCGGTCACTCAGGAGAGCGCCACCTGTACTCACTACTCCTTTTCGATGTATTTTAAATGTGTCTCTTAACATTTAACCTAGCTCTCAGGAGGGGTATGAATAGGTAAAGAGATTGACACAACAGACATTTCTTAGGCCTCCAGATAAATAGCTGTGAAAATAACAGCCCGCCGCCATGCCACATGAAATTATCCTGTGTGTCAGTGCACAGACACCTGGCATGCATTAAGAAACCCAGTCTTCAGAAAGTATTAACACGGCAGGAGACGTGGGTGTGTATTCAGTGAGCCGAATGGAAAGAGAAGGTAGCGAGTGAGCTGCTTTCTTGCTTGACCTGGGTATCTTTGCCTACTGAGGAGAGAGAAAGATGGTGGAGAATGTGACAAGCTGCAGAATGGGGAGATCACTGGGGGGAAAGAGTCACGTGCACATACAAGGGAAGATGCAGAGCAGAGAGGCTCAAAGGCAGAAGGAATGGATATAAACAAGTCAAGTCCACATCCATACAGCAACAGGGAATAGAATGGAAAACACTGCTATCTGGGCCTAGAGAAATGGCTCAGCGGGTAAGAACCCTTAATGTTCCTGCAGAGGACCTGAGTCTGGTTCCCAGCACCCACATCAATTCCTCTTCTGGTCTCTGGGGAGATATGCACGTGAGTGGTATACTTGCACACGTGCACACACAAACATAATAAAAGTAAAATAAATCTTTTTAAAAGAGAAAAGGATGGTTGGCATGTAATAGCATCAAAGCGTAAGGTATTTAGGGATGAAGTGAACAGCAGAGATCCAAGACTTGCATGATGCAAATGATAAGACGTCAGGGAAGCAAATTAAAGACTTGGCTGATTGGAAAGGTAGCCCTTGCTTACTGATTCAAAGACTCAGCATAGTTAGAAATGGGTCACTCCCCAAGTTGATCTGTGTGCCCATTCAATACAACCCTCATCAAAATCCAACCCCCACTTATTTTTTTCAAGCAGAAATCTACAAGTTGATGCTAGAATTCACATGGAAATATAAAGGACTCTGGAGAGGCAACACCAATTTTGCAAAACTAAAGCAACCTGAAAGCACTCTGAGCTGCCAGTTTGCACACAGTGAGGTGCTGGGATAGAAGACAGGTAATGGGCCCTGATGGAGAGTGGAGATATTGGAACGTGTGTGGGCTGCAGACAGGGGTGCAGAAAGGCCGCAGCCGTTCTGGGAAATCACTTGGAAAATTCTTAAAAGGTTAAAAGAGACCTGCTTTAGGGCAGGCCCCTCAGGTCTACACTCAAGACAAATCAAGTCCACAGAGGTAACTTACACAGGAATGGTCATGGCTACATCGCTCACCCTAACATCTAGCAGTGACTATGCGCTGTCCACCAATATATGAATGGGCAGATTAAATGCAGTGACATTGCCATGTGGAAATGCAAATGAGCCAAATCCACCCATCACAACATTCTTTTTTGTTATTAATTGTTTTATTTATTTACATTCCAAATGTTGCCCCACTTCCTGGGCCTCCCTCCAGGAGTTCTTCACCCCATTTCCTTTCCCCTTTGCTTCTGAGAGGGTGCTCCCCCACCCACCCACACTACCATCCCCCTTCCCTGGGCATCAAGTTTCTACAGGATTAAGCAGATCCTTTCCCACTGAAGCCAGACAAGGCAGTTCTCAGCTACACATGTAGCGAGGTCCATGAACCAGCCCATGTATGCTCTTTGGTTGGTGGCTTAGCCACTGGAAGCTCTGAGGAGTCCAGGTTAGTTCATACTTTTATTCTTCCTATGGGGTTGCAATCCCCTTCAGCTCCTGCAGTCCTCTCCCACAACTCTTCCATGAGGTCCCTGGCCTCAGTGCAATGGTTGGCTGTAAGTATCTGCATCTGTCTCAGTCAGCTGCTGATAGGGCCTCTCAGAGGACAGCCATGCTAGGCTCCTGCCTGTAAGCACAGCATGGTATCAGTAATAGTGTGGGGGGTTGGTGTCTACGCATGGGATGGATCCCAAGTTGGCCTGGACTCTGGATGGCCTTTCCTTTATCACAGTATTCTTAAGGAATAAAAAGTATTGAAGTGCTGATAGACTTATGATGTAGGTAAGACTTAAGATAATCACAATAAAGGAACAAAAACACCAGACACAAAGACAGTATGTCAGATAATTTCATGCCTGTGAAAACATCCAGAACAGATAAACCCACTGAGTAGGGGCAGTTTTTCCAGTACTGGGGATGACAGAGGAATGACAAGAGATGGCTAATGAGCACAGAGTTTTCATTTTAAAGATATACTTTAAAAAAAAAGTATGTGTGTTTATCTCTGTGTAGGTAGGTGCACATGAGTGCAGTTCCCAGAAAGGCCAGAAGAGGGCATCAGATACGCGGGTGTTGGAGTTACAGGCATTTATAAGCTATGTGATGTGGGTGCTGGGAACCAAACTCATGTCCTCTTCAAATTGAGAATTAGTTTGTGACTGCCGAATGGTCCCTCCAGTTCTATGATTTCATTTGAAAGTTAAGCATTCTTCAACTGACTAAGGTGGCGACTGTAGAACTTATGACTCTACTCCCAAACCACAGACTAATTATTTTAAACGGGCAAGCCACAGAGCATATGTATTATGCCACAATACAGGTGTTAGACTCTACAAAAGACACAAGGAAACAAAGGCTCCGGGCATGGAGCATGCCTCCAGTGAAAGGGGTGTCCTGTGTGTGACTCGAGGCTTATGTGTTTGCCTCCTTTATTTTTTTATTTTTTGGCTCCTTATGCTTTGTTTTGTTTTTTCTTTTTAATTAGGTATTTTCCTCATTTACATTTCCAATGCTATCCCAAAAGTCCCCCATACCCTCACCCCCACTCCCCTACCCACTCACTACCACTTTTTGGCCCTGGCGTTCCCCTGTACTGGGGCATATAAAGTTTGCATGTCCAATGGGCCTCTGGTACCATGTCACTTTCTGTCCCATACTCCATACGCCACAGGAATTCTAGAATGAAAGGTGAGCCAGAAGAGACTATATTTTAAAGCAAACATCCCACGCAGCTTGGCTCCTAGGAGATAATGGGACACTGTGTGAGGTGTGGCCTACTGACTACTGTGTAGGGGTGGCAGCAAACTCTTCTTCATTGATGAGAGTTTATCCTCGTGCAGGTACATGCCATCTCCAATGAATGGCATCATTGCTGAGTGATGTCTCTTCTGGGTAAGAGAGGGGAGGTTGAGTGAATGGTGGTTGGGCTTCTGAGAGGGAAAAGGACCTGGGCGTGGCAAAGTTCTTTAATACATCTGAGGTGATCCCTTCAAGGTGGAGGCCATGTCGGTTTGTCATCTCACAATACTAAAAATATCAAAATACTTCTAACCACAGGAGACGGCCGCTGCTCTGGGTCCCTAGGTCCACTGATGCTGTTTCAAGGATGAGACTGGAGTTCTAAACTGGCGGTTCACTAGCCACTGACCTTTTGCCACTTGTTGAATGATCTGTGAGCTCGCTCTTTCATTGATTTCTATCACAGGGTTGTAGGGAGCAGCTTGGCTCACTGCTGGTGTACTCAAGTGGTAACGGCAACCCCAGACAGAACACACGTCACATCTGACCACCAGCGCCTGTCGTCATAAGTCTGCGCCCAGAGGAGCTGAATCAAGGTGTCAAGGGTTTCATATGAGAAGATCAGGAGAAAGGCCCTCTTCACAGATGGAGGCAGGAGGATTTCCAACCTTGCTTCCCATGTGGTCTACTTTCAGGGCAGCCATAGGTGCGATTTGCTCCGAAACTCAAGATAGAAACTACTCAGAGGGACCTCTGTCCTCTCCCCTGTTTCCCTCTCTCTTCCCTCTCCCTTTCTCCTTCTCCCTCTCCCTCTCCTCTCTCTCCCCCTCTCCTCCCCCTCTCCCCCTTTCCTCCCTCTCCCCCTCCCCCTCTCCCCCTCTCCCTCTCTCCCTCTCCGTCCTCTCCCTCTCCCCATCCTCTCCTCCTCCTCTCCCCTCCTCTCTCTCTCTCTCTCTCTCTCTCTCTCTCTCTCTCTCAGCTCTGTTGTTTTTCTCAAAGTCAGTTTGTTGCCTCAGATTGCTCCTAGTTTGATTGACAAGTCACCAGTGTCTATATCCGTGGGTTAGACTGTGATCCTTTGATATGTGTTTACAGTGTTGCGTGATTAAATCCAACTGATTAATGCATCCATCATCTCAAGCTGCCCTGTCACTTGCGATGCTGTGGGTGAGTTCTGAGGATGTTTTGCCTGGCAAAATTAACCAGCCACAGATAGATCAACCCTGTATGTCGTGTGTGGAGTCTAAGAAAGATTATCTCCCAGAAGCAGGGAGGACGGTGGTGATGAGGAACTGGGGACAGGGGAGAGCCAGAGCTGAGATTTGATCAAGAGGTGTGAAGTGTTATGTGGGCAGTGGAGTCGGCTTTGAGTGTTCTGTGTGACCGCCGGACTGTAGTCCAACACAGCACATTCCGTACTTTTGTCCTCTGTGCCTAGAAGCTCAAGTGATTATTTTGGTTGCCCTGGGTTAGCCCAGGAAGGTGCCCCATCTTTGAGATCAGCTGTTGAGTCACTGTGGTTATATGGGAAGGGACTCTGTGGGCATGTGGTAAAACCCATCACAGGCATAGCCCTAGGCCTTGGAAACTGGAGGCCAGATATCTGCATACCACTGTGTGTGATGGTTGACTGTATCCTTTTTTGTGGTTTTTGGAGTGTGTTCTGCTATGTAGCTCTGACTAGTAAGGACCCCACTGTGTGGACCAAACTGGCCTTACACCTGTGACAGTCCCTCTGCTTCTTTCTCTGTGGCTGGAGTCACAAGAGGGTGGGTGCTGTTAGAACTGATGTGATTAACTCTGTGTTTCAGCCTGGCTGGGCTACTCAGCACCCAGACAGTCAAATGTTTTGTTTTCTGGGCCCATCTAAAGGGCTTTGCGGGTGACATTATCTGATTCTGCAGACTTAATAAGACAGTTGTCCTCCCTGAAGTGAATGGGCCTTATCTAATCAGCTGAAGGGAGAGCAGGATAAAAAGGACGACTAAGAAAGAGTCTCCCCCTGCCTCCCTGAGCAGCTGGGATGGTGGACTTTTCCAGTCTTTAGAATGATGAGAGACATCAGCTCTTCCAAGGTCACGACCCCGCCTGCTCTTGGGCCGGAAGCTGCAGCCTTTGCTCTCTGGTTCTTAGGCCTACAGCTGGAACCACAGGTCGGCTTCTCTGGGTCTTCAACCTGCTGCCTGTGGACGCTGGGACACCTCAGCCTTCATGATCGCACCAGTGATTTCTTCTTTAAAAGGTTTGATTTTTGATTACATGTGTTATGGGTGCATCTATGCATATGTGAATGCAGGGGCCTGAGGTGACAAACAGACAGCATAGGGCCCCTTGGAGCTGGACCTTTCAGGCAGCTGTGAGCCACCTGACATGGGTGTCAGAGACCAAACTCTGGTCCTCGCCAAGATCAGTAAGCCTTCTTTAACCTCTGAGTCGTCTCTCTAGTCCATTAGCCAGTTCTTGGTAATACATCTCTTGGAGCTGAAGAGCTGTCTCAGGAGTTAAAAGCAATGGCTGCTCTGGCAGAGGACCTGGGTTCAGTTCCTAGCACCCAGTATATACCCAGCAGCTCACAGATGTCTCTAACTCCAGGTCCTCCTGGGAATCCAATACCCTCTTCCGGCCTTCACAGGTGACAGGTACTCACATGGCACACATACATATAAGCAGGAAGAACACTCATGCAAAATAAAATAATACAGTCTGAAAATAAATAAATACACAGGCATGTGTAGTTGTGGGGACACACACACACACACACACACACACACACACACACCCCACAATTCTGTTTTTCTGGAGAACCCTGCTAAATATTGGAGAAAAAAAAAAACCCTTCCATTGACACCTGACCCCTGGATGGATCGAGCACCCGTGGCCCTGGTCCCCTTCCTCTTATGGATTAAGGGCTGAAGGTGACCTCCTTTCTACTGATCTTTGCTTGAAATGCATGTGTTCAGGAGAGACTTGAGGGGCAACCCAAGACTCACGTGAGTCCTCTGCTCACCAAGAGCCTGCTCCTTATCTGTAAATGAGAATTCCTTTATCAACTTCTTGGGGCCATGAAAGACTGCAATGAAGTGAAATACACAAGAAAGCCACAGCTTCATATCTGGACTATTATAGCTGCCCTGGAGCTTGATCTGTAACAGTAAGTGGGAAAGAGAGGCTCCCTGGGCATCCTTCACTGCCACATTCAGTCTTCATTAGCTCCATCAGCAGACAATTTCCTTGCCACCTTTGCTCTGGACTTAGGACGTCCACCTTCGGTATCTCCCGTGGCTAATTTTCCACCAGGGACTTAGAAATCAAGATTCCCCACAAGGAGAGGTAAAATAAATGAAACTTTAAAATTTCTGCGGCTGTTCCCCGCGTGACATATTAATGCATTTCGCAAACATTTCCTTTCTTTGTGTATTTGCTTTGTGGAGGAGACTGGCAGGATTGGAGGAGTGGGTGTCGGGGAGGGGAATCCTAAAGGGAGGCATACTGTGGTCCCTACTCTTGAGTTGCTGGCAGACTTCCCTGAATGATGCTCCCAATATTAACTGTCTTGCTCTCTGATTCTCTCACACCAAACCTGCAGTTCCCACCCATTGCCTGGAAGGAAGCCCACCACCTCCCAGACGTCTTTGACTGTCCAGTCCTCGGTGCCTCAAAAATGCCTTTTCCAGGCAGGCATCTGTCATCATTGCACACTGACACACACACACACACACACACACACACACACACACACACACACACACACACTTACACCTTCGGCCTCCAGTATGCAACGCTCTCACGGCTTTACCAGTAAAGAAATGGTTTTATTGGTTTCCTCCCCACCAACTAATTCTCTGGTTACCAACAAAGTGGAAAATGTTAGTCTCTTCTTTACTTAAAAGTCTAGTGAGGACCAATCTGTGGCTAACCCTAAACCCAATCTCATACCCTCCTCCTCTGGTTCACCACACATGCATGAGCAATCTATACACATAATCACTGTTGTGTGGCAGTGATTTCCCCTGAATTGAAACATTCCATTCTAGAGGCAAGCTCATTCAAGCTCAGCCAGTTCTAAGGGAAGGTTAGTTAAGACTTTGGAAACATACAATTCACAAATCTCAGGAAAATCCTGAAACTTACTAAGATTCACAAAGCCCTCTTTTCCTCATGGTTGAGTAAGCTATGAACATTGCTTGGGACAGGAAACTACATGACCCCTTCAGATGCCTGTGAATTGTGCAGGGAGCTTGGGGGTTCCATGCTGGGGTGGGCTTTACAGAGTCATGCATGTTATGTAAGTGACCCCCTCACCCGTACTCTCATAAGTAACCCAAATAACCGCTTCACCCAGCTGGACTTTGATGCTATCACTACTTGGATCTCTTGTGAGTTTCCTATCTGGGTGAGTAGATATTTGTTCATCTCCCCAAGAACAGTGTCAGAAAATGTATACACACGCTCAAACACACACGCACACACACACACACACACACACACACACACACACACACACACACACACACACACACAAGCAATTATGTGTTCTACAATAGTTCCTTCAGCAGCTTTGGGTCATCATAAGACAAAGTTCTGCTTTGTCTTGAGGACTTATGCTAAAGAGTTGGATTTCCTATGGAGTAAGGAGTACTTGGAGTACTTCTGTTCTTGAAGTTGCTAGAGCTGGAATGGGTCTTACAACAATGTAGCCAAGTCCTAAGACTTGCAGAAACGCCAGCTGTCAAATCTCTGAAACCCAGGGTGAACTGCCACCCACCTTCCTTAAATAGGACACAAGCCAGCTGGGTTGGTTAAGCCCTCCTAAGCCACTGCTGTGGTTAGAACCCTAATTGCTAGCTTGTTACCTGCAGCCAAAAGCATTCCTAACTGGTACCTTAAATGGATCGATTTAATCTCCCTGTCCCTGGTTACAGCTTTTCTAACTCAACTACATTTTCTTTTTGCCCTTTAAAAACCCTTTAAGACATAATTAGAACCAGACAGGGTTGGTCTGTTTCAGGCCAGGAGGATAAATCCCCTCAGACAGGAATAACCTTGAATGGCTCTCTTGCCTGCACATGCATAGCCCAAACCAGCAGTTTCTTCCTTCCTTTCCTTCCTTCCTTCCCTCCCTCCCTCCCTCCCTCCCTCCCTCCCTCCCTCCCTCCCTCCCTCCCTCCTTCCTTCCTTCCTTTCTGTTCTTGTCTGTTGCATCTTCCATTGCCAATCAAATGAACATTTCCATTTAGATGCCTGGTCTTGTCTGGGGAAAAACACCAAGTGCTTATGGAAGAGAGCTGTGAATAAAGTTACATTAGTCTTATCAAGGAGGACCCGAGAGCATGCTAAGGCATAATTAACCCACCCAGAGGCTGAGGAAATGCAGTCTCTTTGAGGTCAGACAGATCTGACTCACGTGGCTCCTTCTCTGATTGTCTGTGTCAACCTTTCTGAGCCTCCATGCCCTCCTGGGAAACTCAGAGACAACACTTGAGCTAGCTTTATTGGGAGTACAAAAAGATGATGAATTGGGAAGCGGTTGTCTTGGCAGGGGGCAAGCCTTGGAGGCTTCTGACAGCAGAGATGTCTACGTCCTCTAAAGGGAGTTGGTGAAGGGTGAAGGGAAGCTGAACGTCACACACACACACACACACACACACACACACACACACAATCTTGCCTTAAGAAGGCAAGAGTGTTCACAGAAGTTTCCAGAAGCTATCTTTTTCTCTGGCTGTGACATTACTCCCGAATGGATGGACTGAAACCCAGGTCTTCCAAGAGTCAGAGGCCTCAAGTTTCATGCCTTTCCTGATGAAGGGGAATAAATCTTTGGGTGGGCATCCTGTCGTCACAGGCAAGAAGAGCAATTATTGTCCTCTGAATCCCGCTCCCCACCCCCACCCCGCCCCGAGCCATCCTGACATTTCCAGCACCCTTCCTCTCTCTAGCCCTTTATACAGAATCCTCAGGGCCAGGGCAATGTCACAAATGGTAACCACCAAATGGCACGTGTTACCAGAGCATTCCCAGGTCCTCAGAACTAGAGTACGTTCTGTATCATGATGATAATGGGGAGTCAAGAAAATTACACCCAAGAACCCTTCCATTGAGAAGCACCGAGTGCTTTCGTTATTTGGTTTTTGAAACAGGCTCTTTTGGCTCAGGCTGGCCTCAAACTCATTGTGTAAACTGTCCTTGAAGTTGTTCTGGTCCTCCCGCCTCTGACCTAGGATGGAAGTAGGCACCGTCACAAGCCGTTTAAATGGTGCTGGGGCTGAGGATCAAACCCAGGGCTTCCTACGTGCTGGGCAAGTGCTCTGCCCACTGGGGTCCGCCCCAGCTTGACTCTGTGTTTAGCTAATAAAAACATCAAGGGAAAGGGAGACCCTAGAATGCCTCTGGAAAGAACTCGAAGGCAACGGGGAGAGAAAGGCCATCTCTGTCCTGTTAGAGACTTACTTTCCAATTATTATCCAACACCTAGGGACAAGACAAGCATATGTCGCGGTGGCCACTTGGCACTCTGTCGGCACTGACAGTGATAGAGAAAGCAAGCTCAAAGTCTGATTATCTGGGCTATATTGTTTACTCGTTGAATGACACTGGCTATGTCAGCTGCTGTAAGATTTGGTTCCAACTGCAGAAAATCCACCATAAGAAAGGCTCAGGTGAAGGAGAAGCTTTCTATTATCCTATGGGAAATTATCCCATCAAGCAACAGGGCTGGCCTGGTACTCCGCAAGCATTTAGTCTCTTTTCATCGTTCATATTACATGGTTTCTACCCTTGAAGCTACCTCATGGTGCAAGGTGATGATCCAGCACAAGCTATCTCATCTGCATCCCTGGCAGCAAAAGGGAATAGGTGGTAGGAAGAAGATACCAGGATGCTCTTGCCAGCTGAGTTAGTTCCCCTAAGTCTAATTCACAGCCCTTCTTATAGCTTATTGGGTAGTACTTCATCACATGACCAAGGGAGGCTGCTCAGTTCTGTCTTTATATGGACACATCGTTGTCAGTATACATCAAGCTGTTACTGATGGGTGCCAGCGTACTAGATACTGAAGAAGAAGTCAATGCTTTCTTGGACAAGATGTTTTCCAACACTTTGAAGATTAATTTCTTGCTAGTACCAACATCTACCTCTCTGGGGGACCAGCATCTACTTCCCTGGGGGACCAGCATCTTCTTCCCTGGGGGACAGCATCTACCTCCCTAGATTGCCAGAATGTGTCAGTCTGGTGCATAAGACCACTGTCCCCGCCTCCCACCCCTGTCCCCAGCAACAACTTCAGCAACAAGGTTCTCACAGCTCCTATTGGCTGCATGCTAATGAGCATACTTAGCAGAGGGGGCCTGGAGCTCAACACAAAGACCCTTCAACACATGCTTTGCTCCTGACCACAGATTTGGGTGTTCCATTGAACATCTTCATAGACTCTGCTTAGGATTGGATCCACCTCAGCACATGGACGTTTTGAGCCAAATTAATTCTTTACACAGGGCATTGTGTAAAGAATTCTCTACCCTTGTGAGATGGCTTCCCTAGTCTCTCCACACTAAATCCCAATTTTACCCTCTTCTTCATGGTAGCCACCAAAAGTTATCTCCTGAGGACAAATCCATCCTAAGTTGAGTCACTGCCCCAAGTATCTGAAGTCACAGAACCCGCCTCATCCAGGAGAAGTCTCAGTGTCATCTCTGTTTTATAAGCACAGTGTGGGCCAATGTTTCCAGGTGAACCATGGGGAAACTCAGTGTATTTAACTAAATTAATTTCAGATATACATGGACACAGACATACACACACGTACACACATGCATACATGCACACAGATGTTCTCGTTCCACCTCTGGCTCTAGATTATAACTCTAGTGAGTCCATAGCATACGCCTACCCCGGGCATAGAGAAGGTGATACAGCAGATGTGAGAGAAAAAAATGAAACAATGTGGCCAAAGAGCAGCTGGTGGAGTTTGGTGCTGAGGGACCAGATAAAGACATCCCTGGGATTCTGAAGTGAGAGGCTTTTCCTGAAGCCACAGCACCCAGTGGCACAAGCACAAATCCTAGCCACCCTAAGAGGAAGCACCCATGCTAGAGCCCTGATAAAAGACCACAAACCCATGGAAACCATAAAGAGCCTCAGCACAGAAAGAAGAAAATCAGAGCAAGAAAAGGAAAAAAAAACCCACAAATATTCCCCCAGCCTGACTTTGGAGAACGCTTTGAGGAGAGTCGGTCTCCTGAATAATGAAACAGCTTTGGGTACTGTGTTCAGCTTGAATAAAAAAATATGCAGCTGTAATTAAAGCAGGAAAAGCTACAAGTCTATTAAAGTTTTTTTTCTTTGATACTGGAAAACTCAATTCATGGCCTATATTTCATAAAACATACTCTTGAAAAGGATTTTATATGCCCTTTCCCCACAGAATTTAGCAGACTGAATCTCTTTCCATTTACTTAAGATTGGAGGTGGGTCTATATATAATTCACTAAGGGCATCTTAAGAAAATACACTGGATTCGAAGCTGAAGAGCCTGGATCAATGGAAGCCAAGGCCCTGGACTTTGCCCTCAGAAGGAAGCCGGTTCTCAGAGCAGAGGAGAGGCAGGGAGAGGCTGCCTTCAGGTGACCTGTAACGCTGATGGCTGATGGCTTGCCTCCTGGAGCCTCAGTTCTCCTTGAACATCTCCAGATCCACCACTAGGGGGCAGATCTGGCTGCGTAGAACCGGGGCTGAGCCAGGGCTGCTGAGTGATTTGCAGGGCACTGAGGGGAGGGCATGGGAGGTGGGTTTGATCAAGATGTATTACATGAATGTACAAAATTGTGAAACCACAAAAAAAGATTATAAAAAAAGAAGTTACTGAAGAAGATGGGTGCTGATCTCTTTCTCTCCCCCCCCCCCTGCCCCCCCACGTAAGGAATTCTTCTCTAGACTTTGAGTGGTACCTGTGTCTTCATCATGACATCGTGTTGGGTGTGAAGGTTTCAGGAGACAGAGTGCAGTCACTGGAGTCACACAAGTCTAAGCTGGACCCCCCGCTGTGTCACCTGTGAGCATGGAAGGACTGACCTAAGCCCAGGAGATTCTGTGTGCTCAATCCTACAGCAGTCAGGGGGAGTTAAATGACGGCCAAGGGACAAGAAGTCCAGGGTCTACAAAGCAGTGGGATGGAATCTACTCAAGGTCCTCACTGTTTCACTCCAGGCAGAAGCCATCTTCCTCCCTCTCTCCAGGCATGGCTCTCAGGAGCATGCGCACTACAGTGTGTGCGGAACATGCGCACTTCTGAATGACTACAGTATGTGTGGCGGATTACCTGCTGAGGTCCCTGTGCATCAAAACTGTACATGGTGGGCTTTCCGGAGATGCTTATCGAAGGAATGAACAGACTGAACGAAGACAGACATTTAAGAACAGAATAAAACGAGAGCATTATAGGGATTCCGAATTCCTGCCACCTGGGACCATTTGTTCTTGGATGGAATTTATCGGTGGCCACCACTGTGTGTGAGTCCTGAAAACTTAGGGATGTAGAACCAAAACAAAACCCAACATCAGGGTCTCCAGGCTCAAGCTTAGAGCTGAGAAAGAAAACAGAAGGCAGAATCCAGCTCACACCTGGGGAAAATTTATAAACCTATTAAGGTTTACGGTGCTACTGTAATTCCGTAAAGAGGGTTCCGGGCACAATAATCCAGCATCATAAAGTAGCGCAATATGTAGTAATCTCCCATTTGTCAGGGGATCACCACAGAAGTCATGTGTGACCTCTAGTCTCTTTCCTGACCACCATGCTTCAGACTGAAGTCCTCTTATGCTTGGGGGCACTAAGACCATTTTGTTGTTGAGAATTTCACACACACACACACACACACACACACACACACACACACACACGTTTCAACGAAATCCGTACCCATTTCCTTCTTTCCAACTGTTGCCGTATTCCACGCCACTACCTTTATCTCTCTACTTCACGTGCTTTCTTTATTCCCCGTGAAGTCTACTGAGCCCACTCCGCACTGCCTCTATGTGCATGCGTGTGGGGCTGTCTCCTGGAGCTTGAGCAGCTGTCTTCGGGCTGTGTTGCTCAAGGAAATGGATTCTTCTAAGGTCATTCTTGGTCCCAATGCCACAACAACTCTCCACTAAGAAGATGGAGCTATTATTCAGCAGTCAAACCAGACTTTCCCAGTCTCCTGCGAAATCCACCCAAGAGATTCCGACTATGTGTAAAACATAACCACACCTTAAGGAGCCCTAAGCCATGATCAGCAAACTGTGTTTTGCAAGACCAGCTAGTACATACTTCATCTTTGTGGGATATGTGGTCTGGGCCCAGTTATTCATGTCAGCCAGTGTTGCCTGAATGCAGCCAACACATAGCTGGATGTCTGTGTTCTCATAAAACTTTATTTAAACGAAAACAAGCAATGGGACAGATCTGGTTTGAAATTGTTGACTTCTACTGAGAGTAACTGGCACATGATCATCTCCTAGCATTCTCTGGATACTTGTCCATTCTTCAACTATGACACCACTTAGCTCTTTGTAATTCCTTGGCCCAACTTCCTTGGACATCCTTCTCCAATGGACTCTTTGACTATTGTTCAGGTTCAATGTGACCTCATCAGAGTTCACTGTTATTATATTACTCTTTGTTTGTTTCATCTGAAGGATCATCATCTTTCCTGTTCATTTAATTGTTGGTTACCTTTCTTTTCCTAAAAAACCGTAAGTGGTATGTGTGTGTGCATGCTTTGCATGACTATATATGTATGTATACATGCATATGAATTTCTATGCATGTGGAAGCTGGACAACCTTGGATGTTGTTCTTCGGGTGCTGTGGTGGTTTCACTGAGAATGTCCCTACAAGGGTCAGACGCTTGAATACTTGAACTCCAGTTGGTAGCACTGTTTGGGTAGAGCTAGGAGGTGTGGCTTTGCTGGAGGACATTTGGAGAATAGCTTTGAGAGCTTAAAAGACCCCTGGCATTACCAGGCACTCTGATTTATGGTTGTGGCTCAGGATGTGAGTTCTCGGCTTAATGTTCCTGTTGCCTTACCTGTTGCTTGGTGCATGCCTCCACTCTGCCATCATGGCATCTAACCTTCTTGAACCAAGAGCACAAAGAGACTCCTTCTTCCATAAGTTACGTTGATCATAGTGTCTTATCACAGCAACAAAAGAGTGACGGATACAGGCAGGCTCCATCATCTGCCTTTCTTAAGGCAAGGGTCTCTCCGTAGCCTGGAACTCACCAACTTAGCTAGGCTGTTTGTCCGGCAAGGTCCAAGGATCTACCTGTCCCCATCTATTCAGTGCTGGGATTGTTAGTCCATATCACTATGCCTTGTTTTGTTTTTTTTTTCATTTTCATTTTATTTTATGTCCACGAATATTTGCCTGCATGTATGTCTGTATGTGTACTATTTACATGCAGGGACCACAGAGGCCATCAGAGAACACTGGATTCCCTGTAACTGGAGTGACAGATGGTTGTGAGCCATCATGTGGGTGCTGGTAACAGAATCCAGCTCCTCTATGAGGGCAGCCAGTGATCTTAACCAGTGAGCCCATTTTTCCATCTAAAAATACAAAGTAGGTTTCAGGGATTAAACTCAGGCCCTCATGCTTGAAAGGCAAAGCATATTGCCCATTGAACTATCTCCCCAGCCATCTCTTTAGCCTCATAAACATTTTAAGAACAGAGATACAGTGGTCAGGGTCAATTCTATGCCCCCAACACCTTCAGCATGACCTGGCATAGGGCAGCTGACCAATATAAAGTTGCTGATTGACACATCTGTAGAAACAGCTGTGAAATCAGTTTCCCTGAAGTTATCACCCATGGATCCCATGCTCTGACATTCCCACAGATGCATTGGGGACGGACTCCAGGGGCAGCTGGGGACACACAGCCCATAGCAACTCAAGGACTTGCTCAGCCATCATCAAGTGGTCACGGTGCCTGGAAACTTTTCTTAGATCCATTCCTTCACATGGTTTTGAATGATTACGTTGCTTCTGACAATATTGATGTGACTTTACCCAGACAGTAAGTACTCTATTATACTATTAACCAAGTGAGGTAGATTTCAGTTTTACTGTCAAATACTTGACATCACCAGTCCTTCCTGCCTTCAAATGATGATGGGTGACAGAAAGGGAGTTCTGAGCTTGAGTCAGAGACAGCCCCAGAAGTTCAAGGATTAGGCCTACCAGACATTTACTTTAACATGGAAATAACTGACAGGAGCCCCATCTCTCCAGTTCACCTGGAACTCAGGGACCTCCTGAAGAACAGGACCATGGCTGCCTGCCAGAGGAGAGACAGCATCCAGGCTCACGCAGGATGACAACCCCAGGGTCAGAGAGGAGTGGATGTAAGTAGCAAGGTGATGCCTATCTCCTGGATGAACCCCAACCCCAGTGTGGTAAGATAGCTATAGGTAGGATGGAAGGAAGAGTGTTTAAAGCCATGTCATCATCATCATTAATGGTGATGTGTGTGCTGCTGGGATACCCTTCTACCAGACTGAAGGGGCCAAGCCTTCTCCTCTCAGTAGACCCTCTAGCATCCTGGATGCTCTAGCGACCCAACAGGGTGGAGTCCTCTTGCACCTGATGGTGCCCACCAGAGAGGAGGTGAGTTTGAAAGAATGAAGAGCTTGGGAGCCAGAATGAGGAGTTAATGGGCCTGGTTGTGAGATTGTGAGAGATGTCTGTTGGCTGCGGACATTCACACTGACACAGTTAAGAGGCACTGTAGAGATTCTATTTCTTGGATATCCAAGAAGAGTCAAGAGCTAGCCAGGTTCAGATACCACCTTGCATACCATTCAATCCTGGAATTTTCCCTTTGGGAAGTAATCTCTGGTTGGATTATATGGCTCTTTGATGACATTAGTTTCTGACCAACTGTACTCAAATGATATGCTAATGACAATCTTCCTGGTCTACACTCCTCTACCAAGCCTCTGGCTGTGACTTGAGGAGACAGGCGAGCACCAGCAACTGTGGCTCTCAGGGAGAAGGCTATACTGAGACAGCTTACCCTTACTTGAATGCAGATAAAGACACCAACATAAAACCTTGCAGATACTGAGTAGAGTCCAGGGAAACACATGAGTGACAATTCTCATCAGTATGTGTATATGTGAAAGGAGAAATGATTATCTTCTAACTCCTGAGCCGAGCTGAGCTGAGCTGAGCTGAGCTGAGCTATAGAATAAACCCCCTGATTACAAACAATGCCTGAAAATGGCTCAACCTGTAACAAGGCTTATTCTCCATCTTGCCAATCTGACTCCTACCCTACGTGAACTGCCACAAAAGTAGGTAGGGGCGTGTAGGTCAGTACTGCCCTGTAGAGCTGATGGTAAGTTCAAAGAAGAGTAACCTCTTCGGGGACTGGCTAACGAGATGACAGAGTACCAGACACTGGCTGGCTGCCACAGGGACCAACTAAGCATTTGCTGATTAGCAAAAGTAGACTACAGAAAGTGACTTGCCTGTGACTTGGTAGAGTCCCACTTCTGTTGACCCATGCACCTGCCTTTCACTGCTTGGAGATGCCCAGGGAGATCCTGGAAATCAGCTAACACAGATGATTCCCTCTACAAAGTGGCCGATTTGACACCGGGTGGTTTTTCACTAAAAGATGTTTGAGAAAAGTTAAATTCTCCTTTTAAAATATTCATGGTTAAGAAAACTCATGAAATGGCTGTGGTTGAATACTCTGGAAACTATGAGACCGGCTGGGGCAGAAGATAATGAGAGAGAACATGATTTAAATGTCTGACATACCATTAGAGGGAAATCTGCTATGAGAAAAGAGGGCACCATAAAAGAAGCTTTACCACCACCAGCCCATCCTGACTAAATGGGGACTGAATACTGATCCAGGTACAAATATCAGTTCTCGACATCCCAGTCATCCTTATGCTATGCTGGGTACCAAAGAACAATCATTAGCATCACAGCCAACTTTACTCAAATGGCTCAAACCATTTTGCTGCCAAGACAAGTAGAACTCTCAGGATGGACAACTGCCCCAAAGGTCAACTTGATTTAGGTCCCAGGTCAGAGTTCTTTTACAATGAGACAGACCATACCTGGAAGAACCTGGGGTGAAAACAAATGGGAGACACCTCTGTGCTCACATCATCCCTTTGCAGAGGGGAGGTGGTGGTTTGAATATGCTTGGCCCAGGGAGTGGCACTATTAGGAAGCATGGACTTGGAGTAGGTGTGGCCTTGATGGAAGAAATGCATCACTTTGGGGATGGGCTTTGAGACCATTCTCCTAGTTGCCTAGAGGACAGTCTTCTCCTGCTTGCCTTCAACTTTCAGCTCCTCCTGCACCATGCCTGCTTGGATGCTGCCATTTTCCTGCCTTGATGATAATAGACTGAACCTCTGAACCTGTAAGCCAGCTCCAATTAAATGTTGTCCTTTATAATAGAGTTGCCTTGGTCATGGTGTCTCTTCACAGCAATGGAAACCCTAACTAAGACAGGGGTTTCCCTCTGTATAAAACAGGGTTCCATTGCTCCTGCGTTAGATATCCCTTCTCGCTCTGGTATAATGCTGGCCATAACTTCAGCTCATGTCTTCTCCATTGCTCTCTCTCCTCATGTGCCTGCGAATACCAACAGGATGGACAATGTCTGTCCCCTCACTATGGGGTCCCTCAGAGTTTAGCCCTTGTTGACATATTCAAATATTGGATGGAAAAGGAAGAAAGTAGAGAGCAAGGCAGTGTGGGAGTCATGGGGTTGTCAAGGAGGTGGCTGCTGGTCTGGCCTGTCTTCTTCAGCATGCAGTAAGACAAGGGCAGCAGTGGGCATGGGTCTTCCTCATGACTCAGATACACACCTGAGTCCCCCTCTGAGGGGAAGCTGAACGTGACTAACACATACATGGACTGGACACATATAGTCCTTACATGACGACTTTTGTTCCCCGATACCTCTCAAGGCCCAGGGTAGAGTACTATTCTCCCAGCTTCCCTTCAGCTCTGCCAAAGCCAGCCCCCTGGGGAGAACCCATGTCTTGCTGGAAGGCTGCCTGAAAGCTCACATTCCAATTTGACTTCTGCACAGCTGACCAAAGGTTCTGGGAAAGCCAAAGTCCCCCCTGAAGAGTTTTCTCGCCGTTAGATTTGCAGGATGAGTGGTGGACAGCCTGGATCTCTGGATCCTTGACTAGAATAATTCTAATGGTGGTTGATGGCTTTTCCTAACACTTTCCTGAGGGCTTAAGTTCCACCTGCCCACACTGACAGCCTCCCCACCACTTCTTGCTCTGGGTGACTTTTTTTCCTGGACTTTCCTCCCCGAAGGTCCCACACTTGCCCTTGGTCCTCCCTTAGTGTATGCTAGAGGAAGCCCCGGTGGTTGCTCACAGTTAGACCTTCACAAAGGCTCCCAGGAGACTAGCAGGGGCAAAAACATGTGTGAATTGGTATCAGCAGTGCACTCGGGGTCCTGGCACAGGACTTCTGTGAATCCTGAGGTCCTAGACCTCTTTTCCACCTCCTCCAAGGGTCTTGGAACCTGGCTGTCTGGTAGAACCACCACAGCCTGGCCAGGGGCTCCATCAATCAACACCTGTAACTATGGAAAGAACTGAAACACCGTCATTCTGCGCCGATGTATTTTCATCCAGGACTGCTTTCCCCAGAACAATACCCTGGAGTGTAGTGCTGAACAGCTGGGAACAGTCTCCTGTCTGTTCCTGCAGATAAATACAGGTGACCTTCCTCTGTGATGGATGGGTACTGATGACAGTCGGGTACACAGGGACGTGGCACTGGATCGTTGGGAAATGAATTCTACTCTGTACCAACCTGTGTCTCTTCACTTTAACTTTGCTGCAGGGAACGATGTCAGCGCATCAAGAGTAATCTCAGCGTTAGCAGCACAACCGCACACCGGCATCCGCCGAGCATTTGTTAAGGCCTAAACTTGGTCACAGACTGCTGTCTCATTTAATCCGCCACGTAAGGGCTCTCAGTGAGCTACTCTTAGCCTGCTCCATACTACAGACAAGGCAGTTGAGGCTTTTAAAGGGTTCAGGGGCTTGCCTGAGGTCCCACCTTATTAAAAAGTTGAGGGGGGGGGGGGCATTAAACCCCTACTAAGGTTTAGTGCTGGACCCAGAAGCAGTTGCAGAATTTGTGGAGTTGGGTGAAAATGACAATAGTACCTTCTGTTCATCAAGAACTAAAAGCTTAGGGTGTCAGTGAGAAGGCAGTAAGCAAGAAGAGTCTCTTCAGTGACTCGATGCCCATCTCACCTCATGCGGCTGCCCCAGGTAGATGGGCTCAGAAGAAAGTGTTGAAATTACAAGGAAGGACTCGATGTCTTACCCTGCGTCTCCCAGAGCCTTTCCCAGAAGGCTCATAATAAACCCACAGGATCTGGGTAAACCGAGCTGTTGGTCAGGAGCACTATTCATCTTCCATCACCATAGAACTAAACAGACACAAACATGCCACAGCTGGATCTGCTTAGAGTCTAGCACAACCATTAGAGCCGAACATTGATTGACCCAGAGATTGGTGCCTCCTGGATCTCGGGCTTGTGCAAGGTCCAAGCATGGTGGAGGACTGTGGTGTCTACACCCAGATGACACAGGTCCTGCCATATTCATACCCAGGGCTGAGCAGGGCTGACAGGGTCTATGACGGTTACTTTTTACTTATCAACTTGCCACAGTCTAGGATCACAGTCTAGAGAGCTCCAGTAGAGGAATTCTGTTGCTGTGGGAAATATTAAAAAAAGAACCAACTCATTCCAGCTCTTGTACCAGCAACTCTGCCTCAGCAGCCTGGTCAGCCATGCACTGGCAGGCGATGGTTGCCCTATTCTTATCTTGTAGAGACTCTCTGGCCCAGAGCTTCCGAAACTTCTCCACCCAGCTTGCTCAGTTCCCACTGGTGGGTCGCTACCACGCCAAACCCATATTTCAACACCCCCCCCCAACGGCCTTTTTGGGTGCACATCTGGCAAACTCATGCTTTGCCGCTGTACCTTTCTCTCTTGAACCTAGTTGAGCCAACTCGTGAAGGAAAACGCCACATAGACTTAGTTAAGAATCAATGGTAACTCAATTGCTGGGCGCAACAATTAAAATGTTAATCAGTAAGCCTTATTACATCGAAATCCTCTCGTGGTGAATCTTGATGGATCCACCATTAAAACCAGAAGACATCATAATTACATCTTGTCCTCACACTATCCCTGTCCAGACCTCTCTCCTGCTTTCTTTCTTCCGCCATCCAACCCGGAAGTCCCACCTACTCGCCCAGTGATTGGCTCCTTTATTCATTAGGGGATTGGTCCACAAGAACAGCACCAGGCCCCTCCACAACACTCTATAGATCTGGTTGGCCTGCAAGCATGTCTGTGGGAAATTATCTTGTTACTGAGGTAAGAAGATGCATGCATACCATTGGTTGGGGTGTGAACTGTGTAAGAGGGAAAAAAATCTGAGGTAGAGAGAGACTGGAGGAGACTCAACAAAGGAGCAGGGAATTGTAGACCTGGGAGAAACAAGCACTTGTGTAGCCCAGGAAACACAGAACACACAGAAGACAAGCAGAGAGTATGGGTGCATTCATTCCTGCATTCATTCATTCATTCATTCATTTATTGCCAAGTGCTCTTGACTGCAGGTGTGACCAATGGTCACAGGCTCCTCCTGCACCGGAGACTTTCCTGTGACATTCGACTATAACTTGGAGTTGAAAGCAAATAGAGCCCCTATGTTGCTTCTGGTTGGTTTGTTTCCCCCCCCCCCCCCCCATGGTCCTCCTGGTCTCTGGGGAGAAGGTAGCCGACTCCAGAATGGTAGATTGAGAAGGAACTGTGGCTCAAAGCTCAAGACATGAGGGACTCTTGGCTTTCTCATCTGTGAGGTGAGGACTGCTGGACCCACCTCCCAGGGTACGAAACAGTCAGTGGTGGAGAGTGTGTAGTACCTAAATCTCCCAGCACACCGTGAGGGCCTAATTCAATGACAGGAGAGTCCGGTGGCTGTTTGTATTCTCAAGTTTATGGGACAACCGAGAGTATTCAGGCAGCAACTTGGGAGATGGCTCAGTTAGTGAAGTTCTTGAGACACAAGTGTGAAGACCCGAATTGCATCCCCAGCACCCCGTGTGAAAACCTAGGCGTGGTAGTGTCCACCTGTAAACCCAGCACTGAGAAAGGGGTGATGGGGGGATACCAGGGTTCATTCACCAGCTAGCAGAGCTGAAACAGCCAACCGCAGGCACAATGAGAGACTGTCTCAAAAAAAAAAAAAAAAAAAAAAAAAACAACTAAGGTGGAGAGTGACTGGGGAAGACTCAACAAACGAGCAGGGAATTATAGACCTGGGAGAACCAATCAGTTGTGTAGCAAGCCAGGAAACACAGAACGCATGGTGAACTTGAGAAGGATCTACATTGTGGAGGTTAGAGGAGGGTGGAGCATCACCCTCACAATGCCCTGAGACTGTCGTTCCCTGCAACCTCTTTGCAGGGTGCTAATGAACCTAGGCAGTTGTCCACTAAGACTATCTCCCCACCTCTCCCAACCCCAGCATCTACCTTCTTGACACCAAATCTGACCAGTTCCTTCCCGTGACTGCTCTACAGTTAAACCTGGAGGCTGCTGAGAGAAAGGAAAACAATAACTGGGGCCATTCTGCACCCACAGAGTCATCCATCCCACACAGCAGCCCAAATGTTATGTACTTTATGGGATAATATCAATCATAAAGAGAAGTGAGAGCTGATTGATATTTCCTAGAGGCGAGGCTGCCCCCTAACTGGATATCTTTGTGCATTAAGGAATTCAACACACATAAAGGATTCAATTTCCTCCTTGAAAATATGACACGGATACAAAGCAATAGCACCTGAAACGCTCCTAAACTTTATGGAAGAACACAGCCCTGGGAGGGAGGTGGACCCTCATCTCATCACACACATGGAACAGAGAGAGAGGTCATGCTCGCAGACCCCAAATGCACTGCACACTTTAACGCCTGGATCACGTTTCCCATCTGTCCACATCCCGGCTGCTGACACTCAGGGTCTGGGGACCATACACGCATGGCAAGAAGGAATCCTTTGTGCTCTGCTCACACTCTGGCCTCTTTAATAGCTTTCTCCATCCATTTTGCTGACCTGTTCTGCCCCTCAGCTCCTCTAAGTGGCTTTCTGTAAACATCAAAATCCAAGTCTAGGGTCTTTCTCATCAGAAGTCCCCTCTCCATCAAAAGAAGGCCCTGGAGAGGTGCCATGGGGTCTACTTGGCTGGAAGTGATCTGACTTCACCTCCCCAGGCTTGCTACCATTCCTCTCATTCCATCTCTCCCAGTAACGCCTCCACCGTGGGGAAAACACACAGCAAATCCACCATCATTTGTATAGAGCACATTCATATCTGGGAGGGGGGATGCCTGCTCCTGCCCTTTTGAGGATGCGATGAAGAGCAGAGAGACCGAGCTTGTGAAGCTAAAGGGAGGTTTGAGGTGTCTTGCATACCATTATTCACCTGGTAGTCTGGGGAGGTTGCTATGGCAACGTTTCCAAAGTCTCCGGTATCTACATGTCATTGATACACCCCATCAATTCAACCAAGGCAGAGAAAACAGCCCAAGTTGGCCTCTGTTTCCTTGATGGCTTGCTAACTGATTGTTTTGCCCATTGTTTAGTCAAAACTTCAGAATCAGCAACAGTGACACTCTTAATACAGGGCTTTTCCACTTAAATGTATCTCAGAGCATAAAATTCAAGTCCAGCAGGGATTTTCTGTCTTCTTTGTTCTTCATTGTCACAGCCATAAGCTCAGGAGTAACTTTTTTTTTTGCTGGACACTGGATACTTTAATTAGAACATTCTGGCCCCTTAAAGAGGAGGCTCTAAATTCTAAGCCCTTCCCAAATAGGTTAAACGTGGTGAGAGATAGCAAGGCCCTGAGGCCTGGAGTCATTTCCATAACAGTAGCTACATGCATTTCCAGAGAGAAATGTCTTGCCTTTGGCCCTTTGACTGAAGACAAAAGGTGTCTCTCTGAGCATCTTCTATGGAAAAGGGAAAGGGCTCAGCCTGTCATACCAACAGTGTTCTCATTGAAAGGCAATTATAAAAAAAGGATTCACAGAGCAATTTGTGTAGAGGACAGACTTTCTCATCAAAACCCCACAGGGCACACCGTTCTGCCTTTAGCCCTTATGTTGTAAGCCAAATATCCACACAGTTCCCAACGCTATTCAGGCATCAGAGTCCTGGACGTAACATCACCCCTGCCGATGAAGGAAGGCACTTTCATAGTTTGCAGTCTCCCCTCCCCCAGCCGCCGAGCCAATTACGCTGTGTTCCATGCTTCCAGCCCTTGTTAGAAACCAATGCTATTTCACATCAACCAGTCAGAATCCCCATAGATGACCATGTAGCATATTCAGGGCTGCCATGCTGATGGCAGACCGCATGTGACCTACCTGTGGGTGACCCTTCCATGACATGGCCGATGTAAGGGCCTTCCCGGAAGATGGGTCTGTTGTCGTTCTGGTCAATCACAATGACTTCCAGAGGCACTGGCCCTTCCAGAGTTTTGCCACTGGCATCCGTGGTTTCCACATACAGCTGTTGGAGCAAAGAGATCAGGAGAGAAAGAAACCGTCATTTCTAAAATCAAGACAAGGTTCCACAAAGAAAGGAGGCTGTATCGATCATTTCATGAGCCTTTGATGATACTGAAACTCTGGTTTCCATGGCTTGTCACCAGGAAACTAAATGGGTCACAATATAAGCCAAATATCAGCATGTGTTAAATCTCTCTTAGAAAAATTTGCAATGAAATCATCAAATCTGCAAACAAAGTTAAACACACAGATGCACACAGAAACACTCACAAACACACAGAGACACACAAAGACACACATGCACAGACACATGGACACAGGCTCAACAGATACGGAGATACACACACAGAGACACGCATTACTGCAATCCACCGTAGTTAGGAAAATGTGCACATATTGTTTGCTTTTCCAATCTCATTGTCCTTAAGAGGACATTACACTAATAGAAACAACACATGAAACATCACGAACTGGGGGAACCCACAGCGTTTGTGGTGATGCTGAGGAGACACTCAGATCGATGTGCATCTACAGGCACCCCTCACGTAGGAAGGCTGGCATTTGTGGGGCCCCTGCTGAGACCTCAGGACTCCTGCCCGCCAGGGATTCCCCTTTAAAAGCTAGAGACTTCAGAGACCCATGAAATGCTTCCAAAGAAAAACCCCTCCAGATCCCAGCCAGAAAGGCAGCGTGGAAGTTCAGCCTGCTGGTTGGGAAGCAGGGCTTCACATCATGGTATTTCCAGGGAAATGCTATGGCCATACTTCCATTTACTGACCGTACTTGGGCCTTAGCTTCTCTCAGTAAAAGCAGTAAGAGTGTTTTGAATACAAGTGACCCTCCCTTCAGAGGAGATGACCATGCTCTCTGGTCAGTGGAGACCAAAGCGCAGAGTCTTTCCACCAAGACTCTCAATTCCTTGGTTTCTTCATGGGTGAGGCCTCTCTCGTAGACTTTACAATCTTTTTTGTGGTGTATAAATGTGGACATGAGATGAAACTGGTCCTATATGGAGAGAGGGGTTGTTTTCTGTCTTTCTTTAGCAGTATCATACCCTCTGTGCCAACACACACACACACACACACACACACACACACACACACACACACACACACAAACATGCATACATATGCACGCACACACAGGCATAAACCAGCACACTCATGCATGCATACACTCACACACATGTTCCTCTATCCACTTGATTTCTTGAGCGGGTGATACCTCAATTAAGAAAATTTTAAATGGACAAAGCCATTTGCTTTGCACTTCTATGATAGATCATAGAAAAGAAACATTGTTTTAAAGCGGAGACTCGGGAGATTAGGCTTAGATGGAAGCGCGGGGAACCACATCAAATCAGGGCAAGCTCCATGTGCCTACAAGCTCAGCAGTGAAACGGCAAAGACAGGAAGACCCCTGGCTTTGCTGGCCTGTCAGTGTAGCCAAATCAGTGAGCACTAGGTTCAGGGAGAAAACTCTGTGTCTTAGGTTCCTGGTGCTGTGATAAAATATCCCTGAAAAAGCAACTTAGGAGAGAACAGGTTTATTTTCACTTTCAATTGAGGTTTCCACCCCATTATTCCTGGGAAGCCACAGGTACAGGCTCTCGAGGGAGTTGACCATAGTATACAAACACAATTTGGAACAGAGAAATAGGAATTAATTCATGCATGGCTAGTGCTTCATTTGCTGTCTCTAGTTGAAGAGTCCAGGATCCCCTTTCTAGGGAATGGTGCCACCCACAATGTGTGTGGGTTCTTCCCACATCAATTAATATAACTGATACTAGTATCCACAGATATGCCCACAAGCCAACCTGATTTAGGTAATCCCTAGTTGAGACTCTCTTCCCAGGGGATGCTAAGTTGTGTCAAGGTGACAAAACCAATCATTGCATCCCGTCTCAGAAAATTGTTAGACAATGATGAAAGAAGGCACCCAGTGTTGACCTTTGGCCACCACATGTTCCTGTACACATGTGTGTCATACTCAAGTTCACACCCACACACAATCTGACAGACATACTTGTGCCTTTCCCTGCTGTTCTCGAGTTAAGGCCAGACCACGGTTAGCAAATACAGGTTTTTCTGAAGGACACTGTTCTCACATTCCAGAGGGGCTGTCTGTGTCAGAAAATCAATGTTGAGCGATGCTCTTGTCTTCCCTCTCCCCTCCTGAGTGAAATGCTTCAAACCGCTCAGATTCCTTCCTTTGAAAGTCTGAAACCATGTTTGTGTCCTATGAAATCACGTGATGGATTCCAGTGGCTCAGAAACAAAGCAAGATAGATACATGCAAGGGAGGAGGGCTCACCCCATCTATCATCTTTGCGTGGCAGAGCCCACGAGGAGAAGAACGGACAGATGGCCAATGGTGGGAAGCCACAAAGTGTCTGCTCAGGGAAAATGTCGCCAGCAGCCCTTTATGGCCAGTTTGTCGGCCAGCGCCTCAGAGTTGCTCTCAGTGGTTAACTTGGCCCCGGAACGATAAAGCGTGAATACATATGTCCCAGATTCTTAACTGTGACCTATGACCCCCATGCAAGGTTCTATAGCTGAATGTGGGGCTCGTGAAAATCTCAACACCACTGAAAGAGTTCTAAATAAACAATGGCCAAACTTTAACTAAACATCAAAGGGGTAATGAAGACGAGATGCCCTGGCACTGAGTGCCCATTTTGCATTTTGCAACTCCATTGCAGCCTTCATACTCGGAGGACTTGCTGAAAACTGAATTTCTCATGGCACCCAGCCCCATGGCATCTGGCCCCGTACACTCCCTCGAGGGAAGAGTTTGTACCTCTCTGACTTTAATGGCTGTTGTAGAACTGAGACACAATTAGGAGGGTCTCCAAAGAGATGAGGAGGAAGCTGTGGGGCAGGTGGCCTGACACTGAGGCCTCCAGATGTATAGGATCCAGGCTCTGAGCATGGCCTGTACCTTCTAGACCCTAGTGCTTGGTGAGGGATTCTCACAGACTCGCTGATTGCTATGAAGATACTAATGTGATACACAGATGCCTCTGACGCAGGTAGGATGGCTCAGGATTGTCACCAAAGCTTTTCTTCTCTTTCTCTGTCTGTCTGCCTGTCTGTCTCATTCTCTCTTTTCTTCCTCCCTCCTTCCATTCTTCCTTCCTCCCTCCCTCCCTCCCTCCCTCCCTCCCTCCCTCCCTCCCTCCCTTCCTTCCTTCCTTCCTTCCTTCCTTCTTCCTCCCTCCCCTCCCCTCTCCTCTCCCCGTTCCCCCTTCCTTCCCCCTTCCTTCCCCCTTTCTTCCCCCTTTTTCCCCCCTTCCTGTGGAGAGCCGTGAGCAATCGCCATTATAAGATGGCGCTGGCTTCCACTGCGCCTAACTAGTAAACAAGCCTTATGCACAAGTGCAAGAGTGAACTCACGCCTAGTCACTGCCCATCTCCAGGTGTAGTAATGGGGTGATGGGCAAGCAACAAATCAGGAGCTGTCACGCCACATCAGGTGCTGAAACGTCACGCTGCGGGCTATATAAGCAGCTCCATTTTCCTGGTTCGGGGTCTTCCCTCCTGATAAGTAAGCAATAAAAGCTTTGCCGCAGAAGATTCCAGTTGTCCTGAGTGTGTTCTTGCTGGCGGGGACAAAAGCTCAGGATACCTTCCCCCTTCCTTCCCCCTTCCCTTTTCCCCTTCCCCCTTCCTTCCTCCTTTCCCCCTTTTCCCCCCTTTCCCCCTTCCCTTCCCCCTTCCTTCCCCCTTTCTTCCCCCTTCCCTCCCCCTCCCCCTTCCCTTTCTTCCTTTTCTTCCTTCCTCCTTGCTTTCTGGCTTTCTTCCTTTCCTTCTTTCCTTCCTTCCTTCCTTCCTTCCTTCCTTTTCTCTCTCCCTCCTTCTTTCTTCTTTCTTTCTTTCTTTCTTTCTTTCTCCCTTTCTTTTTTCTTCTTTCTTTCTTTCTTTCTTTCTTTCTTTCTTTCTTTCTTTCTTTCTTTCTTCCTTCCTTCCTTCCTTCCTTTCCTTTCCTTTCCTTTCTTTTCTTTCCTTTCTTTCCTTTCTTTCCTTTCTTTCCTTTCCTTCCTTTATTCCTTTATTCCTTTGCTTGCTTGCTTGCTTTCTAAGACAAAGTTTTATTCCTCACCCCTAGCTGACCTGGACCCCACCCTGTAGCTAAGGATGGTCTCCAGCACACAGATCCTCCTGGGTGGGATTGCAGGCTTGAGTGACTGTGATCACCCAAGTCTTACTCCAATGTTCAAATGTCCATTTCAGCTTATTTTAGAAATGGCATGAGTGTTTTATGTGCAGTCATTTAATTTACTCTTAGTGGTCAGGGGAGATGGTCCTGAGAACCCCAAGGCATAATAGAGGCTGCCACAGGCACAGGCACATCGCTTTACTGAGAGCATGGTGGTGGCCTCAGACCCATCTTACAGCGAAACTTCTGTTCCCAGATACCCCATCAGGTTGTGGTCCACACTGCTCCTAAATTCATTCTCCCCATCCCTGTCGCCACCTCTGGAGGCTGACTCTGTCACTCTCAGCAGCACCACTGGAAAGGACACTTTGGGGTTCACCATCATGACTACAGGGTCCATCCATCCTGACCCCTTCACACTGTCCACTATGTCCCTATGTCACCCCATGATAATCACCTTCCAATAGCATATTATTATTCCTCAGGAAAATATCATTTGTGTACAGACACACACACACACACACACACACACACACACACGAGCATGGAGGCTAGAGGCCAATGTTGAATGTCGTCCTTAATAGCTCCATTATATCTGCAAATTTTTCTTTTATGTGCATAGGTGTGTAGCTTAGTGTATGTCTGGTACCTGAGGAGGCAGAAGAGGGTATAGAGTTACGGGGGTTTGTGCTGCCCAATGTGGGTGCTGAGAACTAAACCCCAACATTCAGGTCCCCCTTTCTCCAGCCTCTCCACCTTAGTTTCTGACATAAGGTCTCACAATGAACATGGAGTCCATCAGTACAGCTAGTCTAGCTGGCCAGTGTCCCAAAGAATCCTGCCTCTGCCTCCACCCCTACCACCAGGGCTACCTACCGGCATGTGTTACCATGCTTGGCATTTTATGTGGGTGCTCTGGAGGTGAGCTTTTAAGTCCTCAGACTTTTGTGACAAGCACTTTAGTGACTGAATGGTCTCTGGAGACCCGTCTGATTTTATTTTGTTAATTCCTTCTACAGCTTCACACCAGCCCACTTCTACAATCTCCATCCACGTCACAAGGAAGTCTTCTTGTTTCTTCCCAACCAACTAGAGCTGCCTTCTTAGCTCCTCCACCTCAGGGCACACATCCAGCCCAGGTACCATCACACACCCCTCCTCCTAACCCTGAGCTCCCCAGTTCCATGCTCATTCCTCCCCTTCGCAGCCTAGACCCCAGTACTCTCCTTCAGTTCTTACAGCCTAGCCAGGGTGTTCCTCCTTTATGCTCTCATGGCTACTCTTTTGGATGTAACACTTTCCACAGCGTGGGATGCCCATTCGTGAGTGTGCCTCCTCGACATTCTCCCGAGGACAGGGGCGTGGAGGAAGGACTTGGTTGGTTAGTGAGTACTCAGATCTGAGGCCTGACATAGAACTGTTTGCATGAACCATTCTTCTGAAGAGGTGGTTTCTCTTTAAGAGACCAGCGTCTAAAGCTCTGGCTTCAGCTTTGACCATCTGTCCTTTCTCCCCAGCTCTGGCACAGGAGGCTGACAGTTAGTGTGAGTTCATGGGCCCTGAGCCAGTTGACTCTATGCTGTCTTAATTGACCAACACAAGCCCCGACGGTAAACAACATCAAAGCATATTAAACTGACAGCTTACTTTTTAAAAGAAGGGAATTAACGTTTATTTGGTGTTCAGCCCAGGTCCAGGCGTTTTTACACATCTGCTTCAAAACAACTTGGAGGAATACGGATTGTTGCAAAGAAACTGGAGTCGCCATCCATAGTCACAAAGCTGGTGTGCCACCAGGCAGCATCCAAACTCAGGACTGACTCCAAAGTCCGTAGTTCCCTCCCTCTGCTCATGTCTCTTCAAGGTCCTGTCGCAGCCTGCCTTGAGCATTTGGCTTGGGTAGCTTTACTAACGGAGTCATTTGCTTCAGGCTCGTAGATTACATTGGCTGCTATTTTATCATCTTGTAAACATGGGAGGCAAAGTTTCTTGTGGGTTTGGGAGCACGGCGAGTGCACATAGTCTCACTAGTAGTCACAGGAGTGCCTACCAACACGCACAGTGAACCTGTGTGTATCACACGGCCCCCTGCCACAGAGCACAGGTTGTGCACGTTACAGTAGCAGCCCATCTCTGTGCCCCCCTGACCCCGTGTGTGTGTGTGTGTGTGTGTGTGTGTGTGTGTGTGTGTGTGTACAAGGACAGATAAATGTTAGCCTAGGGCAATGTTCCTTTTGAACTGTTAATTTTTGGTTTTTGAGACAGGGTCCCTCACTGGCCCAAGCCTCACCTGTTCAGCTAGACTGGTGAGCCAGTGAGTCCCAGGGTCTGTCTCTGCCTCTCTAGCCCTGGGATTACAGGCCTAGTACCAAAGCTTTGCTTTTCTATCTGAGTTCTGTCTGGGAGATCACACTCAGATCCTGCACATTTTGTAGACCTGCTCTTGTGAGGCAGAGGCAGGCAGACCGCTGTGAGTTCAATGCCAGCCTGGTCTACAAAGTGAATTCCAGGCTAATCAGAGTTACCCAGTGAGATCCTGTCTAAAAGCAAAACAAAGAAAACAAAAGAAAATACCAAATCCAATAAACTCAGGGCCTCGGGCTTGGGAGACAGACACTCTACTGAATGAACCGTCTCCCCAGTCTCCGTCATAGATGCTTCTGAAGAGAAAACCAAACGGAAACGATAAATAGAAACCTCAGATGAATAGATATCAAAGGCTGATAAATACAAGCATCAGATTTATAGATATCAAAAGAGGATGCATAATGTCAGAGGTGTAAGGGGATGTAAACCCATCCTAAACTTTCCGGAGCAAATATGGTTTCTCCTCAGTTAGATGGATGAAGATGCTATGTGTTATCTGTTCTACTTCAGAGGGGTGTGGTATGTGGGCACAGGGTGTGAAGATGCCCTGTTGTCACACCCTGCTTCAGAAGGTATGGCCCATGGTGACTGGGCTGTGGGTATTAGCCTCTGAGTCCTGCATGTGGGAAGACAGGATTGAGGAAGGCCACGAAGGTAGAGTCCCCTTAAACATCCTTTCTGGTACCCAGCTCCTCTGTTTCCTTCCATCTAGAGGAAAGTGAGTCAGAGGGGATATTCTCTACTAGAGATGTGAATTGGTAAAGTCACAATACACAATCCGATGACTTTTTAAACTAATTAATGCCCTGTACTGCCTGAGATGCTCTCCGTATCATTCATTAACAAGACTCCCTTAAAAACAAAAGCAAAACCAAAGACACATGAGCCAGATCACATGAACACAGCACACACGCGTTGGCTGTCAGCACCCGACAAAACATTACGGTTGTGGCCTGTGTCTGGCTCATCTCTTCATCTCCTATCACAAGAGACCTGGAGTCCAACATTGTGATCTTACGCAATGGGACGAAAGGATGGAGAACAAAACTGGTTTTACGATTTTTTTTTTTTTGAGTGGAGGCCAAGATGGAGAGCTAGCTCTTAAAAGACAGTGTCTTTTGTCGCAGGGGCTGATTCAAGTCACAGAAGGGAGGCGAGGATCAATGGAGTCAGAGACGCAGCACCCCGTGCAGCCAATGCCCTGGCGAGTCATTTTGAAGAGAAACGATCCAGGGAACACGTCATGAATTTCTCTTGACTGATGACTCTGATTTGCTTTGGGCAGAGTATTCAAATACAGTCAAACACAGACACACACAGCTAATGACTTTTTTTGAGATGCTGTAGTACAAGCCTGGCTATCAGTGGGTTGTGCACAAAGGCTTGTTTTCAGTCACAGTAAATGAAGATCTTGTACTAGCTGCAGCTCTAACACAAGGAGACTCAGTTTCCTCTGTGCCAAGAAGACACCATCACCAAGTAGGTGCTTTCTATCCGTACTTCCTCTTTGTGGCACGTCTTCCAACCTGGAAGCCATGACGGCTGCTGCCTGAGGACTGAATCTTTAGGAACTTCTACTTGAGCTAGCTTAAAAATCATAACAAAAGCAGGCTGCTCCTTTGCATTCATCTTTGTAGCACTGCATGCTAACAAAGCTGGGACAATAGGCTCTCTGCAGGGTCGCTGTGGATGGACACTGTACAGTGTTTGGGTGTCTTCAGTTAAACTGGATTATAAATTCAGAGAGAGCTCTGTCTCTGTCTCTCTCTCTCTCTCTCTCTCTCTCTCTCTCTCTCTCTCTCTCTCTGTGTGTGTGTGTGTGTGTGTGTGTGTGTGTGTGTGTGTGTGTGTGTGTGTGTGTGTATTGCTACAGAAAACCTTGATCTTAGGGCTGTAGAGATGGTTCAGAAGTTAAGATCACGTATTGCTGTTCTAGAGGACCCCAGTTCAGTTCCCAGCATCTAAGTCAGACACACCCATGGTAACTCTAGCTCCTGTGGATTTGACACCTTCTTCTCTTCCGGAATACTCATATGCATGCATGCACATATGCAGGCTCATAACACACACACACACACACACACACACACACACACACACACACACACAATCTATTTAGAAAAGTTAGAAGTCATATTTGCCCCCAGGAGAAGGAAAGGCGAGAGCCACAGATGTGATGGCATGGATTCTGGGATGTTAGCCCAGGCTGACTCATGGGGCATCTCAGTCCATATTTCTAACTCCGAAAAGGAGCTTAGGAGTAAGGCTCTAGAATCTGGCAGTTATTTAGAACTTTCACAGGAAAAAAATTCACAAAGATGCCCTGGAAATAAGTCCACAGAGATGTTGTTTTAAGTATGCTATGCTGTTTATTTAGGTGATGATCCCTAGAGGTCAAAGGTTGCTTAAGACTCTAAAGAAATGACCTTTTCCACAGGGACTCAGTGTTTGCTATGATAAGCAAGAAAATGATAAGATAAATCCTAACTTAAGCCTGTAAACACGGCACTAAGATTGGCCCTGCTTTCTGTGCTGCTGGCCTCATGTGTTTGACATCTGTCTCATTGGTATGAGTTATTTATTACAAGTTCCTTGTTATGAACAGGTTCTGTGCACACATATGTGTGTATGTGTGCAGAACACACAGGTAAATCAATCAATCTATCTATCTATCTATACCTATCTATCTGTGTGTATGTACACACAATATATATATTTATCTATATCTATCTACTATATTTCTATTTACTGTCTGTCTTTCTGTCTGTCTAGGGACATTGAGTCCCTGTGGAAAATGTCACACAATACATATATTTATCTATATCTATCTACTATATTTCTATTTACTGTCTGTCTTTCTGTCTGTCTAGCTATTATATTTCTATCTACTATCTATCTGCCTGTCTAGCTACTATATTTCTATCTAATATCTATCATCCATCTACCTGTTTAGCTATTTCTGTCTATCTTCTATCTATCTATCTATCTATCTATCTATCTATCTATCTATCTATCTATCTATCATCTATCTGCCCATCTATCTATTTATCTAGAGCATAGGTTCCTGGTCTCATTAGACCACAAACAGCTTGAAGACAGGTATTAAACTATGCAGTGCTTAACCAGCCAAGTGCTATGAACAAACAAAGCATCAATGGACATTTCCCATTGGGTTTTGACTGCCAGTTCTCAGGTTCTGTCCAACTCCCACTCTTCTCCACACAGATGACATGAACTAAGAAGGGAGCTTCCAGTTTTGATTCTGGTCCCCTGTCAGATCCCTGTAAAGGCTGGCATGCCATAAATTCGGGGAATTCTAGGAATATACCAGGTTACATGGTAAAGTAGAAGAAGCCAGCAGGTCAACTCACCTTAAAACAGAGTTTTGCCTGGATGATACTAGATCCTATGTAATGCCGTGGTGTTTAAGAAGGAAGGAGTCTAGAAGGTCTCAGTAATTGATTGGGAGAGAGACTTGACCTACTCAATGTGTGGCTTTGGACATGGAGGATAGGACCGTGACACAATGACTGTAGGCAGCCTCTTGATACTCAAAAGGGTGAAGGCAAGGCTTCCTCCCTGGAGCCCACACATGCGTATGCAGCTCTGCAGATACCCAGATTCACACATGGGATAAGCCATGAGCAATTCTCAACCCACAGAACAGCTTGATAATAAATGTGTGCTGTGCCGAGTCCCTGTGTTTGGGATAATCTGTTACGGCAGCAATAGGAAATTAATACAGTGTCCACATAATTTATTGTTATAACCAGAATATGTTTTAGGATGAAAGTAGATACTATTAATAATTATGCCAAAACAACAGGCACTGCCCAAAGCCATTTTAGGTAAACTGGGTCACACAGCTCTCTTATTTGACTAAGTAACTGGTTCCCTGGGTCTCGGTCTGTGCACATAACAAATGGAGTTTGGAGTACCCCTCTGTGTGTGTTATGATTAAAAGAAGAGAAAGACACATGCATGGAGCACCCAGGCACAGAAGAAAGTCCAAACACAGGTCGGTCTGTCAAGGGTAAGTTACCTTGCTGTGCATCTGCTGGGCACTCGTAGCACAAACCAGGGTCACACCAGAGGTCAAGATCCCCGTGGCAGCCAAGGAGCCCCAAGAAGCAGCATCTGGCTGCTGTGTGTGTGTGTGTGTGTGTGTGTGTGTGCTCGTGTGCTGGGAGGAGCCTCAGCCTGAAAGGGGAGCTCAGCCATCCCCATGTAGTCCTCCTAGGAAGCCGTCCGTCCGTTACCCTTAGATCTTGAATGATCAGCAAACAGGGATGCAACACTACCAGTCCCCTTGAAATCCTCTCCTATGAAACAATCCAGACTTCTCTTTGACATCTGCCGTTTTCATTTCATGAAACTTTCCTTAGCTGCATTTACCCATCCAAGTCTTCCTTTGCAGGTTCATGCGACTACATGTAAGTCTGCCTCCCTAGAGGATAGGACACTCACATGTCACCTCCAAAAGGGAGATGGAAATTTCACACTCGTTACGTTATTAATTAAAAACCCCAATCCTATTACCAGAAGCTTAGCAAAGCCTTCCCTTTTCGGAGTCCTGGTACTCCCAGTGTGGAGGGAAGAATCTTACTCAGGCCGTGTGTTTGATTTTACAGCTACAATGAAAACACCTTTACCTAATGTATATGCATGCTCACAGCCACACTGGACTTTGAGGACATTTTTCTCCATTTAATTTCTGAAGTAGCTTTAATTATGCAGAAGAAGTCAATGCAGATATTCAAAATAATTTTATTTGAGCAGCTAGGTGAAGTCGCAGTAAATAGCCTGTGACTCCAGAGGGGACACAGGCTGGAAATTTTAATTGGCTTCAGTGGAATTTACATAAATCATAAATGATGGAATTATTCCAGGCCCATTAAAGCCATGTACAAGGGTCAAGAAGACTTTTGTGCAAAATAAGAAATATAATACTTTGGAAAGCAAAGCCATGGGGAGACCACTGGCAGGACTTAATTTTCATTTGTGTTTTCCGTGCATCCTAAACAAAATGTAGAATAATAGAAGTGAATGTTGCTCCTTAAAGATTAAAGTGTGTGTGGGTGTTTGTATCTGTGTGTGTGTGTTTGTATCTGTGTGTGTCTGTGTGTGTGTGTCTGTGTCTGCATACATGAGTGAAGTCCCAGAAGAAGACATAAGAGGGTGCCAACTGCCCTGGAGCTGGACTTAGAAATTGTTGGGAGGCACCCAACATGGAAGCTGAGAACAGAACGCCAATGCTCTGCAAGGGCAGCAAGCGCTGTTAACTGCCGAGCCAACTCTCCAGGCTCAGCACTCTAAAGTCTACAGATTTAAAGTCAACCTGTTAAACACAAAATGTATCAGGCATTATCTTACCAAAATTGATAACAAAATTGGTATATACAAAGACTCAAAGCATCATTTGATGAATTCTAGGCAGGTTAAGGTACTAAGAGGGTAAAGAGGCCATTGAATATTTATGAAACAGAGCAAAGAAGACCTTTCTGAGTTATAATCAGAGCCATAATTTACTTTGTGAATTATTGATATATTAAGGTACTTAAATGAAAGGTTTTATAAGCTAAAGTAGCCAGATAAAGTAAACAGAGAATGAGGAGATGTTTGTATCACATAAACTGTGGTTTATTTTGAGTTTACTAAAAGCTGGTTTTAAAAAAATCAATAGGGGAAAAATAACAATTATCCAAATGGTAACACATAAAGACCAAAGATTAAAAAAAGTAAAATGAGGGTTTTTTTCTTATAAAATTATCAAAATAATCAGAAAAAACCCCAACAAAACAGTAGTCTATCTGGCAAACTTGGGAGAAAAAAGCTCTCATCCATTACAACTGGTGGTAAAACACCTTTCTGGACCATAGAGATGGCTCATCAGATAAATGTGCTTGTCCCAGAGTCTATGGTCTGCGTTTGATATACAGGATAGCAGAAGGAGAGAACCAGTTCACAGAAGTTTCCCTCTGATCTCCCTATAAATGCTGTGACCCATCTACACATGCATGTGCACACACAAACACACAGAAATAATCCCATAGATGTAACGAAACATTAAGACGTCTTTCTGTAAGTGTAACTTGTTAAAATTAAGCAGAGATTTGAGGATTTTACAAAGCCTGATGTGTCTGTGTGTGTGGCAAGGCAGTGTGTGCTCACACATAAGTATGAGCATGTATATGAGAGTGTGTGTATATGAGAGAGAGAGGGAGAGAGAGGGAGAGAGAGGGAGAGAGAGAGAACACATAATGGCATACCCATTTACATTTTGCATAAAAACGGGGAATGTATAAAAAAAAAACCCACTCCATGTTCTAAGTGGAGACTCGTGAGAATTTTGGAATCAGTAGAACATCACCTTGCAGAAACACTTCAGAGAAAAGAAAATTTATTTCTGGCACAGAAATAACATTAATAATGCAAGTGGAATAGTTAAGAAGCAAATTATGACTGAAAAAGAGGACACGTGAAAAGATGCAATTTTTGGAAAACAGACATCCTGCTACTAACACCATGTTAGGAGGGTGCTACGGTGACTGCTTTCCTGTAGGTAAAGTTCTTTGTCTCTCTCGTCCTACATCTGTAACAGGCACATGCCCATGTCAGAGTCAACTAAAGAGGCAATAATGGCAGCTGAGGGAGGGGAGTCACTTTTCTATGGAGAGGTGGCTGCAGGTTGGTTGCTTATGAACCAGAAGATGAACCCCACACCCATTTGTAGATGGCCAGCATTTATTTGACTCCGGAGACTAATAGTAATGATAACAATACAAGAAATTAGGAGGGGGATGGACTGGGGGGGTTTGGAAGTGGTGAGGGATGGATAAGATCAATGTACATTATATCCATGTGTGTTATTTCAAAGAGGAAATAAGAACATTAAAAACAAAACATGCTGCCAGTGTTTGTGGTGTGCAGGGACACAGTCTCCTTGGACATGGTTACTGTGAAAAAGAGTTTTGTGGTCAGGTTAGGATCTCATCAACACAGGCCTCTGCTTTCCTCTGCCTTTCTTGCTTAAAAATACCTCTCCTCCCTCTCCCTCTCTCCCTCTCTCCCCCCCCTCCTTCCGTCTCCTCGTGGTGTGTGTATGCTTGTGTGTGTGTGTGTGTGTGTGTGTGCGTGCGTGTGTGTGCGTGTATTCATAAACTTCATACATGCAGTGCCCATGGAGGCCAGAAGGGGGCATTAGATCCCCTGGAGCTGGAGTTACAGGTGGTTGTGAGCCTCCCTCTCCCATGTGGGTGTTGTGTACTTAACCCCGCTCTTCTGCAAGGGTTGTACTTATTCTTAGCTGCTGAGCCATCTTTCAAACTCCCACCCTGCTTTCTTATTAAGCATGTCTAAGACACTAGCTTTGCTTGAGTGGACTCAAAGCCATCTCTCCAGTGCAAATTGGTATAGTTTGAGAATCCCACACCTCCAGCCCACTATCTGGTCCCCACTAGAAATTTAAACTCTATGATAAACCTGGGCATTGCTCACTATCTGTGGGTCACCCTCTTGGACAAGTTGTCACCTCCTGCTCATGCAATTCTCTCGTAACTGTCCTATGCTCTCTCCCATGCCCCTCAGATTCCAAAATTAGCTTTCAAATTTTGAGTGGGACTTTTCTCTCTAGCTTTGGATATCTTGTAGGTTTTAGGTGAGCTGGATACATCCTTGATTGGATCTCTTTGTCTAGAACCACTTGGGTACCACCACACACTTCTTGGTTTACTTCAAAGTTACCAAAGTAATTGTGTTTGCAGGGCCTTTGTACGTGCTGTGCCTTCACCGGATACATTGTTTCCTTTATAGGTTTCCATAGCTCTGCCCCCTAACCTCTTTCATTCACACCTGTCCTCAAAAGCACATGCCTTTCTTGAAGAATTGATTGAAAATAGTCACCGCCCTCCTCCCAGTACCATTCCCCGGGCTCTGGTTGTTACCAGCTATCTTCTGCTTCCATTCTGTTGCTGTGATAAACACCATGACCACAAGCAACTTAAGGGAGGAAAGGGTTTGTGTTGGCTCACAACCACTGAGGGAAGTCAGGGCAGGAACGTCAAACAAACCACAGAGGAACGCTGCTTGCTGGTTTACCCACAGGCGGATGCCTTCCTGGCTAGCTTTCTCATAAATCCCAGGATGATGGACGACCTTCCTCAGAGAATAGTGATTTCCACAGTGGGGCGGGTGCTCCTACATCAATTAACAATCAAGGCAACCCTTCTCAGACACACCCACAGGCCAATCTAATCTTTGCAATCCCTCAATGTAGGCATTCCTCTCAGGTGGCTTTAAGCTGTGTCAAGTTCGCACGTTGACAGGACTAACTAGGACACTGCCCATGATGCAGTCTTTTGATGTCTGCTGAAAGATAAGCTCACCAGGACAACTGCGTGAGCTCTGTTTCCACAGCACACAGAAACAAAGTCTCTCAGAGAGTTTATTTTCCATAAATGAAACAAACAGAGAATCAGCTAAAGACTTTCTTTCTTTTTTCTCTTCATTTTATCAGGAAGATATTTTACTCTCCCTTGAGGACAGTTCAATAGACAAGAGAGAAATGAGACCTTTAAAAATTCTTCGAGGGGGGACCCAGCCCCAAAGCAAAGTATTAAGAATTCAGCGGAAACATCTTCCTTCCATTTCAAGGGAAGAAGCCGACTTCAGTGCACCCGTTGTTAACTGTCAAAAACATGCCGACTGATGATTCAACATGGGAGTGTTCATTGTTGGTGATGATTGATAGCAAATGGTTTTGTTCTGACACACATATTACTAATAAGCATATTTAAACGAAGGCAAATAATGCAAGTAGAACTTAATACAGATTCCTCCCCACCAAAGTGATCCCATCTGTCCCTGCCTTTATAAATGAGGCAATCCAAGTTCCCAGAATAGGCTCATATTTCTTACATAAATCCCTCCCCGCCATTCTCAGAACCCTAGCTCAGCATCTCTCCTCTGATTTTTCATTTGTGGGGGGGGGGAAATTGCCTCGAGCAGCCAGTCATGACTGCGGCATGATCAGACCCCTGCTGTTAGATTCTTTTGGATTTCAACCCAGATTGTATCATCTCTTCTCTTTTGGCCACATGCCCTTGCATCAGATTGGGGAATGGTCTCTTTGCTGAGCAAGCAGAATAGACAGCCCTATTTATAACTAAGCCCATATTCTATTCGACTTCATTATGTACCCTCTCAGACCTCCCTTGCCTAACAGCCACTCAACTTTCTCAAGTGTCCTGGACGGCTCAGAATTGAAAAGTGTCATTGAAAGCCACTTTCACGACCCTGATGTCCCCTTCGCATGCATCTGCAACACACTGGGCAGAAGCACAGCCTCACCCTCCCCGCGGTTCACAGACTCACTGGGCAAGCTGCTGGGGCACAGCGGGTGAGAGCTATGGAAGCACGATGCAGCTGGCACTTCTGCTCTCTTCTGAACTTGTGAGGTTGATCCTACAACACTACCATTGCTGGAGACTCATCCCTGGAACAGTCCATCCCTAGACTCCCCAAACCCATCAGGAGGTGAACAAACGCGCCATTGGGCGCTGTCCACGGTCCTGAATGCAGCGGAGGGAGGCCTGAAGATTCTAGTACCCACCCCAGGATTAGCCCCAGATGGGAGACTTGATGTGGCACATCCGGGTAGGTGTAGCGCATGTTGGGGGAGGCATGTCTACTAAAATATTTCTCGGAAGACCAGTGCAATATTCACTGTTGTTACCTGGTGAAAATTCTAGTTGAAAAGAGAAAACTTTATGTTCTCCGGTAACAGATGGGAATGCTGGGACGCACTTCCTCACAAGGGCCTCCTCTTCAGTGATGACTTTGTCTGCTGCCTTCTGTTTAGTGAATCCCTTTGTCCCCGTCCGCTTTCTTTATTCTAGCATTTGCCTCCGCACTTGTGCAAGGGGGAGACTCCATTTGGCACACAGCATCTTCCCTCTCTTGTGTTTCAGTCTAACATTTACACAGCATCTTTTATATATTTGGTGATGGTAGGGTTTTTTTTTTTTCAGCAGCAGCTTGTGGACTACAGTGTTGAAATAAATGCCTGTTCAAGTGAAAGCAAGCAGATTCACGGGATTATTTAAGAAAGAATGAATGACATGTGACAGCCCAAGGCCGTGCTGAGCTCACTAATGGGCAAAGTGTTTCTGGATCCATTTTGTAGGTCAAAGGACGTTTTCTAAATGAGGTGTCAGCTCAGCTATGTTTTCAGAGTCTTCTGGGAAACAAATTATGGGAAGAGAGGTGATTGGGATTATGGGGAGATCTGTAGGAATCAAAAGTTAAGAAGGAGAGATAGATGGCTCCGTGGTTAAGAGCATGTGCTGCTCTTGCTGAGGACATGGGTTCGATTCCCAGCAACTACATGGTGGCTCACAACCACTTGCAACTTCAGCAACCAAGGGATGCAATGCCCTCTTCTGGCCTCCGTGAACACTGAATTCACATGTTCAGATACATTCAGAAGGATGTAAGTACATTTAAAAAAAATCCTCAAGAATTAAAACAGTAATATGAAAGCACCAAGTACAGGAACATGATCAAAGACACTGCGTTCCAGCCCCTGAGCCAGACTCCATACCTGAGGACATAAACGGACTCCTGTTTGCAGATGGAGTGTGGGATTGAGGCTATCCTCATTCTTCCATGTGGATGCTCAGACTTAAGAATGCAGAACCAAGTAGTTACTGAAGAGTCTGCATGGCTCACAAAGCTTAAAATATTTATTATCTGGCCCTATGTAGGAAGTGTTTTCTGACACATTCTAGACAATTCAATGCAAAAAGGGGAGGAATAGGAGAAAAGAATCTTGACATCCGGAGATGTCTTTTAAGTAAATTCAGTTATATTCATATTTTTATCATTATCATTTATTCATCCAATACTCTCTATCTATACATAGATATATAAATAAATAAATATTATATCTACATATATAGTGTCCCTATTATATTTCATTTTCTGTGCCAGATTCTTGGCTTATAATTATTTCTAAAAATAATCTTGCTTGGTTAAGGGGTTTAAACCTATAATCTCAGTACCTGGGAGTCTGAAGGAAGAGGAGAGAGAGAGAGAGAGAGAGAGAATTCAAGGTCATCTTGGGTTATATAGTGAGACCTCAGACAATCAAAAGTTTCTTTTTCACCTCTTGTGGTCATCTTTTATGACCTTTGCGTGTGCACACAAGCATGCGCACACACACACACACACACACACACAAATCTAGGGTCTGCCTATGTGAAAAGCATGTGGTATTTGCCTTGGAGACGGCAAGGAGTTAGACTAGTGATGTGATTTATTCCGTGGTTGAGTAAGACTCCTCTCAGAAGCCATGGGTTTTAAATAAAAATCCCAGTGCGGTGCCAGGTATGGAATACCTCTTTGTGAGTTGTTGGCCGCTGAGGTCCCAATGGTCCCGCCATTGGTCTTGTCTGCCCATCAGAACCTGGTGGTAAGACCCTACTGCTGAAGACAGTGTACATGTGAGTCACAGGCTATTAGAAATGAAGCTAGAACTGAGCTGGAAGCTTCTTTCATACTGGCTGGCCTTGCTAGTGCTAGAAGGTGGGAGATATGCAGGCTTCTGGGGAAGAAAAGTCACCAACAATCTCACCCACCTATGATATAACAACGACGGTCCCTCTAATGCAGCTGTGGCAGACTGTTATTGGGGTAACCAATAGTTGTTGTTTTTCCTGCATTTGAGGCTTGTTCCATAGAAAGGAACATATGCCTGCTTCTATAAACCTGGTCAAAAGAGCATGGCTGAGGAGGTCATAGGCTCTACAGGAGAAATCTACTACTCCTGTTTGGCTAACCGCTTGTCTTTTTCAAACTGCCTCTTTATATACTCTTGTTTATAACCATAGACTAGTGTTGTGTCCAGCCTTCCTCAGAAAAGATTCTTAGTGCCACAGGAGGCAATTAATGCAGAAACCCAGAGCTGCCAAAGGGCCAAGAATAAATAAAAGTAGTGAGCCAATTATACCATCCCTTCCGAGGCTCAGGGAACACCATGGAAGAGAAGGCAGAGGAAAAAAAGGAAGATGCAGAGGGTTGGGAGATGGGAACCCATCCATGACATCCAGATGTGACAGGGCCACTGTACTCAGGAACTCACTGCAGCTGTGCACACAACCTGCACAAGGCTGGGGCTCTCAACACGTTGTCATGGATGGTGGAGGGTCACATTCCTCTTCCAAGGACTTAATTGGCAGCTAATGTTTTTTTTTTTTTTTTTTTGGAAAGGGGGTGAGTATCCCATTTTCTTCTGCAGTGTAGCCACTGATAAGATGTTGGAGATCCGGTCAAAAACCTTCCATGCACACTCAGGCAAGAAGGTCCAAGGAAACTTGGAAATGCAAAAAGAAGACACAAAAATAAGAGAAATGGTCCCACAAGGCCACATACCATATAATCCATTTATTGGGAACCTTCGCTGCCAGTGGATTTGTAGGATGAGGACAGGAGTAACGGTTACATGTTCTGGGGAAGGTGAAGAGAACACTGTGGGGACGTAAGCTTCCTTCTAGGTGATAGAAATGTTAAATGCTCTGTAATGGCTGCACAACCTTGGGAGTGGGAGCACTGAACTCTGTGAGTGGCTCATGTGAGAGATGGGAACCACACACCCTATCATGGCTGCGGAAGGCAACCCTCTCAGGGGACATCAGGAGGGAATGGAATAATGACTACCACAGAGCCCAGCTTGTAAAGATCACTGTGAAGCATCAAGAGTGGACTACAGAGCTTCCAGGAGGAGGACAGGCAGTCTGGGTCATTGTCTTCTGCAAGGTCACAGACAGGTACTGTGGTGTGGTGCCTTCAGCTATGGTCTTGGTTTTACTCTACAACATAAAGTAAAACTTCTGCTTATTCAATGTGTGTGTGTGTGTGTGTGTGTGTTAGCTTTTAGGGAATTTTAATTATTAATTAATTATTGTTTTAAAACAGAGCTTAAGAGTAGGTGGTCTGATTTTAATGATAAATCTTCCACAACTGTAGCTGGTCCAAGGACAGACCTTGCCCTCACTATTCACCAACCCTCATCTCCTCAGAGGTCAAATGACAATAGATGCAATGGACTGGCTTCCTAGATGAGGCCCAAGGTGTAAAAATAGGAACCAGTAGGCAAGCAAGCACGTGTCAGTGCAAAGTGGCATACGGCAAATAAAGGCTCAGTGACAAACACTGAATACCAAGCAAGTTAAACAAATGCTGTCCTGACTCTGAAAACCCAAGACGTGGTTCTAACTCCCAAGGGCCCAGAGTCATTTGTAGGTGCCAAGAAAGTCAGATGGTTCTGGAACCATGATGACTGGATTCACAGGCTTTAGTAAGATAGGATCCGGGTGGGGCCAGCTCTAGAAGGATGCTAGCCACTCCAAGAGCTAATCCTTCACCCGCTCCCTGTTCTCTATAGCAGTACCTGGGCTCTTGCTGGCAAGTGGCCTTGCCACCTGCTCCACCCCAGGAGGGTTTTGCGTTTTTTCCATGTCTCCTCAATATCTAGCATGTATAAGCTGCCCAGCGTTTGTTGATTATATAAACAAGTGAAATCAGTTCATCAATGAATGAATGAATGAATGAACGAACGAGCATTGTGTGGTAAGCACATGACAATTCAGGATTTTTTTAATTCAGTCTCTTAAAAATTAAGAAGAGGGGCTGGAGAGATGGCTCAGCGGTTAAGAGCTCTTCCGGAGGTGCTGAGTTCAAATCCCAGCAACCACATGGTGGCTCTCAACCATCTGTAATGAGATCGGATGCCCTCTGCTGGTGTGTCTGAAGAGCACTGTCCCTCCCATACGTGCTGAGGCTGCCCCCTTGCTCGGTGCTAACTGATTTACCCATTCTGTTTTCTGTGGAGGGTGGGGCAAGTACTGCTCTGGGAGACATGCCTCGGGCATCCATAGCTCCAAACCCACCCACATGGTCCTCAGCAGCTGAAGGCAACCCTCCCAATTATCCCTTGGCCCTGGGCTCACCCATCACAGCCTCCACTCTGCTCAAGGCGATTGCTTTCACGAAGACAGTTTCTAGCCTAGAATTCTTCATTAAATCTCCTGCTCATTCCAAGTGCCTGGCTCCTTCTCCTGGTATAGCCTGCTTGTCTCTAAACTAGGCTCTGCCTTCTCAGCCCTCCCCCCCCCCCCCCCGGGCTGATTCTGGTCCTCACTTGGACCCGGTTCTAACTGTTTTAAACCTTATTTGCCAATATCTTCAAACACTCCAGATTTCTAAACACTCTAGGAGAAAAACAAATTAGGACAGTCACCTGGCATTGGCTGTCAGTCATCCATGGCCGTGGTAACTGCTGAGGATGCAGCTGTTCCCTGTCATCAGTGTCGATTTGCCTTCATCCCTGAGACCCCTACCTCCTCCCCGAATTAAAGTACTGGCTTTTTTATTTTCTTACACCCACACTCTCATGGCAGCTTCCCAAAGCTCAGGAGACTCAGGTTGCTAGTCTTCATATCCCTCAGGCTCCCGTCCCTTCCCAACCCAGAGCCTGTAAGTTCTTCTGTATCTTGGGTTGAGATGATGCTAGTGTTGGTGCTCACAGGGTGCTACCCCCACCCCAGTGACCTCAGAAGCAGAGTCTCCTGTTTCCCCATTTTCCTAATCTGTTTTTCTCTCTCTCTTCTCTGAAGCAAGGTGTAGAATTTCTTTTACTTCAGTGCAGGTCATGGAAATCTTGGTGGTTCTCCTCCAAACTATTTATGGAAATCTAATTCCTGTAGCCCCCTCCCCCTCTATGTATATAAGAGCTCGCCGTAAGTTGGATCTCTAATTGAACCCACTTGATTGTGTTTGTTTTGTTGAAGTTAAGTCCAGGTTCTGCCTCTCAGCCCTACACTCTCAGACATAAGACTCAGTCTCAAATTATATTTCCAAATACCCTGGGCATATACCTAGGCTCTCTGTTGACTAGATCATAACTAAAGAGAACCCGTTTATCTTAACCCACATTTTGCCACGAGGCAGGTTACCCCAGTTCAGGTACCATGCGTCCATGCATTCCTCTCCTCACCTCTTTGTGGGCTCCACCCCCTTTCTCCTTCTCTAAGAAAAAATTTTTTTCTCCTCCCCATGTCCTATCTCTAATTCCTGCCGTAAGCCATAGGAGGCAAGCATTTTCATTGACAGGTGGGGCATCCATACAAGACCCAAGATGATCTGTTGACATTAGATTCTTTTCCAGTAAGGAAGAGTCTCTTTTCCTAAGCATAAGCAGAAACAAGGAATGATGACCAGGACAGGTCTGGTGAGTCTTGGCCCTGGCTCTCTTCACTCACAGTAGTAGGGCCAATACATACCCTTTCTGTCCAGTTATATTTCTATCTACAATGCCATCCATGCTTCATCAAGTCTAAACATTAACAACTGCTCCTTTACCCTAGACCTTTAGTGCTTAATCTGAAGGCCTAGGAATCTCCCACCATGCCAAACATCAAATAAACGTGATACACGTATCTGGTGCGTGTTAGTCTTTTGTTACAGAGGGGAGGTACCACCCAGTCCTCTGGGTCTGCCACTTCTGCCTCGAAAACCTTGGCATTCTGTAAAGTGATGGGGAAGCCAATATAGTCATTATCAATGGAAATAATCCCACCATTGATGATGGGTGTGGGGCACCCTTGGGAGCTGATCAAGTGGCTGTGGTAATAATTGATACTATCAAGTTACATAATGCCAGGAGCGTTGTCCAACTATGCAAAGGAAGTCACCAAAGAGTCAACTTAAAAAAAAAAACAATCATTCTAGAAGACCTGACCCGGATTAGCATATTAATAACAAGTGACTATTTCACGGGGTGGGGGTCTGGGCCTATTTCTGCAAGCTCATTCCCAGTGCAAAGTAGCTTTCTAAAAGGCCAGGTGAGATACTGACCAAGAGCCTTCATTTTCAACTCCTCTCTTTGTATTCTCCGCAGTCTGTCAATGACTCTATGAAATGTTTCATTAACCTTCTGTGTCCATTAAATATTATCTGCTCGCATCCCACAGCTCGGGTTCCCTCTCCATGACTTTCAGAACTTTATACTTTCAAAAAAAAAAAAAAAAAAACTTCAAATTCAAGTTAAATAATGACCGGGGGCTGACTCCATAGCAGATCCTAAACCCTGCATTGCTAAAATCAGCTCAGCTCAGTAGCTTTCAATGCCACTAACTCAAGCCAGAGACCTAGGACTGATTGCTTGGTGGCTGGAGCCATGCTGGTCACCTCTGATCTCTCTGCTCCCCTAACGTGCTCCCCTAATCTGCAACTGGGGCTAATGACACACCCGCATTCAAAGCAGCTGGGCAGCCTATATATTTTTTCTTGATTTTCAGAGAAGATGATCTGAAGAATATTAAGTTTCTCTAGCCAGAATAATTGGTCTTTATAGAAATAGTATATTTTTTCTTTTTCTTTTTCTTTTTTTCTTGAAAAGTGCCAGTGGTGAACTCCCAAGCCTGTGCATTTTGCCAGCTTTGACCTGTTTGGCTTCTAAATCATACAAGAGCTTTCCCCTGTACCCAGCCTTACTTTCCAGTGATATCTGGGCATCAACTGTCAGTATTTGCCCTAAGTTGGTCTTGGGTAAGAACTGGGAAAATGGCTTAGTCAGTAGAGTCCTTCTTGCCTTGCAACCATGGGGATGGGAGTTGGATCTTTCTCCATAGAAAGATGGTAGTCTATCTTTATAAACCCAATGCTGGGACAAGGAGGCAGGGGGATCTCTGGGCTTGCTTCCCAGCCAGCCTAGTCTACACAGAGAGTTCTAGGTGAGTTGGAGACCACATCTCCAAAAACAAAAGCAAACAAATAAAAAGCCCCAAGGTAGTTGGCATTTGAGAAACAACACTGGAGGTTGTCTTCTGGCTTTCGTGAGTGTGTGAACAGATGTGCACAAGCAGCTGCTCACACACACAAACACACACACACACACACACACACACACACGAACCCACAACCAGGAACATGCTTACACGCACGTGACCGTGCACACACACGTTACACCAGCACAGTCACCCACAGAGTTCAACCTAGGTATGAACTGGGAGCTAACCAGTGCTCTCATAATGCCTGGGCCCTCAGCTTCTGGTGTCTTTATTAATCATCTCATTCGCTTTGGGACTGTTGGAACAAACAGGGAAGCCCTGGAATTGGTAATTGCACTGACTCCAGAGCTCCCGCCTCGGCCCACCCATCAGCACAGGCCTGGTTCAAGGTGCCCGTCTGTTCCTTCCCGGTCCCCCTCCATCCGTCTTCTCTCCTGGCATATTTCTTGGCTTCCCCCATTCTGTCGCTGCTCCTCACACATGACACGATGCTTTATGAGACCCGCTCCACTCCTTTATCACTGGTTTTGTTTAGTAATTTAAATCTTATTCTCCTTGTTCTAAATGAAAAATATTGATGATTTCAATATTTTATATTTCTCTCTCCAAGAAGGAAATTGTGAACTACTGATTTATTGTCCTCTGATACACAATTATTTTTTTTATATTCCCGGGAACAACAAACATCGGCAAGGAGGAAATAGGCTTCTCGTTGCCAGGATGAGGGAATAGGCTCTATGGTTACAACTGCATCTGCTTCCCACCCTGGCTCTGAGTCCTTCTGCGCCTCTGCTGCTCTGATGGTGATCTTGTACCTCTGCCAGGAAAGGGACTCAGGAGTGGGGGCCGACCAAGAACACCCCAAAGAGAGCCCTAGATGTAAAGCCCTCGTCTACCTTCTCAGTCATGCAATAGCTTCACCTGCATCCAGTCTTCCTCTCTCCTGTGACATCTGGGGCTCAGCACGCTTTTCCCACATAGGCTTTAGGTAAGAGACCCTAGCCAACTGGTTCTTCAGAGAACACAGTCTAAGACAACCAAAGCCTAACCTAGGAGTGACCAGCTATACCAGGTGCATGGAGACATGAGTGTGGTTTCCTCAGTGCCTGACTCTGAACATGCCAGGATTCCTAAAAGAGAGCACCAGTTGCCAAATTAACAGATAAATTTGAACAGCTCAGCAAACGTTACTCTCTTAAGGAAGTCGAGCATGGGATGGTGAGAGTAGGAAAAGAGAGTTGTGCTGTCAGGGGTCGGTCCACCAAACTTGCTAATCCTATAATTTGCCCTGTGGTAGCTTGAATAAACTGGCCCCCAATCTCCATAGGGAATGGTGCTGTTAGGAGGTGTGATCCTGTTGGAGTTAGTGTGACTTTCCTGGAGGAAGTATGACATTGGGTGTGGGCTCAAAAACCAGGTCTAGTGGCTCATTCTCTTTTCTTGCTGCCTTCAGATCCAGATGCAGAACTCTCAGCTACCTCTGCAGTGCCATGCCTTTCTGCATGCCACCACCGTATTTCCTGTCATGATAACAGACTAAACCTCTGATGCTGTAAGCCAGCCCCAGTGAAATGTTTTCCTTTGTAAGAGTTGCCTTGGTCATGGTGTCTCTTCATAGCAAGAGAAACCCTAAGACACACACCAGGGCATCTTTGGAGGTTTATAATGCTACTGCCTCTGAATTATACGCATGAATGTGTTCATTTTTGTGCATACATTAACTAATAATTTCCTTTATTCAAATCCTCTTTTAAATTTTCTGAGCTCTTCAGAACCAACCCAGGAGTGACTTCCTATCACTCTGTCCAGATTGGATATTTTGTGTCCAGAAGATCTCAGCTGTGACCCCAGGAGGAGCTGCCTCCACCGTCTAACACAGAACATTTTAAGAGAGAGGGGGTGGATACCCAGCCATTTGTTCTTTGTGGCTACTCTAAGGGTCAGGAGGACATCAGCAAAGCTCCCGGGGATGACCTCCTTTCGGATTTACGTGAGGCCATGTGGGGAGGCACGAGGGCCTGCTGAGCACGAGGGCCTGCCGGGCGGTGCTAAGTGGGCTTTGAGGTGCAACAGTGAGGGCTCTTTCAGGATGGTCCCGAGGACCACGGAATGAAAGCAGCAGTTTGTATGTAACAGCTCAAACTACAGACTGTCACCGGGGGTCTTTGATTCGTATCAAACCGGAAGAGAGTCTTACCAGCTGGGCTGCACGAATCTTGGCTTATTGCTTTTAGAAGAAAAACAGGAGCTAGGGGTGGGGGTGGTGGTGGTGTTTTTGCCTTGTTTGAGACAGGGTCTCCAGCAGCCAGACTGCCCTCCAGCTTGCAGTGTTGCTGATCCTGATCCTCCTGCCTCCATCTGAGTGCTGGGGTTACAGGCTTGCACTAATTTTATGCAGTGCTGGGGGATTGAACCTAGGCCCTCACCTATGCTACGTAAGCATTCAACCCACTGGATCATACTGCCAGCCTGGAAATGTTGTTTTAACAGGACAAATGTCTTTTATTAACATGGGGAGGGCAGTCTCCTGATACCAAAGCTTATGAAAAGACAGAAGAAATAGAATAATGTTTTTTTTTTTTGAACTGCATCCTGATGTGGGCTGTGGCACTGCTGTAGTCAGTCAGAGCATCCCTTGCATCCTGTGGCTGGCTCTTACGGCCTTCCACCTTGCGGCACTTCCGGGAGTATGGCAGGGTGGAAAAGCTGAGCCTGATGATCTTGAGAGCTTGGTCATGGGACTTGCTTTGGCCACTGAGGTTCAAGCGTGTGTGACATGACCAAACTTTCCATGGATCCCAGCCCTGTGTTGTGGAATGCTGAACATCTGCCTGCCCCCCACCTCCCTCAGGTTTTCCCATTCTCAGCAGAGACTTCTGGAGTCTGGCAAATTCATAATGGGTGTCCTGGCTGGTTTTGTGTGTCAGCTCAACACAGGCTGGAGTTATCACAGAGAAAGGAGCTTCAGGTGAGAAAATGCCTCCATGAGATCCAGCTGTAAGGCATTTTCTCAATTAGTGATCAAGGGTGGGAGGGTCCATTGTGGGTGGTGCCATCCCTGGGATGGTAGTCTTAAGGTTCTATAAGAAAGCAAGCCAGGGGAAGCAAGCCAGTAAGAAACATTCCTCCATGGCCTCTGCATCAGCTCCTGCTTCCTGACCTGCTTGAGTTCCAGTCCTGACTTCCTTTGGTGATGAACAGCAATGTGGAAGTGTAAGCTGAATAAACCCTTTCCTCCCCAACTTGCTTCTTAGTCATGATGTTTGTGCAGGAATAGAAACCCTGACTAAGATGATGGAGATACCGGTTCTGGTTTAAGCAGCCTCGCTGGCCTCCACGTTTAAGAAGCCAGCAGCAACTCTTTGCTTTCTATTCTGCGTAGTGAAATTGTCTCCGGGATAAAACTGCCAGGGTTGTTCTCAGAGCTGGGCAGCTGGCTGTAGAGGGAGAAGGAGGAAGCTGTAGAACATGCCAGGACCCAAACATCTGGAACTCTGCCCAGCACAGATGACCCTTGGCCAATCAAAGAAGATGCCCATGAGAAACACAAGTCCTGGTTGATGCAAGCTACTTTGGTTTCAAAGGTATTTAAACTGTAGCAGGAACAACCCAAAGCAATATACTCTAGCACAAAGGCAGATGGAATGAGTGAGGAATGCACTCAGAGGGCCTGAGTACACAGCTGTACCCCCTAGCCCTTCCTCACAGCGGGCTTCCTTCTATGCTCTGGGCATCATTTTAAGAGCCTTTGTGTCTCCACCCAAATGCACTACCCTTGGTCTCACCTTTGTTCTCAGAGCAGGGTCCACAGCCTAGCACACAGGGGGCATCCCTGGCTGTCATTCACACCACCCCACTTTCTCCTAGTCATGGTGTTGCAGGAATCGGCACAGGATGTCCTTTGCACTCCACCTCTGCTCCATGCAACCCATGCATCTGCTACAATACTTGCTTCTCTCCCTCTTGCATACTCTGGCTCTAACTCTCAGGTCTAGAGCAATCAGCTCGCCTCCAGATCACTACGTTCCACAGGCTGCAGAATTCACTCCCTAGAGGACAAGAGTCTGGCTGGATTAGAGCGGATACCTTGGAAACACATGCTCACTTGCACAGGCTTCTGCTTTAAAGGGTAACTCACGATCAGCTATAAATCAGCACCGTCTATGCAAGGGCTCCTATTTTTTCTTTTTCTGCTTTATGAGACAGGGTCTCATTGTATTACCCATGCTGACCTTGAGTTGTAGCAATCCTCCTGCCTCAGTCTCCCAGGTGCTTAGCACAGTCATATGCCTGCACTTAGGTAGGAAGTATGACTAGTCCCCTGCAGTCTTTAAATTATTGTCTTCCTCACTTAGTAATGTGGCCACTGTGTCAGAACCTTGCCCACAGTTACATAAGGTTCAGAATTCTTTTCTGTCCAATTCCCAGGCTCTTCAAGGCTACCTTACATAGTCTGAGTAGAGGCCAAGCAAGAAGACAAATGCCTTAAAATTCTACCACAACCATGGCTTAAAGACAAGCGTGTTAAAAAATGCCATATAGCTAATCCCATACTCATAGGCTTGGGTGTCTCTTATGTGGAATTTGAGGTTTAAAGTCAACAAGGAAAATGGGTAAGAAGTGTGTATTGTGTGCATATGGGGTCTACTCTTTAAGACTCCAGGGGCCTTTTCTCTTCCCACATTGGAACAGATGCCTGACATTCAACTAAGCCCTGGGGGTGATAGCCTTACCTTTGCAGGGAGCAAGCAATAATAGCAGGCTTGACTGCCAGACTCATGCCTAGCTTCTGATCAACTCTCAGTATGCTTCACATACTTCCAAGACAAAGTAGAAGAGAACCACTTAGCACTTGTGGCTTTTTAAAAAAGATGTCTTCTCTCTATTTTCTCCCAAGCAAAAGATTTACCTTGCAAAAACTCCATATCTATAAGCTAGAACTGCATCTCAGTCACTCAGGCTTGACTTTCTGCCTCTCATAAGGGCATGTGGTACTCAATGGACATAGACTTCTAGAGAGCCAAGTGAGAGGTTTTCAAAGGCTGAACATAGTGGCATTCATTCCTGTACAGGCAGTGAGAAATTTAAGTGTACAGCAATGACTTCAGTAAACTTGGCAGCCTAACACATCTACTTGCAGTGTCAGGACCAATTCTGCCTATAGTGTGTTAAACTGGCCATATTTAGGAGAACAGGCAAGCTTCCCAAATCCAAGAAGCACCAGTCTGCTTTACCGTTGTGGTGACAAACATTTTGACCAAAGGTAATTTAGAGGACGAAAAGGTTGATGTGGCTTACACTTCCAGGACACAGTCCATCATCAAGGGAAGTCAAGCAAGAACTTGAAGCAGAAACCATGGAGAAATACTGATTATTGGCTTGCTCGGCTATCACTTTTACACAGCCGAGGGATGGTGTCGCCCACAGTGAGCAAACCTCTTAAATCAAGTAGCAACGGGGACAATCCCTCAGAGTCAAGCCCTAGGCCAAGCTGTCCCCGGCAATTTCCCCCTGAGAGTTACTCCTCTCAGATGACCCCATGCTGTGTCAAGCTGACAATCAAGGCTGATCAGGGTATACCTCTAATCTCAAAAGTTATATCATCTAAACTTATCTCCTATCCTAGCTCCCTTAAGCTTGGAAAATGCAAGCTTATTATGTAATTACAGGTATTAATTTTTATATCAAATTATTTTGATATTTCTCTCACACACTTATCTAATCAGCAGTTAGATATTAAAAAAAAAACATTTGAAGGAATAACAACAAATCTACAATTGTCTGAAACATTTTCCCAGCTGGGAAGATAATTGGTTAACAAAGAAGAATAGCGACATGGAAACTATTATAGATTGCCAGCATCCCAAAGTGAGGTGGGGGGTGAAGAAAAGTTTATTAAAAATAAATAATACTAGACATGACATGCATAGCTCATTACACCTGGGCACATTTTTGATTAGGGGCATAGCAGACAATGGCTCTTCAAATGAGATTTGACAGCAGGTAAATTACACTGTGTAAGGGTTTAAGTTGATCTACACAACAACAACGTCTTGATCATAAATAGGATTTGTGTGCCGGAAAAATACATCCCATCATTAATGAAACAGACAAATGAACGGAAAAACATCATATCGCAGTGTGGTTTTAAGTAGCTTACCTTAGCAATGTAATGCGGGCAGTAAGTCATGCATAAAACCCTGTAAAAGCTCATTAAGTCGGGATCAGTCTAGTCAGAGCAGCACATATTTCAAGTAACTGTTCTTCCTTAGCCAATTCCAGACGCTATTGTTTAACAACATCAAGGAAAGTAATGGAAAATAAAGCCGTTGTCATTCATTATAAGTTATGTGCCCTGAAAACGCTTGCATTTTAAATTAGCAGCACAAAGGACTCTATATACAAGCTGCGCTGGTAAGGATCGTCGTCGTGCCACATAGTGAAGCTGTCCTATACAAGAGTGTTGGAGGAGCAGGCAGAGAGAACGGGAGTGCTGAGGAATGGGAGGAGCATGGTGCATGCTGTCCCCTGGACTTGCCAGGGCTGTTGCTCACATGCAACTGTGGTTGGCTTTATGAGGCTTGCACAAGGTCTAGCCTGTTAAAGTTCCAACATGGAAGAACTAACTGAAGAGCTGTTAGCAACTGATGGCTACTGGGTGGGTGGGTGGATGGTCACTAACAGGTTCCCTATGTCCTAGCCTATATCACACTGGATGACCTTACACCCATGTACATACGAGAAGTACTAACTGGTATCAGTGAGTTATTTTTTAAAAAGATAAAAGAGGGTGTGAAGCTGCTAGTGAGGTATTTGGGGGATGCAGGGAAGAATTAGAGGTAGGGAGTAGCGTGGTGTAGTAATTATACCTATGAAAATTTCAAAGAATCAACAAGTGATTAAAAAATAAAATATAGTTCATAGTTTGGGTTCATCATCATGTGGGTTGCAAACTCTGTGTGTATGGTGTGTGTGCACGTGCATATGTGTAGTCTCCCCTCTCCCAGCCTGAAACCTGCTTGTTCGGGGTGGAGCTTCTTGCTCATTCGTTCTGTCACGCCCACTGCTGGAACCTGAGGAGCCACACACGTGTACCTTTTTACTGGACCCGAGATTATTCGGCGAAAGAGAGAGATTGGAGACGTACTATTGAAAGGGCAAGCCCTTCACTGCCTCCCACCCAAATAAATAAGCCAATTGGCCTTGTACTACAAGAGCCGGTCGAACTCCTTCTCCCTGTTTCCCACCTATCATCCAAAAATGCAGAGGTCAACTAGAAAGTTACCTACCAAGTACTAATTAGCATTATAAAGTCAGAGTCTGCAGCTCCAGGCCTTTCAGTTAGTTGTTTACTAAGAAAGGACAGTCTTAAGCCAGATACAGTTTACCATAAGAAAAGTTAAAGAATCCCAGTGAAGCAAGTTTTTTCTTTAGCCCTAGATTCCAGGCAGAACTATTGAGCATAGATAATTTTCCCCCCTCAGGCCAGCTTTTTCTTTTTTTTTTTTTTAAATTTTGTTAATAAAAGGGAGGAGATGTAGTCTCCCCTCCCCCAGCCTGAAACCTGCTTGCTCGGGGTGGAGCTTCCTGCTCATTCGTTCTGCCACGCCCACTGCTGGAACCTGAGGAGCCACACACGTGCACCTTTCTACTGGACCCGAGATTATTCGGCGAAAATCGGGTCCCCTCCCCCTTCCTTCATAACTAGTGTCCCAACAATAAAATTTGAGCTTTGATCAGAATAAATTTGTCTTAGCTCCGTTTCTTCTTTCGCCCCGTCTAGATTCCTCTCTTACAGCTCGAGTAGCCTTCTCAGTCGAACCTTTCATGTTCATGCATATGCATATTTGTGACGGCCATAGTACAACCTTGGCTTTCAAGCCTCAGGCTCCACTCGTCTTGTTTTTTGAGGCAGGATCTAGTCTAGGCTGACTGGATCTACTGGGATTACAGGCTCGCTACCATACTTTCTATCCCTCATCCATCCTTCCTTCCTTCCTTCCTTCCTTCCTTCCTTCCTTCCTTCCTTCCTTCCTTCTTCCCTCCCTCCCTCCCTCCCTCCCTCCCTCCCTCCCTCCCTTCTCGCTTTCCTCTCTCCCTCTCTCTTTCCCTCCCTCTCTCCTTCCCCCCTTCTTCCCTCCCTCCTTCCCTCCTTTCCTTCTCTCTTGTAGGTTCTAAATGTCAAAATCAGGTTCCTGTGCGTCAAGGTTAAGCATTTACTAACAGAGCTACTTCCCTGGCCCTAGCACTTCTAAGCATGGCGGTCTCACCCTTTTGAGGAGCCATTTTGCTTTATCGAGTTATTAGTATGGGGTCAACTTCCTGAAAGTTGCTTTTTAAGCTCCCAGTCCTCTCAAGCTCTGCTGGCACTATGAGCAGGAAGGACGGCTGTGATTAAGGGGTGTGTGGGAAGCCTGGCTTCTATGGAGTGGGACACCAGCATCTGCGTTTACAGATTTCAGCTCGTCAAAGTGGATCACTTTCAAGGCCATCAAGTCATCAATGCGTCTGTCAAAATATCAATAGCTGTGCAGTCTGCCAGGTAGCCTTCAAGGACTTCTCTTTCAGGACTGGCTGTCACTTACTCTATGCTCCCCATTACTAAAAACGTAAATAGGACTGGAGAGGGATTGTGAGTGTTTCAAAAACAGTTCATAAACTCACAGATACATGCCAGAGCTCTGCTTGTTATTAGGACTTAATTGCTGTCTCTTCCATAGCAGACTGAAAGATGACAGCGTGATGGTTTGTGTTTGTTGTCAACTTGACCGCAGCTGGAATCAACTGAAAGGCAAGCCTGGGCACTCCTGTGAGGGATTTTCTGGATCAGATTATTTGAAGTAGGAAGATAGACTCCAAATGGGCTTCTAATATAGACTAAAGACCAGCAGCTCTCCAGGAAGCCTTCAGCCCTTCAGATCCAGATCTGAACTGCTGGGACGTCTAGCCTTGCAGACTGTGTAATTACTGGGTTCTCAGCCTCTCTGTGTTGAGCTACCAAGACTGTATAGTGTAAGCCAATCTAATAAATTGCCTTATATATACTCACTGTTCTGTTTCTCTACAGGATCCAGATACAGTTGGGAGCTGGCTAATTGATCCCAGTAGAATCAGTGCCTCCAGCTGACTTCCTTGTGACCTCCTGATTCCTGGGAAATCTGTACTCTACAGCAGGTCTTATACATTCAAGGCTAGGGTCATGGGTATGACACCACAGCTGGAATTCACGTGCAGATTCCAAGGCTGGCCTCTACTAGTTTTCCCTATATATCTAAGCTCCCACTGCTGCCAAATTTCAGACACACAATGTAGGTTTGAAAGCAAAAGAGAAACCCCTGAGTTCTTTTGAGGTAGGGGTATTCTGTTTTGTTGTATGATACAGGAGATATCTATACGTTTGGACTTCTTAGCATCCCATCTCTCTCTGATAAGAAATAAAAACTCTTTGGGCCATTTTCTTAATGGCTGTCCCTAGCTGTTCTGGTGTGACTCTCAATCGCAAAGCTGCCTCCTCCAGTTCTATCCTAAAGAGGCAGGCTCATGATCCATGCTAAGCGATTCAGAAGCACTCTCTTCCTAACTGCATCTGTGTTTTCTGGTTGGAAATTGGATGGAGAAGGTTTAACCCATTGTTTCTCAAATGTAAAGTCTCTAGCTGTCTCTGACTTAGGTTCTCATACTGAACTGTGCAGAGGAATTTTAATCCAGCAACAAGGCGGCTCTGGGTGGAATACAGACAGACCCTTAGGACACACCTTTAATCCCAAACAATGAAGATAAAATTAGTCAGTAGAAGAAGCAGCCATGTTTGAAAGTGATGTCTAATTGACAGGCAGACAAAGTGATGAATCAGAGAAAGATTTGACAGAATAGGATCTGCCCAACTCTCACGAGAAGAGATGGGAAAGGGAAGCTGCTTAAGGGGCAGTGCAGAGAGGAGGAGGAGGAGGAGGAGGAGGAGGAGGAGGAGGCAGGTTTTCCAGGAGAGTTTTACAGAGACAGGTTGAAGAGAGAATAAGCTAGACACAGGTGAAGGCAGAATGAGCCAGAGAGTGAAAAGGAGTCAGAAGATTAGAACAGATTGCCAGAGTTAGTTTGAGGCCAAACGGAGCAATTCAGAGACTGATAGACAAGCCGGATTGAATCAGTCAGCTTGGAGAGGAGTTTGTGCCAGAACAGCCAGCTAGAGTTCAGAAAGAACAAGAAAGGGTGAGCATATTCAGCAGTAAGAGGCTGAAAACGTTCTAGGCCTTGATAAGATTGTACAGAACCCCGGGCAGCCTGAAGGATGTTCCTTGGAGTTGATCTACATCTATGTGAGCGCCAGCAGGTCTCCTTCTGTGCATCTGTCTGCACTGCACAGATGGAGGAGAGCTGTAGATTATAAGGGGAGGCAGAGCATACTGATCACAATGTGGAGAAATGAACATGGAAATGGAAAAGGAGGGAGGCCATATTATATGCCAAGGTTATTCAAGGTGCCTGTGGCTTTGGGGGTCCCCATCAATCAGATGACAAGACATCACTAGGTTATTCTTAAATTAGGAGAGGGAGGAGTAGGGGTGACTGCAAAGTGCTTGCTCCGTGTTCATGGCAGCCAGCTCCGAAGCAGCTATCTGTAGAGCACCTTCCGTGTTTCTATTTTGCAGCAAACCTCTGTGCCACCAAGCTCGCTTCACACAAGGGGAGCCAGAGTCCTGACGAGGGAGCTGGATGGAAGTCTCGGAGGAAGGGAGCCCAGTGACTGAGGCTTGAGATGACGTTTGAACTCTGCTGACTCCAAGTGGCCACAAGGAACTTGAGACTCATCCAGGAACCCAATCTTATCACACACAGGGCTCTTACGATGAAGAACTGCAAGACGTTACAAGCGGTGGATGAAGAGAGGGGGGCTCAGGTGGGATCTACACAGCAGGAATGGTGAGGTCAGGTACATGTCCTCTGGCAGAGGACAACGCTCTCCTCCGTGGGCTCTGGGTGACTGTGTTGTTCTCCTGGAACCATCTACAAGGCAAACTTGGACGGATCCGTTGCCTTCAGCCTTCCAAGGACTCGGAGAAGTTTTATTAAGGGAGGCTTCTTTACCTGGTTCTCTTTACTAACGGAAGCAAGTGATTTCCAACCAGAGAGTCTCTGCTTTGGGCTCATGGTAGATATTACTTTCTCCCAAGGGTATGTATGCTAGCTTTGTGGTCAACATGTGTGCCCGTGAGTGGCGAGAAAACAGCATAGCTCACTGCATGGGCACCAGGATTCATTTGGAATTAATGGAAGAGGAAAGACAGAGGGAGCCTCAAAGATAGCATCCCCAGCTAAGGAGCGGAAAATGGGCTTTAAGGAGGTGTAGGACCCAGTCCTACCTCCATGTTGCATCTCTATGACCCTCTCTATCTCCATGCACATGCAAGCACATGCAGACACATATGACACATGTGTAACTACACGCATGTGTATTAACCCTAGGTTTAGCATCTCTGGGGCATCCACTGTTTCATTTGCCACTTCTCAGCCAACAATCACAGAAACTAATTCACCTTAATCAAAAATGCAATTACTCGCCTATCTCAGATTGCTGTTTATTTGACAGCCTTCTGATTTTCCCACTTTTACCTAATTTGACAGGGAATATTACAGACATAACTAGTCTTTCAAAATGACTTTCACAAGGTTAGTTCTCCTGTTAATTGACCCTCTGCGCTGGCAATTTATGAAGCATATTAATTTCATCTGTCACTTCCAACACAAAGTAAATGTGGAAAATGGCCTATCTTTCATAAGGGACCTTATAAAGGAAGGCTGTCGGAATTCTTAATTAATGTATGCATATTCCCTCAGCCGTCGCTTCTGTGTGGAAATTCATACCCTCTCGTCTGAAGCTCTCTTCTGTTTATAAATGTTTTGTTATTTCTTCATGATGGAAGCGAGACACCTCCACTCAGGAGTTTCAGCCAGGACCATCAATCACTGCTGTGAAATGAAGCAGGGGCTTGCCTCGAAGGATTCCCGGAGACCACAAAGGCCAAGGTTTTTTATTTTTTATTTTTTTTAAATGCTCCAGTGGGGTTGGAGAGATGGCTCAGTGGTTAAGAACTCTGGTTGCTCTTGCAGAGGACCCAGGTTCAGATCCCAGCACTCATATCTGACAGCTCACAACCATTTGTAATCCCAGCTCCAGAGCACTTGGTACACTTTTCTGACCTCTGCAGACATCTTTGTCTGTGTGCGTGTGCATGTGTGCTTGTGTGCATGTGTGTGTGCGCGTCCATGCACTGTTTTGCCCTGGTTTGGGATGTATCCGTCTCGCCTCATCTGTTCTCTCTCCAGTAAAGACCTGAGGCTCCCTCAGAAGCAGCTCATGGCATCTCTCTTGTGATTTACATAGGAGCAACCTTTCATGTAAAGGGGAAGGATGGTGACATGCAAGAGCTCACTCCCTTAACCCAACCTTGGTCCTCCCTCAAGATGCCAGCTTAGGAAGCACTCCTTTCCTAGGTGACACGGAGAGCCACTCGGGTACGGCATGAACAGTTTCTGAAAGCCTTCAGGCCCATTACAGCTTCGCAGGCTCTGTCATCTCAAGTGTTTGTTTTATTTTGTTTTGTTTTATTTTATTTTATTTTTAACCACCCTTTGCCTCACACTGAAAAGTGCCTACTCCTTTTGTGAGGAAATTAAATGTAATTTTCAAGTTCAAGGTCTTCATATAGAAAGTTTCACAAATGCTTACTGTCCCCCGAGGGAAGCTGATGTCCAGGACACGTTCACTCAAGAACACACTGGAGCTGACTTTACCTTCTCCATTCATTCCCTCCTTTCTCCGCCATTCACGTTTTCTTTTTCTGCTTTGCTGGTCAGAGAGGATCACTCTCCCCTTCAAACAGCTTTTAAGGCAACCTCTGAAAGGTCATTCCAGACTTCAGGAAATCAACGTATTCAGAAAATAAGTCTGATCATTAGCCTGACAGTGATGCTATATTAGGAATTGTAGGCTTTCTTTGTTAAAATAGCAAACACACACACACAAATGTACACACACACACACATGTACATGGGCACATATACACTCATACATATGCATGCACACACTACATGCACACTCATAGATGCATGTACATACCTTCACACACACAAATACATGCATTCACACACACGTATACACACACATGCATGCACATGTATGTATGTAAGTATGTATATATATATAACAGTAAGGAAACACAAGAGTGTGTTATGGCATACTTGTCTTTGACTTCTGCACAATATATTTAATAAAAGCCTCTTGTAGGGCTTTTATAATATAGGGCATTTGACTTCTGCTTGAGGAATCCATGTCAGAGATTTATACACAGAACAGTTTCTTTAAAACGTATGAATTATGAAGTTGGCATGTTGCAAGGTCCTCATCAGTCATAAAAATGCATATTTTGGATAAGTCTTGAAGTGTATAACCTATACTTCAGAGAACTCAGCACGGAAGCGCTGCCACAGTCAGCCAGAGAGACGCATCTGTATCATCGGAAAATAATTACTACTCGTTCTGGTGCTATCACACAGTAAGAGCGCTAAAACGATGCTCGGAGCAAGAATGGTTTCTGCAGAGAAGAAATTATTTTCTTCATTTAATCATATGGCCCAAAGTAGCACCAGGAGGTGTGTGTGTGTATGTGTGTGTGTGTGTGTGTGTGTGTGTGTGTGTGCGTGTGTGTGTGTGAGAGAGAGAGAGAGAGACAGACAGAGTCAGAGACAGAGAGACACAGAGAGAGACAGAGACAGACAGACAGAGACAGAGGCAGAGAGAGAGAGGCAGAGAGAGACGGAAACACACAGAGAGACAGAGAGATAGAGAGACATTGAGACACATAGAAAGAGAGAGGGAGGGAGGGAGAGAGAGAGAGGGAGGCAGGCAGACAGACAGAGATAGAGACACACAGAGACAGAGAGACATACACAAAGAGGGAGAGAAAGGGAGAGAGACAGAGACAGACAGAAACAGACAGACAGACAAACATGCACACAGAGAACACTTGTAGCACTTGTAGCCTGCATTAGATATTTCTTCAAAGTTATAAAAATACTTTTTATAATGAAAGACATTCTATTAAAAAAATCCAAAAATATCTTTTACAATAAAAGATATCCTTTAAAACCCTCAAATGCCTTTGCACAGCATTTCTTCATTTCTTTTCTAAAGTGGCCAAATCACACCCTCAATGCCTCTGCAGCCCCTGAAGCAGTGTTGACTTTTTAAACTTTTTTAATGAAACCCCAAGGGAAGACATTTGTGGTTAAATAGAGTATTCCTGGCCCCGAAGGATGGGGTGCTTCTGTTAGTAAAACTTCCTCGGATTGTACTTTGGAACTGTCCGCACCTCTGCACAGAGATGAATTTTGCTTTCAGCTAGCAGGTGGAAGGATTCTAGACCATCCTGTGGATAGGAGCTTGGGTCAGGCAAGCACTAATTGAGATTTGACCAGAGGCTGGGAGGATGGCTCAGTCGGTCAGTCAAGTCCTTGCTGTGCAAACATGTGAAGCCTCCAGATCCATGTATGAGGCTGGGTGTGGCGATGCACACCTGTAAGCCCAGTGCTGGGGAGGCAGAGGTGCATAGACCTACAGGGCTCAGTGGCTACCAGCTTAGGACAACTGGGGACACTCAAGTCGAGTGAAAGAAAAGCAATGTGGGAGGCCCTGGGCTAGGACATCCAGGATTATCTTTTAATCCACACATGAATATGCACACAGGCATGCTCACCTCTATATACATGTGAAGACATACATGGGTATGCTTACCTATATACAAATGTGCACACAAGCATGCTCACCTTACACACAGGTACACTCACCTATGTACACATGAATACACATGAATGCTCACATGTGTGTAAACATACAGGCATGCTCACTTATACACACATGTGCACATACACATGCACTCTCATATATACTCACATGCTCATACACACATGCACACTTATCTATAGACACATGTACACAGCACACTCAGGTATAGACTCTTGTCTACACAGGCATTCTCAACTATACACACATGTGCATAAACATACAAGCAGGTCACTTGTACACACACATGCATACAAACATACACACTCATATATACACACATGCTCATACACACATGCATACTCACCTATAGACACGTGTACACACAAGCAAGCTCATCTATATATACATGTGCATACAAGCATATACACTCATCTATACATACATGTGCATAAACATACAAGCACGCTCACTTATACACACATGTACAGACACACATGTGCACTCACCTATTCACTTATACACACATGTACAGACACACATGTACACTCATATATACACACACATACACACTCACTTATATACACATGTACACATGCATGCTTACCTATACACACATGTGTATAAGCACACACGAAACTCAACCAGTGCTGAGACACTATTGTCACACTGACTGCCATTTGGTGTCACACACCTAGCTGTCTGATGGTGTTGGCTACCATTGGTTACCTATTCACACTCGTCAACACTTCAAGGGAAGAGATACTGACTCCATTTTACAGAGGAAAGAAAAATGCAATACCAGTCAACCAAGGTCCACCTGTACTGGGCTGTCTATCTGGCTGTCTCTAAATACACAGGATTCACTTTCTCTTTATCCCACTGTGTCAAGAGCATAGCTGTTAGGAATTCAGACTCTAAAGGTGCCAGGCCTTTCTATGGCAGCACAAGGAAGACAAGATTCCCCAAAGCACGTGGTATTTAAATACTCTGAAAATAGACAGAAAATACCAGGTCTGTAGGAAGATTAGAAATTCTTTAATCTGCTGGGGATACAAGCAGATTCTAAAATCTTTGTAAAAGAGCGATTGGCTGGAAGAGTCCATGATCAAGTGTCCCTTCCTTCATATGGCTAGGTGTCCAGAAACAAACAAAGGATAAGTCAGTGATGTCTAGCTCTTTCCAGCTCCAGTTTGTATGATGCCTACATGGGCAGAGTCCTCAACTGTCTTACTAGGCTTCCGTGGTAACTGCCATCTCTCCCTTTTTTCCTGGTCCCTCTCTCCCTTCCCTCTCTTATTTGTCCTCCATCTCCCCTCTGTCTCCTTTCTTCTTTCTTTCTCTTTCACTCTCAGGAATCCCGTCATCATTGCAGACCCTGGATCCCTGAGACAATAGCTGGGTACACCACAGATGTGTCAGTCAGCTCTGGGTTTGCTCACTGATATTACAACAGGAAAATCCTATTCTCTTCTTTTCATGTGTGTTTGCACACACACACACACACACACACACACACACACACACACACACACACTTGCACACATGTGCACATACAGGCACCTGGGGAGGACGGGAGAGGGCAGTTGAATTGGAAACTTAAGGGGTCTTTAGAAAGGCAGTTGTGTTGGATGGGGTTTTGTTGAGGCAAACATGTGAAGGAATGTTTTCCTGAGGTGCACATAGGTAAAAGGCTAAGGCAGACTTGTGAAGGAACATTTCACTGAAACAGACACAGGAGAGAGGATGTTCTGCTAAAGCAAGCATGTGAAAGGACACATGATGAAGGATTCTTTGCTAACAACACACATGTATTGGTCCGCCTTACATTGTGTAGCTGAGCTGCATTTGTCAGGACTCTGCAGACCTGGGCTGATCGGATGCATGTGCTGAGGCGAGGCATGTAGAGGACATGTGATATTTGGAGGGTGTAGCTAGGACTCCACAGAGTGACAGAGACAGAGCATGGCTTGCTGGTACAGCTAGCTGTGCGACACTTGTGGGTCTCACATCTTTACTGATCTTCCATCCCCTGAGAGAGGAACAGCTGAGAACTTCTCCTGGTGTCCCTCTGTGTCCCTCCTGCTGACTGCAGCTGAGGCTGAGGCCTGGCTGTCTCTGCTAGCTCTTGTCACCACTGTTGTTAACCTGATTCTACCAAACTGGACTGCTAGTGTATCTATGAAGTGTTTGTGGGTGGATCAAGCTGTTGCTGCTTGCTAACCTGTGAACTGAACTGCTGATTCCCAGACCACACAGACGGGAGTTGCTCCAAAGAACCTTTCTAATTAGGTCCATTTCCCCCCATATCCTTTCTTTTCCACTACCTCTGGTGGGTGATGGGCTACAAGGGAGGTTAAAGCATTTAAGAACCATCATTAAAGAAAAAGATTTTAAAAAATTAAAGTTACAGGCATTAGATCTGGAACTGGGATTGGAGGCAGAATAGAGTGCTGGGAATGGAACTCAGGCATTCTGCAAAAGCATCAAGGCTTCGTGACCACTGAGCCATCTCTCCAGCCCTCGAGGGACGATCCTACCATGGATGGCAAAAGCTTCCTGGTCTGCGGTGAATGTGTGGGTCATTCCAATTACACATATTTAAAGCTTAAGGGAAATCTTCTTTGCAAAATATACAGTGTGGAGGACCTTCCACGAATAGACTTATTAAAGTTAATAATTATACATGGAAGGGAGGGAGGGAGGGAAAGAGGGAGGGAGAGAGGGGAGAAAGGAAGGGCTGTAGAGTGGGGATGGAAGGAGCTAGGGACAGATGGAGATAGGGATTGAGGATCAGAGGAGGAGAGGAAAGAGGAAGATGAGGAAGAATGGGGAAGGAGGAAAAGGAAGTTGAGAGGAGGAAGGAAAGGAAGAGGGGAAGGAGGGAGGAAGGACAGGAGAGGCAGAGAGGAGAAGTGCAGCTACAAGAGATGGGGAGAGATGGAGTCTGTCACTGTGGATGTCCAACTCACTGGTCTTAGCAACTTTACCAAGTGCATTATATCACAGTGATTTCTACCCCAGCCTGGAAGCCCACAGGGCATCTGACCTATGCCTAACCTGTACCCACCCCTCTACTCTCTTCTTCCCACAACACATATTTTCACTGTGCCCCCTTTCAGCCAAGAACTTACACCGATGGGCATTTATGAAAGAGACTCATTTTGTCACCAGCCAGCTCACATCCCATATGGTTGGAGACCAAGTGTTTGTCATTTGACAAACACCCTGCTGCCGAGTGCATAAACTCTTCAAGCCTTACTTTCCCAGACGCAATGCCCACTTTATTGAGATTTAAGTTTGAACCTCTTACTTCTCTCAACCTCCCCCTTAAAATATATCTTCATCAAAGGTCTACTGCTGTGATGGAGTCCACGACCACAGCAACTCTTACAGAAGAAAGTGTTTATTTGGGCCTTGCTTATATTCAGAGGTTCAGTCCATTATCATCATGGCAGGAAACATGGCAGCACACAGGCTACATGGTGCTGGAGAGGTAGCTGAAAGCTCTGTGTCTTGGCAGGCAGCAGGCAGAGAGAGAGAGAGAGGGAGGGAGAGACACTGGACCTGGATTGAGCATTTAAAACCTCAGAGCTCTACCCACAGTGACACATTTCCTCCAAAGGGCCACACCTACTTTAATAAAGCCACACCTCCTAATAGTGCCACTCCCTGGTGACCAAGTATTCAAATCTATGAGCCTGGGGGTGGAGTGGGGGTGGGGGAGCGGACACTCCTATTCCAACTACCACAAATTAGTTTCCTGATCCTATTCAGATTTTTCTAGAATCAACTGCACAACTTTTCCTAGAACCAAAACTTGCCTTTTCATTTAATGAACTATTCATACACAACCAGCTTCATGAACCTTCTTCCTGTGAGGAAAAAAAAAAAAACACCCATATTTCTTTAAAGAATAAAAGATTTATTTGAGCTGGGCAGTGGTGCCACATGCCTTTAATTCCAGCAGGTGGGAGGCAGAGACAGGCAGATTTCTGAGTTTGAAGCCAGCCTGGACTACAGAGTGAGTTCCAGGACAGCCAGGGCTATACAGAGAAACCCTGTCTCAAGAAGCCAAAAAAAAAAAATTATACTGTTTTAAAATTATGTATGTGTGTGTCTTGGTATAGGGGTGTGTGTGTATGAGTACAGGTACAGGCAGAGGTCAGCAGAGGGCGTCAGATCCACCGTGGTTGTGAATTGTCCATTGTGGGTCTGGTAAGCAAACCTGAGTCTTGCTCTCTTTGAGAGCAGTGTGTGCTCTTCAGTGTCAAGCCATCTCTCCAGCCCCCAAATCTGTATTTCTCACCATGGCTTAGGAAGTACTTCATAGACGGCGGGCTTCTTGCATCCAACTTCACTTCACTTATCTGGCTTCTACACGATTATCCAGCCAAGAACGCTGGGAATTCCCTAACTGTAATGTTTCATGTCCAGGGTCACCACATACCCTGGGATGGCTCTCTCCATACCTGACACCAGGAGACCAGCCAGAGTCTGAGTCATTCGATAACACAGGCCAGATCTGGAGAAATAGAGGGACCCTTTTCTGGTGACTGTGGAATCTCAATGCTACACCCAAGTTGCCATCTAAGCCTGACAACAACAGCTTAGCCATCTGGGTATGAAACAGGGACCAGCTGCCACAGTAAAATGACAGTGGCCACGTAGAAGGGTCAGATGACAAGATCGGAGGTCCTGGTGAGGTTTCTGTGCCACCATGGAGAAGGCTCTGGGTGTGTGCCCTTCTGCTAACCTCCCAGTTGATGGAGTTTCTTTTCTCACTTTGGCTGAGACTCTTTTTGAGTCAAAGATGTCTGTGAGCTGAAACTATAGCATCCTTGCTTCACCGCCTTCTCTGACCTCGCCTGTTGTGACGAGCTAGCTGATGTGCAGCAGGCATAGGATACATTGTTGTGGAGTAATTGACGTAATAGTCCAGGCAGGCAAGATGATTGTCAGTGATGTCGCATGAAGCACAGAGGTGAAGGACAGGAAGATGGCAGTTTCTTCAGAGAAGGGAAATAGTGGCACCATGGCTAGGGAAAGACAGTGGTTTCCACAGAGATGTCAAGTGTGCGTGTACCACAAAGAAGGGAGCCTGTCTCTTTGAGACATGAGCCAGGATATTTAAGGCAAGGCAGGGATGACTTTATTTACCTTTCTTATAATCTGTTTTTGGGGTCCGGGGCTGGTATAGAAAAATTCAAACATCCCATGAAATGAAGTATTCAAATAGTGGTACACACATACATGCTAAGCCACTCCCCAGCCCCAAGGCTAACAGTTTAAGAAAGATACTTTATTATATGTGTATGTGTGCATATGCATGTGTATATGTGTGTATGCCTGTGTATGCCTATGTATGTATGTGTATGTGTGTGAATGTGTGTGTGCATGTATATGCATGTGTATGTGTGTATGTGTGCATGAGTATGTGTGCGCGTGTGTATGTGTGTGTGCATTCATGAGTCCAGAGGCTAGAAGAGGGTATTAAATCCCCTGGAGCTGGAGTTACAGGTGGAAAAGAATCATCTGATATGGATTTTGCCACCATTAAAAAAAATCATGATCAGGGTGTGGTGCCACACAGCTGTAATCCCATCACTTAGGAGGCAGAAGCAGTGGGATTTCTATAAATTCGAGGTCAGCTTGGGCTACATAGAGAGTTCCAGGCCAGCAAAGCTATGGAAAGACCTTGTCTCATAAACACAGAAGCAAACAAACAAAAGATAGCATAGATGACTTGGAAAGACATCTCCTCTGCAGAGATTAAACAATAAAGATAAGAACTTCCATTCAGATTAAACATAACAGGCTACAAAATAGAGTATATAGTGAGATTTCACTTTGGTAAAATTAGACATATATTTACACACTAAAAATGTCCAGTGTGGGATTCAAGGACATTGTTTATTCTTTTTTCTTTTTTTTTTTAAAACCCTTTTGGTTAATTTTCACTTTTTATATTTTTGAGTACTCTTTTCTTTAAAGACCAAGCGTGTTTAATGTCAACTCTGAAAACAGTAGAAGTTTTATAAATTTATTGAGAAATACATAAAGCCAGAAAGATGCTCTAAAGATAACACTTCCCTGTTAATGTCATTATTGGAAAAGACATCAGCTCTGCGGAGTGGAAACTCTGCTGCTTCTCTCACTTAACACTCACAGAGATTGAACGTTCATATGCAGCCCTGGCTGAGCCACGCATGAGTGGTGATGGGGGGGGGGGCAAGCAGCAGCTGAGGCTTAAGTCCTTCGGGGTCCACAGGTCACTCACAGGGCCACTGTGGTGCTGGGGTCTCTCAGAAAGATCCATTAGCCCATCCTAGCCTGATCCTTGCTTCTTGGGGTCTCAGTGCTCAGAGGCCTTTGGTATCTGTGCTAGCACATGATTTTTATCATTATTATTCAGTGCAACAAAAAGCCCTTGGTATCCTGCTCTAGGTCCTTTTCCTTATGTGAGGGCAAGTTTTGCAGAACTGTGCTGGAGCTAGGATTTCATAACGAAAGGTTGGACTGTTCATGGATTAAGGACTGTTTCACTGGCTGGAAAACAGGATCAGCTCCTAAGGTGTGAATGATCTTTGTAGAGAACCCAAGTTCTGTTCTCAGATTCCACAGTGCTCACAACCGTTTTATAACTCCAACGTCCAGAAATTAACTATTCTCTCTGGCCTCCATGGGTACCTGTACACACACAAACTAACTCTTTCTCTGTCTCTGTCTCTCTTTGTATCTCTCTGTCTCTGTCTCCCCAAAGTATAATTTAAATAAAAGCAAGTCTTTGCTCCTTTAATATGTCATTCTCAGGGCTGGGGAGATGGCTGAGTGTATAAAGGCACTTTCTGCTTCAACATGAGGAACAGAGTTTGGATTCCAGTACCTACATAAAGAGCCAGATATGGCAGCATGTGCTCATAACCCCAACACCTGCATATATACATTACAGACCACACACACACACACACACACACATACATACACACACACACACACAGAGAGAGAGAGAGAGAGAGAGAGAACCAACCAACCAACCAACCAACCAACCAAAAATCCCACTGCCATTCTGATTTGCTTAGTTCCATTACAAAATACATAGTGTTTTTATCTGTTGTTATTTCCCCTCTTTATTCTTTTCTCCTTTTCTAGTACTGTAGGCTGAACCTAGAGCCCGGCGCGTGCTAACAGGCAGCCTACCATGAGCTGCATGCCACCTCTGCTGTTACTTTACATTTGGAGACATGGTTTTGCTAAGTTCTCCAGGCTGGCTTTGAATTCATAGTTCAGGCAGGTCTCAAAATCTCTCCTCCTCCTCCTCCTCCTCCTCCTCTTCCTCCTCCTCCTCCTCCTCTTCCTCCTCCTCCTCTTCCTCCTCCTCTGACTTCAGAGTAGCTGGGATAACAAGTGTAGCCAACCACCATCTTTTTTCCTTTCTCAGAAGAACTGTCATGTTCTCTGTGACAAGAGTATAGATTGTTCTTGCTATGGTTCCATACAGTTAATGATGCCAGCTTGATTGTCCATCAGCTGCTCCAGCTAGACTGTTCTTTTGGGACACTGGCTTATTTCCTCACCCATGGAATACATGCTAAGTATTTTTGTGCCAAGCCCTGGTTCTATGGAATCCCCATTTGACCTTGAAGTGTGTCGGGATCTGTCTGGCTGACAGCCTGGAGTATATTATATATCAAGGGCTCTCCAACAGGTTGTTGGCAAAAGCATCAGACTTTAAGGACCACTGAGAACGATGCTTGGCATAGGATAGACATCCGGAATGTGTTTGATGGAAAATGGAACACATTGGTATAGGGCAGATAGTTTAGAGCATGGGAAAACTGTGTGTGTTGCCTTCCTGCCTCTCCTCCTCTCTTCCTCTCTTTTTATACTGTTTTACCCCCACCCCCACTTCCAGCCCCATCACCCACTGGCATCACTACAGTGGAAGCAGACCCACACCCTTCAGGCATTACTCTGCTCCTCACTCCATCTTCCACAGGGCTATTTCCCAAATCCACATCTGAATCCACTCTTGCTCTAGTTAGACAGTTCTGATGGCTCTCTATTTCCTCCAGTCCAGGAAATACTCCAGACTATCATGCAACCGAGTCCTATCATGACAGAGTAAGAGAAAAAAAAAAAAAAAGCTCCTTTCTTTCCCGGATGCTGAATGTAAACATATTATTGGGCTCCAAACACAATCTGCTTTATAGCTAAAGAAAACCATGGGCTAGTCAAGATTTTCCTCATGATGGACTACAGCCTGTAAGCTGAAATAAACCACACCACCATACCACACCAACGTGCTTTTGCCCAGTCTTTTATCTCAGGAATGGAGCAGCAAACTAATTCAAGAAGTGGGTCCTGAAAAGCGTGCCTTCTGCAAGGACTAAAACCATCTTCACTGAAATCCACCCCATGAAACTGTCTGCACACCAAAGGACCTAGAAACTTCTGTCACTGGGAGATTTTTTATTTTATGCTACAGTTTCATTTTTTTTTTTTCTGAAAGGCTAACAGACACAGCTAGATGAAAATGTGATTTCCCATTCCAGATATTTTATCTGCATGAGGTCAGATGATCCTTGGCTTGGAGACTTTGCTGTTGTTTTAGGTATGTGGATAAGAGAGTTATTCTGGTTTTCTCAAGGGGCAACAGTAAAGTCTATATAAAATGTTTTTGGTTAATAAATGATCATAGTTAATACCGTTTTCCAGCCTGAGAGGACCTTAGAATAGCCTAGGGGACAAACTTCTTGGCACATCTGTGAGAGAGTTTCTAAATTGTCTTAACGGAAATGGAGAATAAGGCCCATCTTAACTGTGATGTGTGGCATCGCTCTGAATTGAGTGAGAAAACAAGCTGAGTACTAGGATTCATCTTTCTCTGTTTCCTGATAGTAGATGCAATGTGACCAGCTGCCTCGAAATCCTCCCTCCATTGTGGCATCCCTGCCTTAATGCACTGTGCACCCTCATACCATGAGCCACCATGATGGACTGTGAACCTTCATACTGTGAGCCACCATGATGGACTGTGCACACTCACACTGTGAGCCACCATGATGGACTGTGCACACTCACACTGTGAGCCACCATGATGGACTGTGCACACTCACACTGTGAGCCACCATGATGGACTGTGCACACTCACACTGTGAGCCACCATGATGGACTGTGCACTCTCACACTGTGAGCCATCATGGTAGACTGTGCACCTTCATACTGTGGGTCATCATGATGGAACTGTGAAGTCTCGCACTGTGAGCCACCATGATGGACTGTGCACCCTCACAATGTGAGCCACCATGATGGACTGTGCACCCTCACACTGTGAGCCACCATGATGGACTGTGCACACTCATACCATGAGCCACCATGATGGACTGTGCACACTCATACCATGAGCCACCATGATGGACTGTGCACCCACATACTGTGAGCCAACATAAACCCTTCCTTCCTTCCTTAAGGTACTTTTGTCCATATTTTGTCACAGCAGTGAGACAATAGCTAATATAAGGACCTCGTGTGACTCTAGGGAAGCTGTGATGCCCCCAGCTGTGATGGTTGTCCCTGTTATTGCTGCCATCAGCAATATCTGTTGGAAACCATCAGACGCAAGCAGTGCAATGTTAGGAGCACCCAAGCTAAGCTCTTTGTATTTAACACCTCCCCATGCAGCTCTTGACTAATGTATGGTTTCCTGTGCATCTACACCTGTGTAGAACAAAAATGTTGGCACACACTTTAATCAATATATTTGCATTCTGGCTCATGTCTTCATTTCTCAGGAGACTGGCTAGCAAGAATTCATCACCAGGATACAATCACCCTGAATATAGACATGAAATCAAGTCTAGCTAGCATGGACAGCTGGTATGGTTGAGGTCTTACGAGCGGGAACGAAGCTTTGCACAAAAGGCAGCTGACCAAGGTTATTGGGAATACAAGACCTTCTCTTTCCTGTTAGTAAGGCTGTCCTCCATACTGTTGTCTGAACAGTCAATATCCTTCAAAGTAACCAAGAGTTCAAGAAGAAAAGGGCAAGGCCAGGCATGTGTTGGCAGCTGCCAGCACCATGAGCCTTCCACAACTCCTTGTTGCTAAATATCCTCCATTAAAGGCTGATGGCTGACTTCTCATCAGAATATTTGGTCCCTGTTAGACTCAGCCAGCATAAAAACCCATCATAAAAGCCCTATGTATTTTCTGTTGCTGATAACCCAGTTTTTAAAAACACAAAACCAAAAAGAAGAAAAAAAGAAAAAAAACCTTCCCATCAGAATCTAGTGGAGTAAAGTAATTATTACTGAGATAAAATCTAATGCAGTCTTCATTTCTGTTATGTAATTGGCCCAAATAGCTGGTTAGTCTTTCTGTGTAAGGGACATGCTTAATTATAAATTCAGTCATTTACCCGATACCCAAATCCATGCTATTGAGCCCGAGGATCTAATTACCCAATAAGGATTGTGAAACACTCACTTCTGAAAGCAAATTCATTTGTTTCATAAAATTACTTAATTCTTATTAATATGTCCATCCAAGTAAGTATAAACAGGGAAGAGAAATCAGAGAGACAATCAGGGAAAGTAAAGGAAACACCGAGTGTTTGGAATCCCGATTTTTCTGAGTAGACCCTGAGGATATTCGGTGGGATCGGGAGCTACTTGACAGTTGCTTTTCTTTAATAAACATTCCAATGATTTCAATTCAAATAATCATAAATATTTTATCATCCAAAGCAAACTGCCAACTTGGTGAGAGTCTTCTGGTCTTCCCTAAGCACTGTGTGGCTCTCTATGTATGATTCAGACATGGTTGTTCCAAACCTGAGCAAAGGCTGCAAGCCTTGGGTGGAGTTGGGCACAGTCGGTTGGGCTCTGTCTCTGTGACTGAGAGATGACTGCTTCCACAGGGCTCCCCAAATTCAGGGTGGGGTAAGGTAAGGTGGGGTGAGGTGAGGTGGGGTGAGGTGGGGTTAAATGAGGTAAGGTGAAGTAAGGTATGTAGTAAGGTAGGATAGAGTGGTGTGAATTGGAGTGGGGTTGAGTAGGGGAGGGTGAGATAGGGTGGGATGAGATGGAGTGGAATAGGGTGGGGTGGGGTAGGGTGAATTTTCAGCAGCTCACAACATAACAAGATATTAGAAATCTCTGCCCCTAGAGAGTCCCAAGTCTCTTCCTTGACCCTTGGCCAGTGCATAGAAGGCTCAAAATAGTCCATATGAGAAGAAAACCAGAGCCCAACCAGGTCATGTTAGTAAAGCTACTTCTAAGAGCCTCTTGGTGTAGGTGAGATCATACCCCAAACTCAACAGAGCAGTAGTGAGACTTTCCCAGTGCCTGCATTTACCAAGTGGTAAATAGATATGGTGGCTCCTGTCTATCACATCCTAGCACTCAGGATGCTGAGGCTGGAGGGCTCACTGATGTAAGCATCTTTGGGAAGGCTGGCAGCTGACTTCCCACTGGAGGATTGGTCCCACTCAAGACTAGAGAGTGAAGTCCTGTCTCATTAACCAAACCCAAACAGAGCCAATGTAAAAGACCACCAGCAACACCACCAACAAGAAAACCAAAGAGACTCCACAGAAACAAAACAAAATCTAAAGCAGAAATGAACCTCCTTGATCTTATGTCTCCTAGTCAGAGCAACACAAGGCCTCTTAGACCCGCACTTCAGAAAGTAAATGTGAATGAGTGTGACACCAGCCGACTGTGAGTAGTGACTCGGAGGGGATGGTGAGATGGCTCAGGGGGTGTTTGCAGCACAAGCCTGACAACCTGAGTTTGATACGCAGAAACCATGCACAAAGCTGGACATGTGTGTAAGCCTGTAAGCCTGCATTCTTCCTGGGAGAAAGATAATAGGGACAGGAGAGTCAGCTGGAAGCTCTTGTGCTGGGCCAACTGTAGCCTGGAGTACCCAACAGAGTGTCTCAAACACAAGAGGCTGCAATCAACAAGGTGGAGGATAAGAGCTGACTCCCTCAAAATGTCCTCTGACTTCTACACTTGCACTTTGGCATGTACACACTCACACATACACATATACATAAATACATGCACACACATATATACAAACATATACACACATACATACACACATACACTAATACACACATATACACGCAAACACACATATACACACATACACAGACATATATACAATCACGAACATATATACACATATACACAAACACATATATAGACACAAATATACTCATATATACACATATACACAAACATACACACATATACACATACACACACATACCCACATATATACAAACACACACACATATACAAACATATACACACATACACACAAATACACACACATATACAAACACACACATATACACACACACAGAAACACACATTTGCACACACACACATATACAAACACACATACAAATTCACACACACACACACACACACTGAATAAAATGAAAATTTAAAAGTGACACCCAAGGATGCTTTATCCTAAGGCTTTGGCTCTGGAGGTGAACACAGTCCCACATAAACATTAGAGCAAGCATGATTAAAAAGAGGCAATAACCATGCTCACTGGAAGATAATTTGGGAAACTCTCACCTGGTCAAGGTGACATTAGCTATTTGAAAATAATCATAGAAAACACTCTTGGAATACATGACAGACTAGCTGTGTAGGATGAATGGAGGCCGCTGAGGGCATCTCTTTGAATAGCTCAGGCAACAGTCCTGCTCAAAGCCAGCTTGAATTATCCACCTCCCTGGCTGTCACCGCCATGATTAGTAGTCAGGGGCAGTTTTACTGAGTCACATTACACAATAGAGGGGGCCGCCAGGAAACCTGTCTTTGACATTTTTTGAGAAATTAATCTAACCCCTTGGATTTTCTTTCCCTTAGCACAGCAGTGCATGGGAACGCAATACTGTTTGTAGGAATTGTAACATTTCCTCTGGGAGCAGAATGGTTGATGGGTGGGTGTGTAGCTCTGCTGCACATCCCCACATCTGGAAGTAAAGGGGAGATAGGACAACACTGTCAAGCTAGAGCCGTCTGCAGCCTGGGAGTGGAGAGCAGACCGATACATTCAAGAGTTGGGTCAGATGTTTCACTTACTTCCATTTTGTGTGTTTTGTCTGCAGCTAGTCTGTGTACCACGTGTGTGCAGTACCTAGAGAGGACAGAAGAGGGAGCTGGTTCCCTGGAACTGTAGTGACAGACACTTGTGGTATGTTGGTTCTGGGAAGTGAACTGTGGTCCTCTGGGAGAGTAGCAGGTATCCTCAACTGCTGAGCCATCTCTCCAGTCCCACCATGTGACTTTCTATGGCCAGAATTCCTCTTCAAGGAAAAGAAGTAACACTCAGACATTTTCAAATTCCTGAAGTTGGTCTGTGTGCGTAGCTAGCGCACACTGACCCGTTTGCTATGTGAAGGGGCACAGGGTCTTTGACAAGTAGGAAGGGCGAGGAAACTAATAGGACCTGCTGGGCAGCCTGCTGCTTTAAGCAATGTGTGGCCTTACGAAGAAGTAATCTCTAATCTCAAGCACTTTTCATCAAGGGTGATAATGTGAATTGGAAGGTCTTGCTGCATGTACAGACAGATTATAGAGTGGATAACTAAAGGCAGAGAGCAGAAGAGAGCCTCTTGGAGACCACTGAGCTCTAGATCAGTGTTTCTCAACATGTGGATCTTCTAAGACCATTGGAAAACAGAGATATATCCATTACAATTCAAATTTATAGTTATGAAGTAGCACTGAAAATAATTTAATGGTTGGAGGTTGCCATGACATGAGGAAGTGTATTGAAGTGTGTCACTCATTAGGATGCGTGAGAAGCACTGCTCTAGATCTTGAGAGATGATAGGTTCAAAGGAAGAGAGGTGGAATAGTTAACTGTCCATTTGGTTCAGCCAAGAGTTACCTGGGAAGAGGTCTCCATGAAAGACTGTCTATGGCAGGCTGGCTTGTGGGAGTGTCTATGAAGGGTTGTATTGATTGATAGCATTGATTGATATTCATTGATGTGGGGAGATCCACTCCCAGGTTTGAGGCTCTGGACTCATCTAGACGAGCCCTGCACACACCATGTATTTATGGCATCTCTGCTTTTGACTGTGGCTATGATAGGAGCAGCTGTTTTAATGTCTGTCACCTTGACTATAACCTGGAATTGCTGGCTAAAATAAACCCTTTCTCCCCTAAGCTGCTATTTGTCAGGGTAATTTTTTGTTTGTTTGTTTGCTTTCAATCACAGAGGCAGAAAGGACAAGATAAGAAAGAACATTTCAGTGAACAGCTGGAGAATGAAAGAGAAGCAGTCCTTAGGGAAGGGGCATGGTCGGAAAGAAAGAAAAAAGCAGGCAGCAAGCAGAGTAGTGGATGAGCATCATTGGGGTGGCCTGCAGCCTGGCAAGAAGAGCCCAGAACCCCTGTCCTGCTGGATACTGGACATTCAGGTGGTTCCAGAAAAGGTTGTTTAGAAACAAATATAGTCTGTGGTGCCTTTGGTCATGCTAACAACTACAGCAGAGTTGGACGTCCATGGTAAACTGGAATGGCAATGACTGACTGGCAATGACCGAAGGGACATCTAAGATCAGCCAAACTTCGTAAGAAAAGTACAGAGTATGACTCCCTGCACAGTCCCATGAACAGAAAGTCCCCAGTCAGGCACATCTGGTTTTGGTTTGGAGATGGGGGTCTCATGTAGTCCAAGGTGCTGGCTAGTTTTATGTCAACTTGACACAAGCTAGAGTCTTCTGAAAGGAAGGAACCTCAACTGATGAAGTGTCTCCATAGAAACTGTCTGTAAGACATTTCCTTAATAAGTGATTGGTGGAAGATGATCCAGCCCATGGTGGGTGGTACTGTCCCTGGGCTGGTGGTCCTCGATCTATAATAAAGCAGGCTGAGCAAACCATGAGAAGCAAGCCAGTAAGCAGCACCCCTCCATGGCTTCTGCATCAGTTCCTGCCTTCAGGTTTCTGCCCAGATCAGAGTTCCTGTCCTGACTTCCTTTGATGATCAACAGTGATGTGAAAGTGTAAGCCAAATAAACCCTATCCTCTCCAAGTTGTTTTTGGCTATGGTGTTTCATCACAGCAATAACAACTCTGACTAAGACACCCAGGCTGGCCTAGAACTCACAATGTAACCAAGGATGCTTAGCCTTCAGATTCTCCTACTCTTGTGGTTGGTTCTCTTTAATCTAGTTCCTCATGTTGTGGTGACAGCGAACCATATTATTTTGTTGCTACTTAACTGTAATTTTGCTACTGTATGAATCATAATGTAAACATCTGATATACAAGATATATGACATGTGACATCCCCCCCCCCAAGGGGTGGTGACACACAGATTGGGAACCACTCTACTGTTCCCACCAATCAAATACTGGGATTACACGTATATAATGTATACACCATGCCTGGCTTCCTAAACAGGCAAACCTATTCATACAAGACAGTCACCAAAGGTTCTTCAAGAGGGCTGGTCCCAGAAGTTAGTGATGAATCTCGGTTCAAAGCCATAGCAGGGATATTTCTGACAGTCAGAGCAGAGTGTTAAGTCATCTTGTCCACACTCATGTCATGATAGACATGACATCATCCCCATCTTACAGGAGAGGAGACTGGCGTACCAAGAGGCTAAACCACTTACCCTTGGCTCAGCAGCTGGTAAGTGATGCAGTTACTATTAGAACTATAGAAAGGCCCAGCATTACAGAGCTGAAAACTTCTACCACACTCAGTATTTTGGGGGTATGACTGTGTGTACACAGGGGCAGTGTTTGTGTGGGTCTGTGTGGGTATACATGCATGCCTGTATGGGTGCATGCAACCACATGCACGTTTTGTATGTGTGGCTGACAGAAGTCAACCTACATGGCTGTTCCTTGGGCTCTGCCCACCATTTTTTTTTTCCTTGAGTCAGTATCTCTTACTAGAACTCACCAAGTAAGCTAGGCTGGCTGGCCAGTGAGCCCCATGGATCTGACTGTCTTGTCTCTAGCATCCTCCTGCTGGGATTTTATTTTGTTTTATTATTAGCCAGGATCTCAGTAAGTAGAACCCATTTGTCTTGGAACTCACTATATAGACAAGCCTGGTCTCAAACTTACAGAGATCTTTCTGCCTTCACCTCCTGGCTACTAGGATAAAAGATGTATGCCACCATTTTAAAATAGGGGTTCTTGGAGACTGAATTCTTATGAGGTTGAAAGTTACATGGAAACAACTTCAAATGTATGTTTTAAAAGATGACCTGTAGCAGAGACCCTTTAGAGCAGTGCTTCTCAGCCCTAACTATATATCAGAATTCACTGAAGAGTTAAAGACATGGGGTTCTGGGTTCCTCACTGGAGCTGACCTCAGGGGAACTAGATAGACAGCCCCCATGCTACGCATGTTCTAAACAAGCCCAGGGAGAAGCTGTCAACAGACACCCAGACAGGAAGATGAATCTAACTGGGTCCATGGTCACTGCTGGGATGTCTATCAGCAGACCCAAACGTCCAGGGTTAGTGCTGCACAACTCTTTTCCCAGGCATAACACAGCTATCACGCATTCATATGCAGACAGTGAACTCCTCCCGGCCCTTGCCTCCAGCAGGAATTTGCAGCCAGGGAGCAGGCAACAGCCCACAATGCTTTTCACTAAAGATTCGCTTGATAAATGTGGGATTTTTCACATTTTTGCTTGTTTCAAAAGGGCAAGGTATGGTGAGGTTCCAAGCCCTCTGGGGAGCCATAGCAAGCAGGCAGTTAATGCAAGCCCAGGTAGGCTGATTTTTCTCCTGGAACACAATTGACATCTCCATTATGCAAATCTAGGCAAATGTTCAAAAGGATGCAAATACCATTGTCTTTCAGCCCAACATCCTTCAATGTTTTACACTGCTGGTTTCATCAAGAGCGTTAATTTCCATTCAGACCCCACATTTCAAGTGATTGGCACACAGCTGCTTCTTTCCATAAAGAAGGGGAGATGCGTCCACTTGAGTTTTATGAAAGGGAACGTAATTTGTGAGATATTTGTCGAAGACTCTTGGGGAAAAGGTTAGGCAATCAACTCCCCCAAAACAAGTCTTGAGACCCCTGTTCCCTTCCCCCAACCCCTGTAAGTCTCTCCAAGGCCCTGGGCTAGCAGTTTGCGCAGTGTGGGGGTGAGCTCCAGGGACTCCCAAGGGGCCCAGGTAGCCTCTGCATTTGCCTAACTCCTAATTTCTTCTCCTTTCCTGCCCCTTACTAATAACACTACCTGTCCAATGTACTATCTGCCTAACTGGAACCCACCTCCAGCTAGTGTAGACCTCAAAGCCAGTCATGCAACCCTTTTTCTCATCCATGAATAACAGTGTTGTGATTATAAAAAGATAAAGAGATATAAGAATATGTTCTAAGAGGGTGTGGTGAAGTAGGGGGGAGGGGGTGCCTCAGTGGGCCCATGCCAAGGCACCCCCCTCCCCTGAGGGACCAGCCACACAATGGTATAGTATAGAATAGATTTTATTCAGGGCATGGGGAGGGGAGTTAAGAGGGTAGTAGAAGCAGAGAGAGAGAGAGAGAGAGAGAGAGAGAGAGAGAGAGAGAGAGAGAGAGAAGTAGAGGCTGGCCATGACCACGTGGAGAGGGGAGGGAAGGGAATGGGGAGCAAGGGGAAGCAAGAGGGCAAGAGGCAAGAGAGAGGCAAGGGAGGCAAGAGAGAGAGGAAGGGGGAAAGCAGCCCCTTTTATAGTAGGTCAGGCCTACCTAACTGTGGGGTGGAGTTTAGACAGAATGCTAACAAACAGCCCCTGAGGTGTGAGGGTGTTGGGACTAAAACCTACCAAGTATGGTGCAGACTTGCCTGTGAGACATCTCCCACATCCCCCAAGGATAAGCTCTAACTGCTGAGTTAGAGCTATGGTGGCTAAGAAGTGAGAGGGGTATGTGCTCTCTGCCTTATTGTAGTTCAAATAGTAAAGTATTTATCTTGCAAGCCTAAGGACCGGAGTTCAGTCCCCAGAACCGAAGCAAAAAGGACCAGGCACAATGGCACTGGCTTGTAATCCCAGCGCAGGGAAGGTAGAGCTATGTGGATCCCTAATGTGGTCCCTGCCAGGCCAATCTAGCCTACTTGATGAGGTCAATGTCAGAGAGAGACAACATCTTAAAAGACTGTAGGAACCAGAGGGGTCAAGGACACCACAAGAAAATGGCCCACAGAAGCAACAAACCAGGGTTCATAGGGACTCACAGAGACTGAACCAGTGGCAGTTAGGGAGCCTGCATGTGTCCGACCCATGTCTTCTGCATATATGTTATGATTGTGTAGCTTGGTGGTCCTGTGGGACTATTCACAGTGGGAGTGGGGGCTGTTTCTGACTCCTTTGCCTGCTTTGGGGACCCTTTTCCTTGAACTGGGTTACCTGGCTCAGCCTGACTATGAGGGGATGTGCCTAGTCTTACTGTAACTTGATATGCCATGTCCTGTTGATATCCCTGAGAGGCCCACCCTTTTCTGAAGGGAAAGGAGGAGGAGTGGACTTGAGAGAGAGGGAATGGGAGGAGAGGAGGGAGGAGAAACTGCAGTCAGGATACAATATATGAGACACGAGTAAAAATTGTAAAAAGAAAACAAAAAGCAAACCCAAGGTTTTAGCCTGGTGAGCTGGCTCTGCAGGTAAATGTATCTGCAGTCCAACCTGGTAACCTGAGTTTGATTCCTAGAACCACATGGTGGGAGAAGGGAACTCCTGCAGGTTATACAATGCACAGATGCCTAAAAAAAACACCAAAAAACAAAAAAAAAAAACCAAAAAACAAAAAAACAAAAAAACAAAAAACAAAATCAATCAAACAAAAGAAAACTGGCCTCAGGGTAAATATCTAAACTCCAAATGCAGTATTTTTTTTTTCTTCTAGATCACCATTACTGAGGGTGGTGGGGAGTATAAAACTGACAGCATTTTGGTGAGAGAGGATCAGTTACAAAGATGAATAACATTGGAGCTGGAGACAAAAGGGAAAGATTAATGAGCAACTATTATGCTCACTAGGCTGATAGTCTGTTGGTTAGGGATTTTCTGCATTAAGGTTGATCTCGTCTTTAAAAGTCTGCTCTTTGGGGGGTGGGGGGAGAGGTTATGAATTAATTTTAAGACTCGAAGTGCTCCTGGTTACAGAGGCTTTGGCTCCTGAAAATAGTATGGCACTAGCTTCACATGATATGCCCAGGCTGGGCTAAGCTGGTGACTTCCATGTCCTATGGGGATATCTGGTAGTTAGCTTTAAACTGTCAGCTTTCTACAACCTAGAATCTCCTGAAATGAGATCACTAATTGAGGAATTTTCTGGAAAAAAAAGGGGTCTGTGGGAGGCTGTCTTGATTTTTGGAAGGAAGACCCAGCCCACTGTGGGTGGCATCATCCCCTAGGCTAGGAGTCCTGAATTATGCAGGGCAAAAGCTGCCACAGGCACAGGCTTTTCTCTTGTTCTTTTGACTGAGAATAGGATATGATTAGTGTGGTTAGCTGTCCTGGGGACACTGCAGAGCTTTTCAATAGTTTAATTAGGTTTGCTGGTCTGTAAAGCAATTTAGGGTTTAATCTAAATTTTATGTTTTACGGTAGTGTTTTGCTTGTTTGTTTGCTTGCTTGTTTGTTTTTGTTTTTCTGACACATGTGTACCTCAGTTTCCCATGCAGGTGATGCTGAAGCAGATGAGCATCATCCCCCAACTGAAAAGAAAAGGGGATCTTGTTATGGTTTGGGTATAAAATGTCCTCACAGGATCCTGTTTGAGTATTGCTTTTGGCAGGTTGTAGAATCCATGGGAAGTGGTGCTTAGTTAGAAGTGGGTCTTGGGGCAGAGTGAGGTCCTTCAGATTCCTTGGCTGCCTCTACTTCCTGTACAGGCTCGGCTTCTTGGTCTACCCAGACATGAGTGAGCAGCCCTGAGTTCCTGCTGCGGTAGCCATGAGGACTTCTCCTACTGTGCTCTCCCTGCCCTAACAGACTATATTAGCAAAGCATAGGCTTGAATACACCCTTCCTCTATGAAGTTACTTTCTGTGAGGTCTTTGGCAACAACTGCAAGAGACATAATTAAGAGACGTCTTCAGTAATACAGCTTGGGCGCTCAGATGGCAACTTGAACCCATCAAATTGCCTAGGAGCCTAAGAGACAGCAATCAAATGGAAAGTGAAACTTGTACACCCCCCACCCCCCGTTTCTCTTCATGGGGCGCATCCAGTGACAAGGATGTAATGTCCCACCTAACAAGGAGTCCTTCTGTTGCCATGCTTTGTGAGTCTATGAGTTTTTTCATGGTCAAAGGCAAAAAAATCTTTGCAAAGACAACATTGGACTGAGCGGGGGTGTGGGAGGGTGTCCTCTGGTCAGGTCTCTCTGAATCCACTTGTATACATGGGGAAAGTTGACAAAGGTGAGACAGCTCTAACAGGGTATAGATTGACTCTGTGCAGAGGGCACCTTCTGGTCAGAGGGGAGGAGAGTGACAGTTACCCAGGCCCTGGCTTGAATGTCACTGAGTGGATCTGGGTCCAGATCCTGCCTGGAAGGCTGGAGAGGCTGGGGAACTTCTCTGACAGAGTCAGCCAAAGGGAGATGGCTGAGCCCAGACCCTTTAGATCACTGCTCCTTGCTCCTCTGATACCTAAGGACAATGAACCATGCTGATCTCCTTCCATCTGTAATGCACCACATATTTTCTACAAGGGACCCAGAGCTCTTCTGTAAGAGTCCCTTGCCCACCTCTCCCCACCTTCTCTGCAATCCTGGGAGACCTCACTCTCTGTGTCTGTCTGTGTGTCTGTCTGTCTGTCTATGTTCAAGAACATATGGTGGTCAGGGGTCAACCTTGAGTGTTGTTCCTCCTCAGATGCTGTCCATCTTGCTTTTTGGGGTGAGGTCTCTCACCATCCTGGAACTAGCCAATAAGGACAGGCTGGCTGCCAGCAACCCTAGAGAACTGTCTGTCTCCGCCTCTGAGATCTCACTTCTAGTGGACAAGACTAATTTTAAAAAATCAGGCTTGAACCAGAAGAATCACTTCTGGGAAAGAGGGGCAGAGATTAGGGGGAAAAAAAAAACCTCGTGTGATTCTGCTTCTCCTATACACTTTTCTTCCCTTGTGTAGGACTTGATTAATGAAGACATTCCTCTCAGGCCCACAGATAGGATCACACCGATGCTGCCTTCCAGAAAAACCCTGTTTGTTTCAAAGGTCAGGGAGCCATTCCAAAATAAAACAAGACCTGAAGGAACCGGAAACTGCACCTGAGAAAGGCTGGACCCTGGGACATGGTCAGAACCAGAGGTGATGTTTATGTAGGCAGAGCAGGGTGTGTAGGGGAGCAGTTGGGAAGGGAGTATGGTGCATTAGTGGGGGAGGAGGGGGGTGTGGGGAGAGGGAAGGATGTGAGGAGAGGGAGGGCATGGTGAGGGAGGAGAGTATGGGGAGGGGGAGAATGACCATGTGGAGAGGGGGAGGGTATAGGATGCGGGAAGGTGTGGGATGGGGGAGGCATACGTCCTGTAATAGCAGTGGGTGGAGAGCTGTCCCCAGCCTAGCAAAACCTACCCCTCCCTTGCTCTGTCACACAAATCATTCCACCGCCAAACCCAGCCCTTTGCTTCTTCTGCTAATTCCAAAATTGGTTTTAAAAAGAGAGGCATATTGGATTATAATAGACTATATATTGTTATTTTATGTTACTCACATATTAATTCTATTATTTATTAACTGTAATACCCATATTCACAAGGCTAATTATGAATAGGTTCATTATGCTAATTTTGTATTGTGCTACGACAGAGTGCTGGGCTATGCTAGCATGTGTTTGATACCTGGCCAGATTCCCTGCAGTTGGTGAGCTGACCAGACATGTGGAGTGGGTGCATTTCTATTTTACCCTTCTGTATCCACCCTCCTATGTCCTCTTGCTCTCTTTCTCTTTTTTGCCCTTTTCCCTCCCCTTTTCTGCCTGCCTGTCTTCATTTTTATTTATTTATTTGGCATTTTATTTAAGGCAATCCTCCTGCATCGGTTTCCTTATGGCTGGGATTGAATGAATATGGCACCACCTTTGGCTAACCAGAGAAGCTCTTTAAGCTGGTACATAGGAAACAGTTGGAAACAGCCTCTCCTTTCTCTGAAACAAAACAAAACGAACAATAAAAACTCCCCCATCTCTTTGCTTGGTTGCCCATGTTTTTTAATCCATATCTCATGTAATTTGCAGAGGCCATCACTTTTGGCTATTTGGTGTGTCTCTGACGTCATAGTAAATATACTGAATGAGTGGTAAGGATCATAGCCCAGGCATAGCTTCAGGCAACAGAAGCACCCCAGGGTGTGAGGAGGGCCACTTAAGCATGAGGGAGTGCCTTAGGTATGATGAAGGCTCCCAGGCTGAGCACAGGCCCCCCCAGGGGGATAAGGAGTCTGCTTGTGTATGGAGGCCAGTGTTGCTCACACTGGTCACAGGCATGGTCTGAGTCCATGGTTATGATGCTTGCCTCTGCACTCCTATGAACATGGGTGTCTCTCTTCATCACTTATCCTCATCCTGTGGTCTTTGAGGGCTTCCATGATAAGTGCTAGAACAGACCTGAGACATACACCATGGTCAATAAAGTGTGATTCCTGGCCTCCAAGGCTCAGTGCTCCCCATGGAGAGGGGGACAGTGGCATGTGCACATGATTGTCATTAAGACCTTAGAAGGATGTCTTTGTTAGTGTTTTCCTGCTGTGAACAGACACCATGACCAAGGCAACTCTTATAAGGACAACATTTAACTGGAACTGGCTTACTGGTTCAGAGGTTCAGTCCATTATCATCAAGGCAGGAGTATGGCAGCATCCAGGCAGGCATGGTGCAGGAGGAGCTGAGAGTTCTACATCTTCATCTGAAGGCTGTTAGCAGAATACTGACTTCCAGGCAGCTAGGACTAGGGTCTTAAAAGCCCATGCCCACAGTGACACACCTACTCCAACAAGGCCACACCCACTCCAACAAGGCCACACCCACTCCAACAAGGCCACATCCACTTCAACAAGGCCACACCCACCCAACAAGGCCACACCCACTCCAACAAGGCCACACCCACTTCAACAAGGCCACACCTACTCCAGCAAGGCTACACCTCCCAACACTGCTAAGTAGGCTGACCAATGAACTCAAGAGATACACCTGCTCGCGTCTCCTCAGTGCTACTGAGGTCATAGAGACCTGTAGCCACACCTCAGGTTTTATGTGCTTTCTGGGGATCTGAACCTCAGTCTTGAGCAGTAAGAAGCTACTGACTGAGTTCCCACTCCAGGTCTACCTTTATTTATTGTTCTCTGTTGGTTTGGGGGTTGGAATAGTCACTGGCTTTAACCCCCTGCTCTCAACAGCCTGCCTGGTCTGGGGTGACCTGGGACCCTTTATAAAGATGGGAAACTGTCCCCAACCATCATGGGAAGATTGGACGTCTGTTTCCAGCAATGGTTTTGAGAATGTGCTGGCTGCACGCAGCGTTTGAAGGATGCTAGGTTCTGCCTAACCTCTGGCATTTGTGGTTCGGTGACTGCGCTGTGCTTTTGATCTGATAGAATTTTAAAACAATTAATTTGTGTGTGCATCCAGCAGCCCTTTGGCAGTGAGAGTAATTTTAAATTGGGGCTCCAGAGTTGGAAGGGAGGCAGGTAAATTTCTGCTAACAAATCCTGAGGGAGGGTGTGTTTTTCTCCTCTCCTCTTTAGTTCTGTAAAAATCATTGACTTACAACAGCTTAATTGGTATAATCTCACCCTGATATTAAGCCTATTTGCCTCCATGAGGTAGAGTGTGTGTGTCTGTGTGTCTGTGTGTATAGTCTCCTGGAGATCTTTTTTGTCTTTTTTGTTTGTTTGTTTGTTTGGTTTTGGTTTTTTTTGGAGACAGGGTTTCTCTGTCCTGGAACTCCGTAGACCAGGCTGGCCTCGAACTCAGAAATCCAAATGCCTCTGCCTCCAAGTGCTGGGATTAAAGGCGTGCGCCACCACTGGAGATCTTAAGGCCATTTCCTGTGACTAAAGACTCCACTTGAATCTAAGGATTCAAGAACAAGAAAATGTTAGAATGAAAGACAGCCCCACAAAAGGAGTTAGAACCTGACCTGAGAAGGAGGTGACTCATTTTCCTATGGAGAACATCCTTGACAACAAAGTAAAAATATCAAAGGAACAGCCGTCCTCTGAGGCAGGTGGGGTGCTGTGTTCTCCAGTATCGTTTTGCCCCGGATGACCATGCCTTAGCCAGCACATGTAGGGTGGCGGTTCCATAACAGTGTAACAGAGGTGGAATGCCCCTGTCTTAGTTAGGGTTTTACTGTTGTGAACAGACACCATGACCAAGGCAAGTCTTATAAAAAAACAACATTTAATTGGGGCTGGCTTACAGGTTCAGAGGTTCAGTCCATTATCATCAAAGTGGGGGCATGACAGTATCCAGGCAGGCATGGCACAGGAGGAGCTGAGAGTTCTATGTCTTCATCCAAAGGCTGCTAGTGGAAGACTTTCCAGACAACTAGGGTGAGGATCTTATACCCACACCTACAGTGACACACCCATTCCAACCAGGTCACACCTATTCCAACAAGGCCACACCTTCAGATGGTGCCACTCCCTGGTCCAAGGATATACAAACCATCACAGCCCCTAAAGTCACAGTGTGATGTATTATTTGCATGCCCGTGGGTTGGTAAGAACTGACCTCCAATGTCTCCCAATATATAAGGGTAATGACCTAACTGAGATACTAAAGACTTCTTTACGAGCCTACCCATTTCTTATGTATTGTTTTGAGATGGGGTCTGTTGCAGCTTGAGTGAGAAATGTCCCCCATGGGCTCCTAGGTGTGAGCATTTGGTTTTGAGTCCTTGTCCTGATCCCTTTGGGGCTCAAACGACCCTTTTTACAGAGGTTGGAAGTGTTGGGAAACACAGATGTTTCCATTATGATTCAAGACAGTAGCACAATTAGTTATGAAGGAGCAATGAAATAATCTCCTGGTGTATGTGTGTTGGGGGGGTAGTTGTCACCACAACATGAGGAACTGTATTAAAAGGACCACAGCGTTAGGAAGGTTGAGGACCACTGCTTTAGAAGGTACAGTCTCTCTAGTGGAAGCAAGTCCCTGGTGATGGGCTTCTGGGCTTGCTATCTTACCACCTGTCTGTTTCTCTCTTTCTTTCTTTTTTCTTTTTTTGTTTTTTTGTTTTTTTTTGTTTTTTTTTTGTTTTTTTTTTTGTGTGACAAGGTTTCTCTGTGTAGCCCTGGCTGTCCTGGAACTCACTCTGTAGACCAGGCTGGCCTCGAACTCAGAAATCCGCCTGCCTCTGCCTTCCAAATGCTGGGATTAAAGGCATGCACCACCACTGCCCAGCCACCTGTCTCTTTCTTGACTGCTGGGGAAACCTGGTCAGTTAGCTTCTGGCTCCTGCCTCCAGCCGTCCCTATACTGCCAAGGTGGAACTGTGGTCCAAAAATGGGCTCGTTTGCCCTTAAATTGCTTTTGGTAGTGTACTCTTCCATGCAATAGAAAGAAAACTAATGCAGGCTCTCACCGTGCAGCTTAGCCTCAAACTTGTAGCCCAGGCTTAACTCCAATTTGTCCCCTGACTGCCTTGGCTTTCCGAGAAGCAGGGATTATTTACTATCCTTTCTGTTATTAGTAGATATTATTTCTCCTTATAAAAACCGCTTTCAAGATAAGGCTGAGCAAAGATTCCTGTCAGATGCTGTGACTCTCCCCTGCACCCCACCCCCCAGAAGGCTGTCTGTCATGCATGTGTTTGACCAACCTTTATAGAAGACCTACTATGTGTTGGGGATTGGCTCTAATGCTTCGAATTAATCTGCCACCCCAAAATTGGGAGTCTGCAAACGTTAAAGGTCCTTGATCAATAATGAGCCAACAGCCAGTGGTTGGGCAAATAGACTGAGGAAGGACTTAGAGATTTGCACAGGCAAAGAACTGGGAGAGAGGAAGGAGGCGGAGAGCGCCATGATGGGGAAGAAGGAAGACCAGACCTAAAGACTCCGCAGACATGTGAGAATCCCTGATTGGGCCTAAGGTAGCAGAGATGAAATCTAGATTTAAAGAGATGTTAACTCAGGAGTACCAGAGGGGAAAGTTTGCTAGCAGCAGGAAGGATTAGAAATGCCCAGCCATTAGGCTAGTCAAGGCATATTAAAATTAACTGTCGTGCTTACATGTCTGTGTGTGTGGGTGTGTGTGTGTGTGTGTGTGTGTGTGTGTGTGTGTGTGTGTGTGGGTGTGTGTGCGTGCATGTGTGTGTGTCCCATCAGGAGCACGGAGAGGCTAGACAAACTACTGCAACAACTAGGTGTTATAAATCAGGCACTGCTCAGCCAGCCTACCTTTCATGGACTCATCTTACATCATCACCCACTGCTGCCAGGTACAGCACATTCCCAAGGTTGCTATGAGTTGCCTAGCAACACGCGCCCCTTTTAAAAGGTCCGGGCAACCCCAGATCTCTTTCTGTGTCTTGTTTGTTCTCTCTGGCTTTTGGTCCCTCTGTCTGTCTGTCTTTGACTATCTCTCTCTCATGTCCCCACTCCAAGATAGCTTTTTGCTCCCCCACTTCCCCCAACAAACTTCATGCATTAGATCCGATGTGTAGCATGATCTCTTAGCAGCCTACCCCAGGCCTGGATGTGCCAAAAGTACCCCCACCGCTTTATCCTAACAAAACGTACAGGTATGGTGTGGAGAGAACCAGGGGAGCCAAGTCACATATGGAACCCTAAAGATGGTGCTTGAAGAGAATGCCTCAAAGCGCGTCTAGTGGACTGCCCTATGAGATGAGGCTGTTCCTGGGTGACTCGGAAAGACCACAGCCAGGACCAATGTGTCGAAATCTCAGTGTGATCAGAAGACATTAGCAAACAGAAATCCTCTGAAGAGGAGGGGTTTGGGGGGGAGGTGGGGGAGCAGAAAGATTCTCTCAGGAATAATGAAGGGTTAATGACTGGCATCCATCGCCAGCATGCTCGACCCTCTTCCGGTCATGATCCTGTAAACTGGGTTTAAAGCGGGTTTTCGGCACCTAATCTGCTTCCTTCCTTACATAATTTTTGTGCTATTACGATTATGTAAATGGTCCTAACGAACCTGTGGTGTTTGTTATGAGCCCTTTCAAGCTTTTGCTAATATAGGACACAAAGCATGAAATGGAACATGCCTCATTAGTCTTTAAGCCCTCGGAGCTGTACTTCTGTTGTCCTTGGGCCCGCCCCCTCACTCTTTTGCTTTCTGATTCTCACGCTCCCCCGCCTCAGTCCAGCTTCCAGTTGCTGTATGGGAATTATTTGCTCTTAGTGGAAGGTGCCATCTTCATGAAGAAGACAAAGGACACCACGGACTCAGAAATGGCATAGAACTAAGTTACTAAGTTGCAGTCCATGAAGTACACAGAGCTTACCGCCCGTAGACGCGGGGCTCAGCTTTGAGCCTCTGCTAATGCTAAGGAGGAAGATGGCTGTGTCCTAAGCCCCTACTACATACTGTATCCCCCCATCCCTGCTTTTACCCCCTTTCCATTAAATCTTAACAGAAGAAGAGAGCCCAGCTCTTCACTAGAGTTAAGAAGCCTGGGTGAGCTGTGGCTTCTGCATTGCTTTATTTACTGGGGTGTTGGGGGGGGAGTATGGAGATGGGGTGGGCTTTGTGTTCACCAAGTGAATTTAATTAATCTGCCCAGACAGGAAATTAGCAGCCCAAACCGCCTTGCCATTAGACAGACACGACCCAACAGCATTTGGAGGGAAAGTATGGCGGCAGCCCTAATTTCTCAAGTGTCCTGTAATCAAAAAGAATGAAGTCAGAAAACGGAAGTCAATATTATCTCAGGCTACAGGGGCACCCCCCGTTCTTCCCCTTGCCCTGCTTCATGGAACTGTGAATGATTTAAATGCTCCATAAGGCTAACTGTACATTAATCGGGACATTAATCCGTGACTACTGTGTGCAAATGCTGTTCTGGGGGTTGGGGAGGGGGTTGGGATGGTGGTGGTGACAGCTATGTAAAGATCTCTGCCCGGAGTTGGATGTCAGGGAGGGAAGGGGTCCTCTGCTTGACTAAGCACAGGTAGGCAGTGCTGAGGTGGGACTCTGGACTGGAGTCAGAGGAGGGCAGAAGGCCACATCCCAATTTAACATTCATCGTAGACCAAGAACTGGATTTATCTGCTAAGGAGATCTCCTCATACTCTTGCTCAACTAAGAACTTGCTTAGGAAGCCATTGTCGTTTACACCACGGGGAGGAGCGGTTAATTACTGGCTGTGGGGTGGGGCCTGAGAACCTGCTTCTCCAACAGACTTTTGTATTTGGGAAGCATAAGTTTAGAACCGAGGGATCCTTCCATCCCATTTACATAATCATTAACTTTGTAGAGTGCACTCAGCAAGTCTCACAAATTAGGCTCCTGCTGGGTATGGGGATTTCTCTGGGGGAAAAGCTATCCCTGCCCGGCAGGGTATGCTGCTTAGTGGGATGTATGGATGTTAATCAAACAGCCACAGAAGGCGGATTCAACTGCAAAGCCCATAAAGGTTCCAGGGAGGACTTGAGTTAGGAACTGGAGCTCCAGGGAGGACTCAAGTTAGGAACCAGAGCCTGTGGCCATGTTCCCAGAGGAGGAGGGAGAAATGGCCTCACTCAGAGCAAGGGACAATTTATGAGGATACCATAGCTTCCACCCTGAGGTCCCATGGTAAAGGCTTACTTCCTAACTTGGTGTTCCTGTGGGTGATGGATTTATAAGAGGTGGGGTCTAATAGGAGGTCTTCCAGGTTACGAGAGGCAGGCTCTGGAAGGAGATAGTACCCCACATCCTTCCTTTCTTCTTTTCTCTTTCTCCTCCTGGATCGTGGTGAGCGACATTACTTTCCCATGCATTTTCACTAGGCTGTGTTGTCACAGGTCCCAAAGCAATAGAGCTGAGCTGTCATGGGCTGAAACCTCCAAACGGGGTGAGCCAGCACAACCCTTCTCTCTTTATAAATTGACCAGCTTCTGTATTTGTTCCAGTGACAGAAAGCCAGTTCACACAGACGAAGAACATATTATCAGCCAGAGGACTGTGCTCCATGCCTGAGATAAATGACAGGTCTCAGACCCACAAATCCTTCCATCATCAAGACTGTCTAGAACACTCCTTCTATTTCTAACCTTGGCTGAAGCCAGGCTTCCCCCCCAACCCCCCGGGGCCACCTTTCCACCTGTAGCTTTGCCCAGCAGATCTCTCATCACTAAGACTTGCAAGCAGAGTTGAGAACTTTGTTCTCTTATCCCCAGAGACCCTGCATGGGAAATGCAGAGGACCATCTGGACTCAGAGGGAGTTGGGGTTTGAGACTGGCTTGTAGAGGCCTTTGGGTTTTGATATCCATATAGGCCTAGGAAATGAGAGCCCAGCTCTATGTAAGGGGTGTGGTGAAGCAATGGAGTAGGAGGCCACATTTGACTAAAGTGAGCCAATAGTTAAGACTTTAAGATGCCATCCCTCAGGTTCTATAGCAGGTATTGGGCCTGTTGCACAGAGTTAACAAACCCTTCTAGGACATGAAAGGAAAGCAAACTGCTGGCCACACAGGGCTTGTTGGTCAGCTTCCTGTTGCTATTGATACACTACCTTACCAAAACAGCCCAGTGGAGAAAGAATATAGTTTTGTTCCCTCCTGACATGGAGGGCATACTAATACAGTGTTGTTCATGGTAGAGGAAATGGTAGGTGGAGGTTATTCACATCACAGTGGATCAGAAAGCAAGGGGTGGGGGGAGTGAGGAGAAGGGAGGGGGAGGAGAGGGGAGAGGGAGGGAAGGGGGAGAGGGAGAAAGAGGAAAGAGGCAGGGAAGGAGGGGTCGAGCAAGAGAGGGAGGGAGAAAGGGGGTAGAGAGAGAGAAAGAGAGAGAGAGGATGCTGAAAGAGAGGAAGGGTAAAGGGAGGCAGGAACTAGGGTCAAGACATAATAACCTTTAAAGTCTCAACTCTAGTAACCTATTTCCACCAGTTAGGATCCACCTCTTAAAGGGTCCACAGCTTCCTCATATACTGCCACCAGCTAGAAAGCAAGTATTCAAACACATGAGCCGTGTGTGTGAGTGTGTGTGAGTGTGTGTGTGTGTTATATTTAAAACATGACAGAGTCAGAGTGCTCCTCCCAGGGAGCCCACCAGAGAGCAACAGGAAAGGGCATCACCGATAAAACTTTCGCTTTCATGTGGCCCAGGGTAGCTGCATTGCAATGGCTTATCCTACAGCCTTCAGAACTCACACAGGGGACTAGAGAGATGGTTCAGAGGGTTAGTGCCATCTTTGTCCTCTTGCAGAGGACCTGAGATCAGTTCTCAGTACTCAGATTGCCAGCTCACAACTGCTTGTGAATTCAGCTCTGGGGGGGAATGTAATGCCTTCTTCTGGCCACAAGGGGTATTACAGATATGTGCACATGCTTACACACACACACACACACACACACACACACACACACACACACACACACTGGTAGTGATACACATAATATAAAACTAAATCTTTTTTTTTTATTTTAAAGCATTGTTGTTACTGGCATTTTGCTTGCTGAAAGAGGTGACAGGCACCAGCATCCTTAGTGAACTTGGTTGACAGGCATCGTTTTGGTGGTGTATCCCTGAGACAGTACGGAAGGTCTGAGACAATAAGTTACTTAAGCCTCACCCACAAATGCAGGCACGCACGCACACGGGAGGTGGAGGAAGGCTAATGCAGCAGCTAGATGCTCAGGGTCCTGTACTAACGACTGGATATGGAAATGTTCACGTTGGTTACCGGCTTCCTCCTCCTCAGCTCAGAGAGCCAAGCACACTTCTAAAATCCCTGCGTGGAAGATCAATCTGCAGTGCATGGCTAGCAGCTCCGAGGGCCACTCCCCAGACCTGGCTCCCCACTCTGACTCTTCCACAGCTTAACCATTTCCACACGATTTGAGGAAAGCCATTTAAATGTGTCCGGCCTAATCATCATGGATTATGTGTGTGTGTGTATGCTTATTGGGTAGCTCTTTCCCTCTCCAGCTTATGGAGTCTTCAGGGACCACCAGGCCTATTAACCCAAATGATTAGAATTTGCTGGAATGGCTGAATGCAGCCTGGCAGGCCCAAGGCTCAGAAAGGAGCCAAAAAAGTTCTATGAGTTTCCGGACTTCTGGCAACTTTGAAGAATCTGAAAAATCTGGAAGAACACCATAAAACAGAAGCTTCTACAGCCTTGAAAAACCCGTTGGCCTGGTGCTAATTTCCAACCACAGAATGAAGTCCAGTACATAAGCATGAGCCTCACAGTCCCTCGTTTGGAATGCTGTCTCCTAGCTCAGTCTATCTCCTTATTCAGTTCACTCACCCCTATGGAGAAATAACAGGGACTCAGCACCACCTAGGTGTCTCAGCTTCTCCAGAGTACATTGACATCACCTCCTGACATGACCTCACACATTTGCTTGATTTTTAAAGATTCACCTTATTTTCAATTATGTATCTATGTATGCATCTGGCTGTGGGTATATGCATATGAGTGTGCAGTTGCCCATAGTGGCCAGAAGAGGGCGTCAGGTCTCCAAGAGCTAAACTTAAGGGTGGTTGTGAGTCTCCCCACATGGGTGCTGGGAGCTGAACTCATGGAGTATGTAAGAGCAGTGCTCAATCACAGAGCCATCTCTCCAGGCCATTTGTATAACTTTTAACCAAACATCTGACTCCTCTCTCAAGAGCACATATCTCTTTATAACTTGGGACGTTGTCTTATTTATGGTTGCACCTCCAATGGGGGTGAGTATAGACAGAGGGACACCATTGAGTTTTTAAGGAATAAAATGGGATTCTGTCCATGGATTGAACAAACTAACCATCTAAGAATCAATCTGAAAAGTAACTTAATGGGCAGACAAGCACTCTGCAAATGCTGAGACATAATACAAGTGCTTATTTATTACTGTGAAATGTGGGAGGTGGTAGATCAAAAATAATTCCTGGTGTCAAGATCTCCCCATGGATCAGCGAGGTTGGAAGGCATTAGTCAGGCTAAAGAGGCTGGGACATAAATTCTCTCCTCCCAAATGCAGGGGACCAGGTGATTGGACACTGGCATCTTTATTGGAATTGATCTGTTAACTCAGAATTTATTATGGGATGTTTCTCTAATTGCACAAAGTGAAGAAGTTCGGTCAAAGGCTGCATGCGAAGATGCAAGAGGGGGCTTCTGCAGCCAGTGCTTTCCTATGAGCGGCTGACTCCAAGGGTCATGAATGTGGCTGCTGCTGCTCTCCTGAACTCATGGTGGCTGTGGTCACCCACACCAGACCCATACCAGACCAAGTCAGGAAAAAATATTCCAGTATGAATCTGGAAGGGGCTACGGAGGTCTCAGCCCAAGCTGGGGAACTGTCAATGGCCTGGGGGTGGGTGTGGGTGGAGGGAGAGTCACTCTTCTTTGGCAGATACACGTGTGCCCAGGAAATGAACCTACACCCATGGGCCTATGGATAGCAGGAATTCGGTTCTATGAGTTAAAAATTAAAAGAGAAAACATGAGATTTGATACGGGTTGGGTGGGTCTTTGGGGGAAGTTGAGATGGGTATGATCTAGATATATATTGTATATGTGTGTGAAATCTTCGATGAATAATAAAATATAAAAAGAAAGAATCATAAATGATGTTCTTATGTGCATCAAGAAGCCAGGAAGATCTCTGTCCATGGTGCTTTATAGTATGGGTGAGTTCAGCAGGACAGGTATCTTTAGGCTCTGGTGTGTGTGTGTGTGTGTGTGTGTGTGTGTGTGTGCGCGCACATGATTTCATTCAATTTTGCCTCTTTGGGGATGGTTCTAGAGATAGTTCTGAAGATGCTGGGGCAAGGTAAGAAGCAGGGCTGGAGAGCTAGCCTGGGCAGTCTACAAGACTAAATAGAATATTTCTGAAGATACAAATGTGTCCTTAGACATTATCCAGGAAAAGTCTAATCTGGGACTTAGCTGAAATGTCTCCTCTTCCTTCCCCTTCCCCTTCCCCTCTCCCTCTCCCTCCTCCTTCCTCCCCTCTCTCCTCTTTACCCTCCCCTCCTCTTTCCCCCCTCCTCCTTCCCCTCTCCCCCTTCTCCAAGTTTCTCACTCTTGTTCTCAAGTAGCGCTTGTGAAACTATTCAAGATAAGGTGGATGACCCCAGGCGTATTAAAGAGGGAATCAATCATGGGCTCTTATTTGCTAAGTGGAGAGGAATTCAGGATTCCCAAGGTTGGGAACTAGCAGTTGCCATGGCTTTGTTCTCAATACTTTGGGTGAGACATGACTACATAGCAAGGGCAAGGAAGGAGACGTTTTCACGTCTGTGGCCAGAGTTGAATCCCTCAAGGCAGGACAGAGACATTGAGAACAATACATAGACACCTCTCTCCTATCTTTCATGGTGAACCACTAAAGAACGTCAGCTTGACAGTCTGGGATACAGCACATTGGGTAAAATGCCAGCCATAGGAGGATAAAGATGTGCATTTAGCTCCTTAGCACCCAAACAGCATAGGATGCTGGCATCCCCAATGCTGGGGGAGACACAGAGATCTCTGGAGTCCAAAGACCTTTGCTGAATCTGTGGAGGATGGGAGGGAGGGAGGGAGGGAGGGAGGAAGGGAGAGGGATGAAAATAGAAGACAAACAGAGTATCTGCAGAAAGTGCTTGGCACTTGAAAAAGAAGCCAATCTATAAATGTAAATGATGTGTGCATAATTCTTATCATGAGAAAACACGCCTGGGAGGATAGGAGATGATAGATACGAACGTGTCCTGAAAAACATGAAGCATCCTCCAAATGCAAGGGAGAACTATGGAGCGCTGAGCCAGCCTGCTTGCTGGGAATCATCATGCCCACAGACAGGGTCTGCTCTCCCACCCATCTACACCTATATGTGTGTGTGCCTTGTGAGTTCCCAAATCTTTCCCTCTGGCATCCATAATTCACACTCTTCTTGGTGAGTTAAATGTTTTAAACTTCACAGTGGGGGTGGACACATAAGGGGAGTTTCCCTTCCAGCAGTAACAACAGTGGTTATAATTCTCAGATGCCAAGCCCAAACCGTATTTTCTTAAGGTGTTACAGCATGACCGCATGACAGACCGTAAAACCTCGAGTCTGTCTGTCGAATTCTTCATATGGTGTTGTTTCCTAAAAAGTATATATATATATTATTCCACCCAAACACAGCACGGCAGGGCCATTTGAGCACTAAGAGAGTCATCAAACATCCCTGTTATACTGTTTTAATTATAAGCTGCCCCCTTTTCGGGCTTATTTCAATAGATTATTGCCCTGCTGTGTAATGCTGTGTATAAAGAAACAGCAGTCTCTCTTGCTGGTGTATTGTGGAAATTAAAATTCTCAATACTACTTCAGTAATTAATTTCCAAAAGAGAAACTAGTTTCGTTTAATAAAGAGATTAATGGAAAGGTAGCAGATTTGCGTTCCTCGGGAGCCAGCCTCCCCCTGCATCATTTGCTCAAACTCGAATAATAGAACCATTCCAAAGGACTTGGTGAATCTGGCCACAATCAGTTCTATTTCATTTAGTCTAGAAATGCCTTGGTGGAGATGGGAGGAGCTCAGGAAGCCTGAGTGGCTGACCTCTCAGGATGCTGCAATCTGTGTAGAGCTGAGATCACATGTTGAGTGGCAAGGCTGGGCAGGGCAGGGGAGGTAGCCAGAGGTGGCCATGAGGCTATGTATGGAATCCCATCTGTAGGGGCGTGGGTAGAGAGGCAGATGGTGCTCGAGTTGGTACAACCTGACCCACGGAGATCAGCACTATCCTCTACGTGCTGCTGAGTTCTGTCAACTTGACACAACCAAGAAGCATCTGAGAAGTGGGTCTCAGAGGGAGGATTATCTACATCAGCTTAGCCCATGAGCATGTCTGACTTGTACATTGATAGGGGGAAGACCCAGTGCACGGTGGGTGGTGCCATTTCAAGGGCTGGACCCCAAGTGTCTAAGGGTAAGGAAAACTGGCTGAGGGCTGAGCAACGGATCCGGCAGCAGATCTGGCTGCCTTCACTCCTGTCTGCTTTGGACTGTGAATGTGATGAGCCGATCAGCTTCACGCCTGAACTTCCCCTCAGTGATGGAGTGTAACCTTGAACTGCACTGAACAAACCCTTTTCTAAGTTGCTGGTCAGGATATTTTATTGCAGCAACCTGAAGTGACACTAGGACATAATTACCTTTTCCAGTGTGCCTGACTCATGCTATTTACTTTTTATGCCATTCCCTAGGCAGTGGGCATTACCGTCTTCAGCCTCACAGTGTATAGGAGAACACTAAGGTATAGAGAGATCTTATAGGTGATAAAGGACTGATGCTCAGGACCAAAATTCTGAAAACACGGCCTGAGTGCTAATCGAACACCCGGGCATTGTTTCTATGGCCAGTCTTCCCACTACACAGGCAGGTGGGAAGAGTGGGTCTTTTGTTTAACGACAGAGGAATAGAGAAGGAAGTAAGGGTTACTCAGATCCTAGGGACCACATCTTCCTTTACCTCTCTTGCTGCACCACAGCCAAGGTAGAGATCAAAGCCCGAGGAGGTGACAAAGGAACACAGATGTTTGAGCTACGTGCATGGTGGTGGGCTAACCAGAGCTTCCAAACCTTGCCAGGGATTAACTCTGGGATTATAGATCCTCCAGGGATGACAGAGCTCCTCATTTGACAATCAGCCTCAGGTGACCATAGACAATGAACGCCCATGGTACCAGGTAGTACCATGAAGCTGGAATTCCCATGCACTCTCCCCCCAGATGCACACAAATCTCCATGTACACTTCCTCCAAAGCCTTTCTGAGTTGGAGTAAACCATCATGCATACCGGGCCAGGGACCCATCTTCTCTTGGTACCCACAGTACTCTGTTCTCTGACACCACCTTTCTTTCCCTAATTACCGTAAAAGAGTCTCATTCTCCTGGTTAACCCCATCTCCATCTTCCCAAGCCAAACGGATGGCCTGCCACAGTACAGGGAATCAATATTTGAGGCACACAAGACAGCACATCTACTTATTCGGCAATAAACATATACAAATCCACAATGATAAAAAGAAGGGGATGAGCCAGCCACAGAGGGAAGAAGTCAACATTACCTGGACTGCAGGGAACAGAAGAACCAGGGGTAATCCACTTAGCGGGAAAATGAAACCCTTCAAGCTGAGATCCCATAGGAAGAGAATCTAATAACAGAGAAGTGGATTTACTCTGAGGCCTCCTGGGAATGCTCAGGGCCAGGTCACTCTGAAGACTAGAGCATGAGACCAGAAGGCTGAGGGGCAGTGTCAGGTAGCTGACAGGCCCGAGTATCTTTGGACAGTAGGAATACCCATGTATCAACATGACTGTCCCTTCACCAAATCAGGCAAGAGGGTTCTTTTCTTAAAGGAGTAGACAAAAGAGGCCCCACCATATTATTGAGATCAGGGTAAGTTACCCCATGAGGCATAAAATGGTGTGTTTCAAAGCTATCTCATGTCCTGGAAGACTATTTTACAAGGATCCTTCGACTCCATTCTGAGGGAGAAAGAAGACTGTAACCCGAGGGTGGACCCAGAGACTTCTGAGTCTATCAGGTACCGCCATCCATCACAGATGGATAAATGACTCATTCCAGGAGTAGAAAAGGGCTCCCCCTAAAGGTTTACTGGGGAGAATTGAAAATGCAGGGGTATGTGGGCATAGAAAAAAAATAACATTATAAGGGAAACCAGTCTCAGGAACTTACTATATGTGGCAGGCCAAGAGAAGGCTGTAACTCTATCATATGGACCCCAGAAGAAGAAGGGTATCAATCTATCATCTGACCCTGCTAAGGGTATCAATGACTCCAGGGCTTCATGAATCAGATCCACAGTCTGATCATGGACAGGGATCTGACTCACTGTTTCCTGCTCCTGACTCATTCTTACTACATACCTGGTTTGGTCTTTAGAGCTTGGATTCTGAAGCTATGCTCACAAGCTTGGCACCAGCAGCTTCCTGGTGGCACTGGCTTGGCTCATTACCTTACCTTATCT